>NC_068455.1:60943257-61299923 GCF_023373465.1 Oncorhynchus keta | reverse complement strand
CTTTTATGTACCCCGACTAAGACGTTAATCACACCAATCAGTCAATCGCCGACCGAACATGCTGTCATATGACTTTGCATAACTCACTGCTCACTCAACTCACTGACCCATCATACATTGTATATGTCCTTTGAACAAGACTCCCTAGTCACTTTGCATTTGGTTCCGGCAGCCATCATTGCTTTCATTGAGTTGCTTTTTCGGCATCTAGGGCCCGAGCAGAGCCGACAGACTTGTGGGTGGTAGGTGTCCGTCCCAAACGCCCTCTCTCTCCTCCTCCGCGTACTCTACGAGGTCCCCTTCGTATTTACGCGCAGCGGCAACAGAGGCAAGGAGGAGTGGCGCCTGATGACTGGACTCGATTAACAGTGACACCTCGGACACAAACCAGCTGTTAACCAGGAAGAGCCCATTTCTAACCCCTTCCACCACCGTCAAAGTCAAAAGCAGCAATGGGAGCCAATTTCATGTCCAGAAATCCATTTATCCTTGCATTATCTCTCACAGCATCTCTCCGCTTATACATTACCATCTAATATACACCCTCTGTGAAGCTTAACATTAAACATGTTGTGGAGCGGGTTTGAGAGCTTCAAGTTCCTTGGCGTCCAAATCACTAAGGACTTAACATGGTCCACACACACCCGCACTGTCGTGAAGAGGGCACGTCAGCGCCGCTTCCCCCTCAGGAGGCAGAACATATTTGGCATGGGCCCTCGGATCCTCAAAAAGTTCTACAGCTGCACCATCGAGAGCATCTTGACTGGCTGTATTACTGCTTGGTATGGAAAATGCACCACCCTTGACCGCAAAGCGCTACAGGCGGTGGTGCGGACAGCCCAGTACATCACTGGGGCCGAGCTCCCTGCCATCCAGGACCTCTATATCAGGCCGTGTCAGAGGAAGGCCTGAAAATTGGCAAAGACTCCAACCAACCAAGCCATAGACTGTTCATTCTGCTACCGTCCGGCAAACGGTGCCGTTACATTGGCTATTGGACCAACAGGCTCCGAGACAGCTTGCCCCATGCCATAAGCCTGCTAAATAGTCAACTATCTTCATTGATCCTATATTGCACTGACCCTATGCACACTCGCTATATATACACACACTCATACACACTACATTGACACTACACACACACACATACAGTAATACACACATATATACCAACACAAACACACACACACACAGAATTTGCTATTATTATTATATTATAGAATTTGCTGCTGCTATTCTGTTCTTTATTTTACTCGTATTATTATCTATCCTGATGCCGAGTCACTTTACCCTGCCTTCATATACATATCTACCTCAAACATCTTATTATTATCTATCCTGATGCCTAGTCACTTTACCCTGCCTTCATGTACATATCTACCTCAAACATCTTATTATTATCTATCCTGATGTCTAGTCACTTTACCCTGCCTACATGTACATATCTACCTCAAACATCTTATTATTATCTATCCTGATGTCTAGTCACTTTACCCTGCCTACATGTACATATCTACCTCAAACATCTTATTATTATCTATCCTGATGCCTAGTCACTTTACCCTGCCTTCATGTACATATCTACCTCAAACATCTTATTATTATCTATCCTGATGTCTAGTCACTTTACCCTGCCTACATGTACATATCTACCTCAAACATCTTATTATTATCTATCCTGATGCCTAGTCACTTTACCCTGCCTACATGTACATATCTACCTCAAACATCTTATTATTATCTATCCTGATGCCTAGTCACTTTACCCTGCCTTCATGTACATATCTACCTCAAACATCTTATTATTATCTATCCTGATGCCTAGTCACTTTACCCTGCCTTCATGTACATATCTACCTCAAACATCTTATTATTATCTATCCTGATGCCTAGTCACTTTACCCTGCCTTCATGTACATATCTACCTCAAACACCTTATTATTATCTATCCTGATGCCTAGTCACTTTACCCTGCCTACATGTACATATCTACCTCAAACATCTTATTATTATCTATCCTGATGCCTAGTCACTTTACCCTGCCTACATGTACATATCTACCTCAAACATCTTATTATTATCTATCCTGATGCCTAGTCACTTTACCCTGCCTACATGTACATATCTACCTCAAACATCGTATTATCTATCCTGATGTCTAGTCACTTTACCCTGCCTTCATGTACATATCTACCTCAAACATCTTATTATTATCTATCCTGATGCCTAGTCACTTTACCCTGCCTACATGTACATATCTACCTCAAACATCGTATTATCTATCCTGATGCCTAGTCACTTTACCCTGCCTTCATATACATATCTACCTCAAACATCTTATTATTATCTATCCTGATGCCTAGTCACTTTACCCTGCCTACATGTACATATCTACCTCAAACATTGTATTATCTATCCTGATGCCTAGTCACTTTACCCTGCCTACATGTACATATCTACCTCAAACATTGTATTATCTATCCTGATGCCTAGTCACTTTACCCTGCCTACATGTACATATCTACCTCAAACATTGTATTATCTATCCTGATGCCTAGTCACTTTACCCTGCCTACATGTACATATCTACCTCAAACATCTTATTATTATCTATCCTGATGCCTAGTCACTTTACCCTGCCTACATGTACATATCTACCTCAAACATTGTATTATCTATCCTGATGTCTAGTCACTTTACCCTGCCTACATGTACATATCTACCTCAAACATCTTATTATTATCTATCCTGATGCCTAGTCACTTTACCCTGCCTTCATGTACATATCTACCTCAAACATTGTATTATCTATCCTGATGCCTAGTCACTTTACCCTGCCTACATGTACATATCTACCTCAAACATTGTATTATCTATCCTGATGCCGAGTCACTTTACCCTGCCTTCATGTACATATCTACCTCAAACATCTTATTATTATCTATCCTGATGCCTAGTCACTTTACCCTGCCTTCATGTACATATCTACCTCAAACATCGTATTATTATCTATCCTGATGCCTAGTCACTTTACCCTGCCTACATGTACATATCTACCTCAAACATTGTATTATCTATCCTGATGCCTAGTCACTTTACCCTGCCTTCATGTACATATCTACCTCAAACATCTTATTATTATCTATCCTGATGCCGAGTCACTTTACCCTGCCTACATGTACATATCTACCTCAAACATCTTATTATTATCTATCCTGATGCCTAGTCACTTTACCCTGCCTTCATGTACATATCTACCTCAAACATCTTATTATTATCTATCCTGATGCCTAGTCACTTTACCCTGCCTTCATGTACATATCTACCTCAAACATCTTATTATTATCTATCCTGATGTCTAGTCACTTTACCCTGCCTACATGTACATATCTACCTCAAACATCGTATTATCTATCCTGATGTCTAGTCACTTTACCCTGCCTACATGTACATATCTACCTCAAACATCGTATTATCTATCCTGATGTCTAGTCACTTTACCCTGCCTACATGTACATATCTACCTCAAACATCGTATTATCTATCCTGATGCCTAGTCACTTTACCCTGCCTTCATGTACATATCTACCTCAAACATCTTATTATTATCTATCCTGATGCCTAGTCACTTTACCCTGCCTTCATGTACATATCTACCTCAAACATCTTATTATTATCTATCCTGATGCCGAGTCACTTTACCCTGCCTTCATGTACTTATCTTCCTCAAATACCTCATACCCCTGCACATTGATCTGGTACTGGTACTCCATGTATATAGCTCCATTCTTGAGTATTTTATTTTATTTGATTTGATTGCTTTTGTTTTGTTTTTATTATCATTTTTTAACTCTTCATCGTTGGGAAGGGCTCGTAAGCAAACATTTCACAGTAAAGTCTACACCAGTTGTATTTGGCGCATGTGACAAATACTATTTTATTTTATTTGAATCAAAGTGTTGGGGGTTTAATGTCCCACAAGCTTCGAGATCACTGGCACTGTCAGGGACCGAAGCCCAAAACAATAAGTCTGAATGAATTTAATGTTTTTCTAAGGCACAATATAAGTCTCTTTCGGTTGACACTTTTCCCCTCTTGTGCTTTTAAGAGATTAAAGTGCTTAGCTGGTATAAGCGTCTTTGTTGAAAAGGTGTTGACTGTAGACATTGGTGAAATGTGCTCTTTCACATTTGGTCAGCAATATGATGCTATCTTTAGAGATTGATTCATCATGACCCTTTCTTATGGCTATAATAACATAAGTGAAAGGAGAAATATTAGAGCTGTCATCGAGGGCATCATGATGTGTAATATTTTGCATAAGGGATATTCCCCCAGTTTATAATATATTCCATATCAATTCCATGATGTTTTACATTGAATATACTATACAGATGATACATATGCATCGCAAGATGCTGCCAACCTTTTTTCTTCAACAAACTCCTTTTGTTCCAGCAAAGTTGAACTTTTCTAACACATCGGCGTCTGCGAGCGTGGCAACACCTTTTAAAATTAGACCCATCTTGTGCAATCGCGCCCAAACGTGGGATGAACACTAATTTACAACCTTTCAGTTTGAGACCTCGCCAGTCTCCTGCCTCTTCGCACGTTCACATCCCCCTGTTGCCAAAGCGCCGGTTGAGAACTGAAGGGGAGCAGTTTAAAAATTCCTCCTCAAAGGTGTTGATTTTTTCACATTGGAGAAGAGTGTAAACCTGCTCACCTCTTCTCTCATTCGCACATGATTCACGATAAGCCATTTCAAAAAGTTACAGCAATCACATCCACCCTGTAGACAATTTCTCCTCACCGAAGATACTGAATCAATCAGGTCCGAGGGGGTGTGGTGGCTAAGGGTTGTTCTTATGTGCGACGCAACACGGAGTGCCTGGACACAGCACCTTAGCCATGGATTTCGCAATATACCACAAACACTGAGGTGCCTTATTGCTATTATAAACTGGTTACCATGTAATTAGAGCAGTAAAAATAAATGTTTTGTCATACCCGTGGTATATGGTCTGATATCACACGCACATACGCACATCCAGTTGTAAGCTGCACGGTCTGATATACCATGGCTTTCAGCCAATCAGCATTCAGGGCTCGAACCACCCTGTTCATAAAGTGTTATAAGGCACTGCAGGTGTACTGCATGCACATCAAACTAATTGACTAGTTGATGTCTCTATGGGTCTATCACGTTGTCCTCTTTTGGCACCGGAAAAATGGCAGCCATTTCACGGGCGCATAACGAATTGTGCTATTATGTGTTTTTTTTTGCGTTATTTGTAACTTATTTTGTAATAATGTTTCTGCCACCGTATCTTACGGCAAAAAAGATATCAGGACAGTGATCACTCACCTCGTATTAGACTAAGATTTGTTTTTCAACAAGCAGGACGTACAAGATGTACTTCAGTCTCCCGACGAGGCCAATATCCCCGTCATTGGCAGGAGAAAGAGATGCAGGTATAGAGGATACAGAGCAGGGTGCCTTGTAAGGATCCACTGATGGCAGAGTGGGACATCTGCATTTACCATCAATATTACTTGCCAAAGTACAATCATTGGACAATAAATTAGATGAGGTACAATCACGAATATCCTAACAACGGGACATCAAAAACTGTAATATCTTTTGTTTCACCAAATCGTGGCTGAATGATGACATGGATAATATTCACCTATTTTTGGCTTAACTACACTGCTTGTAATGACTATATGCTGTCTTCTTATACATGTACCACCTAATAGGATTTAGTTTTATTCTGTGTATGTGTGAGTTAAGTTTTGTTTTGTCCTCTAAATTGGCCATCCCATTCAACAGTACAATGAATGTCATTGTTAGTATTGCTGTCTTTTTTATTTGATTTTTTATTGTAAAATAATAAACATATTATAAAATAAAAAAATCAGCTGGCGGGATATACGCTGCACCGGCTAGACAGCACACTCCGGTAAGAGGAGGAGGGGGGTGTATGTGTATATTTGTAAACAGCTGGTGCATGAAATCTAAGGAGGTCTCTAGATTTTGCTTGTCTGAAGTATTATGTCCCTGATTGAGACTGTAATCCCAACATGTTTCAAGCAGACCACCATAGTCCCTGTGCCCAAGAAAACTACGGTAACCTGCCTAAATGACTACAGACCCGTAGCACTCACGTCCATAGCCATGAAGTGATTTGACGGGCTGGTCATGGCTCACATTAACAACTTTATCCCAGAAACCCTAGACCCACTCCAATATGCATACCGCTCAAACAGATCCACAGATGACACAATCTCTATCGCACTCCACACTGCCCTGTCAAACCTGGACAAAAGGAACACCTACGTGAGAATGCTATTCATAGACTACAGCTCAAAGCTCATCACTAAGCTAAGGATCCTGGGACTAAACACCTCCCTGTGCAACTGCATCCTGGACTTCCTGACGGGCCTCCCCAGGTGGTAAGGGTTGGTAACAACACATCTGCCATGCTGATCCTCAACACTGGAGCCCCTCAGGGGTGCGTGCTCAGTCCCCTCCTGTACTCCCTGTTCACCCACGACTGCATGGCCTGGCACGACTCCAACACCATCATTAAGTTTGCAGATGACACAGTGTTAGGCCTGATCACTGACAACGATGAGACAGCCTATAGGGAGGAGGTCAAAGACCTGGCTGGGTGGTGCCAGAATAACAACCTATCCCTCAATGTAATCAAGACAAAGGAGATGATTGTGGACTACAGAAAAAGGAGGACCGAGCACACCCACATTCTCATCGACGGGGCTGTAGTGGAGCAGGTTGAAAGCTTCAACACCAAGACAGTCGTGAAGAGGGCACGACAAAGCCTATTCCCCCTCAGGATACTACAAAGATTTGGCATGGGTCCTCAGACCCTCAAAAGGTTCTACAGCTGCAACATCGAGAGCATCCTGACTGGTTGTATCACTGCCTGGTACGGCTACTGCTCAGCCTCCGCTGAGCACTACAGAGGGTAGTGCGTACGGCCCAATACATCACTGGGGCTAAGCTGCCTGCCATTCAGGACCTCTATACCAGGTGGTGTCAGAGGAAGGCCCACCCCAGTCTGGATCGCCAAGTCTAGGACCAAAAGGATTCTCAACAGCTTTTAGCCATAAGACTCCTGAACAGCTAATCAAATGGCTACTCCGACTATGCATTGTGTCGCCCCCCCCCCCTTTTACACCCCACCCCGCTAACCCCTCTTTTATGCTGCTGCTACTCTCTGTTTATCATCTATACATAGTCACAAATCCTACATGTACATATTACCTCAAATAGCCCGACTAACCAGTGCACCCGTTATTGACTCTGGACCGATACCACCTGTATATAGCCTCGCTACTGTTATTTTTTTTCTTTACTTATCTATTGTTTACCTAATACCTATTGTTTACTTAGAAACTGTGCTGTTGGTTTGCTTGTAAGTAAGCATTTCACTGTAAGGTCTACTACACCTGTTGTAGTTGGCGCATGTGACAAATAAACTTTGATTATATTTGATTTGTTTTACTTTGTAATACACGTGACAAGCAAGTATGTACTCATCAGCAAATAGCTCAAAGTAGTGATCAAGAACCACACTCCACTTTCTTATCACTAAATTGACTTGACATTGTTTTCACCCCAGTCCACTAGTATAGCATTACAATACATAATATCAATGGACGGATCTTGGCACCGTTTCCAAATACTCTCCTCCTCTCACCGCCAGTGGTGTACCTGCTACCTTGTGTGATGGCGTGTGAGGGAGATCACATCCACTTCCTCTTTTTCTCTTTGCCCATGCCCGCCGTGTCTGTGGGATGTGTCCAGGCTGGCTGACTCACAGAAACCTCCTGGACTCTTGTCAGCCACCTTCTCCTCACTCTCTCCTTCTGTCTCACACCACATATCTCCCCATGACCTTTCATACCAGCGGAACAAATGTCAAAGCTGCACATCTGAGCCGAGCTGGAAATGATTCTCCTCTGGCCAGACATCAGTGGGTGTTTTTGTGTTTGGAATTTGATGTTTGGAAGGCGTGGACGTGTCGACAGTGGTTTTGGTTGTTGTTGTTGTTTTGGTCACAGCACTCTGGTGAAATTGGATATTGTAGGTGGGTTTCGGTGTTTTGCCTCAGTGAGAATTGGAAAGGGAAAAAGAGAATATGGAGTAAGTGGGAATGAAGATACTGTGTGTCCAACCATGCTAATGAACATTTGAGTCGTCATGGATTTTTTTTCAATCTCCAAATAAGCTATAAACAAATCCGTTCTTGGTAAGCAGTATTTGCTCTGAAGATGAGGACCACAGGGAAGTGCACAGGGAAGTGCACAGGGAAGTGCACAGGGAAGTGCACATGGAAGTGCACAGGGAAGTGCACAGGGAAGAAGAAAACTAGATGAGAACATTCCAGTGACATTTCCCCCTCTGAAAAGCACATGCATGTTCAAGTGTACACGAGTCATATTGAAAAGAGCGTATGTAGATAATGAAGTGACCAGTAGAGACAGCTTTAAGACTCCGACATAGTTTTCCTCTGCATTCCAAGAACAGTGTTCATCTACGTATGTTTATGAGATTTCATTCACATGAGTTAGTTCACCCAAAGTGTTGCTGTTGTTTCGGTCACTGGCAGTGCCTGCATGAAAATGGCAGCGTTAGCGTGAAAAGGTGCCTAGACCACTGTTGCATTGAGAACACAATATTTCCATTGCCAGCCGGTCAGAAACACTTTTTTTGTCTTATTATAAGCGTTCAAGCATTTGTTTGATTTGCTTACATGCCTAAAGTGTGATTTTAGACGTGTGTGTAAATAAATAATGACCATTCATCCGTGTCTCAAGTGAAGATTGTATCTTGGTGTTGATGTGTACAACAATATATATCCCTCTGTGGTCTACTTTCAGAATGTCTTGTAAGTGCGTTCTTTTGTTGGAGGAAAACTGAATGTGGGGAGAGTTTTTATCCTGTGATACTTACCATAGGTTATACCTTAGACTCAAAGGTCTTGACTCTAGACCTTGTCTCTTATGAGAGGCCATTACTCTTGCGATTTACTGGGGGTGCATTCTAGCTGGTCACCACTGTACTGATAGGCTACAATGGATAGTATATGTGTTTGTTTGTGTGTGTGTGTGTGCTTGTATTGGTGCATGTCTGTGTTCTGTGCGTGTCAATGTCTGCGGTGCTACATAATGCGATCTTCTAATGTAGTCCATTACTGACAGGTTAAGTCACTTCAGACACAAGGACTCAGCCCGTCAATGGCTCACTTTCTCTCAATGTTATTTTGGGTCGGACTCAGTTATGTCTCAGTATCGATTGCGCCAAACCTCAGAAGGGTTATCGATTGCATCGCTTTCCGCCATCATCTTTACACATTTCTATCCTTGTATACTTATTCGGGAAAACACACACACTCACACAACAAGCGCTGGTAATGTACCGCCACCCAATAACGTCACTGTTATCCTCCGATTCCACTCAGAATAAAAAATGACAAGTCCCTCCAGCTCTATTAATAAGATTGAGCATCCATGTTTAACGCAATTTAATGGACGTGTAAAATAACCTTCCCCACGCTGTTAATGTTTAATGTGTAATTGAATGTTCTACATGGCCAAACTTGTTTACCACACGTAATTGATGCCTTTGGATTTCCCACTTGTCTAACAAAACGAGGGAAGATGCAGATTGTCTATTAGGCCTAGTCGTTGGCAGTCTGAAGAAGGAAAGAAAAAACACCTCTCTCTAAAGAGCGGCGGGACGGTCTGGGTCAAGCCACCCATAGTAGAAGTAATTACTACTCTAGAGACAGGGTGCTGTTTGATGTTTGCTTAAAGGCTTCTGATAGACCGGTGATTCGAATGCCCGCCATGTCGGAAAAGCCCTGTTCAAACATGGTCAACATAAGTAACCCAGCAAATCCCACGAAACCATCTCCAGGAATTCCGACCGCCGACCGACCTGACTAGAATTTTGCACACAAATTGTTTCTAGCATCCTCACCTCCATCATGAAGGGTGTTTCTTTTGTTGTTTTTCACCTTTTGTGTAGGTTTTGCAGGTTTCTTTTCTCTTTGTTTACCTGTTCTCGCCAGGGTGTGACTGAGGGGGGAGTGCAGTCTCACAGTCCAATGAACACCAGACACACAGCAGTCTCTAGAGCGGGGCTTCACTTTCGTTCTTGCCTCTTTTCTTTCTTTCTTTCTTTCTTTCTTTCTTTCTTTCTTTCTTTCTTTCTTTCTTTCTTTCTTTCTTTCTTTCTTTCTTTCTTTCTTTCTTTCTTTCTTTCTTTCTTTCTTTCTTTCTTTCTTTCTTTCTTTCTTTCTTTCTTTCTTTCTTTCTTTCTTTCTTTCTTTCTTTGTCTGTCTGTCTGTCTGTCTGTCTGTCTGTCTGTCTGTCTGTCTGTCTGTCTGTCTGTCTGTCTGTCTGTCTGTCTGTCTGTCTGTCTGTCTGTCTGTCTGTCTGTCTGTCTGTCTGTCTGTCTGTCTGTCTGTCTGTCTGTCTGTCTGTCTGTCTGTCTGCCTGCCTGCCTGCCTGCCTGCCTGTCTGCCTGCCTGCCTGCCTGCCTGCCTGCCTGCCTGCCTGTCTGTCTGTCTGTCTGTCTGTCTGTCTGTCTGTCTGTCTGTCTGTCTGTCTGTCTGTCTGTCTCCCTCCCTTTCTTTCCCTCACTGTCTGTGCTCCTGTCCTCTCTCTTTCTCCACCCTCTATGGCACTCTCTTTCATTTTACACCCTCTCCTGCCGTCTCTCTTTCCAGCCCACTCTCTCATACCAGTTGTCCCTCCAAAATGTATAATCAGTGTGCATGGTCGCCAAAGACCACTCACCTGTAACGCTGAATACATTTACTGAGAGTCACTCAAACCTTGATCATCACACGCACGCACACACATGTAAACGCATACGTGTAAATATACTATAAATTGTGCCTTCCTCTATTATACTTATGCTACAATATTTACTCTATTCTACTGAGCCATTTACTTTATGTTCATATTCTTATCTTTTATTATTTCTTGTTGGTTGGACGGCGTATACCATGTGTATCCCGTACATACGACTAATAAAACTTGAACACACACACATATACACCACACTAGATGACCAATGATGGAAGAACCGAGACTCCTCTCCCTCTCCCATTCCATCCATACTCTCCTTTTTCCCCTTCACTCCTTCATTCCATCCAGCCTGCTGAAGGGTGTTGCCTCCTCCGAGTCATTTAGGTTTCTCCCAGGTAGTTCAAATCTACTGTGAACTTACAGACATGGTTTAAGCTGATGAATAGCTTTTATTGAACATGAATACGTTTAGTGATTGAGATGAGTCAGCTCCTTCTCCTTGATGATCATTCTGAGTCAGCCAGAAGATGTGTTCAGCATTAAAATGCACTGAAATAAACAAAATGCATGGAGTTGCAATTTAAGGAAAACAAAACAAAGGGAGAAAAAAATACACAGGTCTATAGTGTCTGCTGGTTATGCATGTGTTTGGATTTATAGAAAATGTTCAGCTCTGGAAATGTGTGTCTGAAAAGAAACGGTTAATGAACATGCTCATTTTATTGAGCTGTTCATGATGACTCAGTGGTTGTTTGGGTTTAAAGACTGACGAGGGAATTAAGTGTCATGTACTAACGCTAACCCACTTATATCCAGTCTCGATTTGCTGTCACAGGTTTCCTTCTCTCATTTTAGTTATCACACACTCTCACAGGCCTGCAAAATAAAAATGCCAGGTGTAAACAGAGGTCACATGCTCCCTGGTATCTGTCTCTCGACATCTTGGCGTCAGAGTATCGGTGATGTTAATCTACCCACCCATGTCCACAAACTACCCCCATTATTTATCCTCTTCAAAATTAAAGCCACTGACACCAAATCTCCCGAAGTGAGGCGACATTGACCTTCCCATCCCTCACCCGGTAAATAGGCCATGTTCGATCGATCTGGAGAGCCACCGGTACTAAGTTTCTTGAGGCCGGTAAAAGGTGACGGTATTTCAACGTTCAATCCAATGTAATTACCCTAACAAATGAACACGTTTTGGAGAAGCTGGAGAAGCGTTGACATTCTTTCAGCAAAAAAGGAGAGTTTTGGGTGGGGGGGTTGAGAAGGATCAGATATTTATGAGCCTGGGCCGCATCATAAACAAATAGTGTCCCAATGAAGTGTCCGAGACACAGCCAGGGTGGCCATTTGGAATGAAGACGTCCCATCCCCAGACACATACCCTGTTAAGCACAGCCCAGAACAGACCCGTTTCATTCAGAGTTTGAGAGGTAAGTTTGAGAGGAACGACCCTAGGGAACTGGATTAACCTGAGAGTACTGTGAATGCCAATGGATGAACAGGCCTGTCAATAAAGAGGATGGTGTTGAGTGGAAAGTTGTATCAGAGTAAATGAACACTACTGACATACAGTAACTGGACATAAATATGAAGAAACATACAACAACTCAATAAAAAGGTAATATGCTATATATACTATATATACAAAAGTATGTGGACACTCCTTCAAATTTGTGGATTCGGCTATTTCAGCCACACTTGTTGCTGACAGGTGTATAAAATCGAGCACACAGCCCTGCGATCCAAATAGACAAATATAGGCAGTAGAATGGACTTACTGAAGAGCTAGGTGACTTTCAACTTTCAACACTTCCCCTCCCAACAAGTCAGTTCTTCAAATGTTTTCCCTGCTAGAGCTGCCCCGGTCAACTGTTAGTGCTGCTATTGTGAAGTGGAAACGTCTAGGAGTGACCATGAATGGAGTGGTGGAAAGCTTGCCGCCATTTGACTCTGGAGCAGTAGAAATGCGTTCTCTGGAGTGAATCACGCTTTACGATCTGGCAGCCCGATGTGCTGATCTGGGTTTGGCAGATGCTAGGAGAACGCTACCTGCCCCAATGCATAGTGCCAGCTGTAAAGTTTGGTGGAGGATAAATAATGGTCTGGGGCTGTTTTTCATGGTTCAGGCTCCTTAGTTCCAGTGAAGGGAAATCTTAACGCTATAGCATACAATGACATTCTAGACGATTCTGTGCTTTCAACTTTGTGACAACAGTTTGGGGAAGGCCCTTCCCTGTTTCAGCATGACAATGCCTGTGCAGAAAGCGAGGTCCATACAGAAATGGTTTGTGGAGATTGGTGTGGAAGTGTGGAAGAACTTGACTAGCCTGCACAGAGCCCTGACCTAAACCCCATCAGACACCTTTGAGTTCAATTGGAACGCTAACTGCGAGCCAGGTCTAATTGCCCAACATCCGTGCTCGACCTCACTAATGCTCATTTGGCTGATTGGAAGACGAGTGGGGGCTGCTGCTGAATAGCAGAAAATGGAGGACCAACTCCATATTAGTGCCCATGATTTTGGAATGAGATGTTTGATGCACAGGTGTCCACATACTTTTGGTCATGTAGTGTCAATCACAAAACCGAGGATTTGTGTGTAATGTTTGGTCAAGAGGAACTACCTAGGCCTAACTGCTGAACCATACTTTTGAGCCGCTATGACCCAAAAGTATCCTAGTAGAAGAATAGAAAATCTTCCAAGAACCAGTTTTTTAATCATAATTGAAGAGAATGCCTTCTGGGAAGATTAGCACAGCAGTTACATCCACATTTCGAGATGAGATCACATAAAGCTGAAATTGAATAATGAAACACAGTCTAATTGCTCTGGTTTTAAGCTGTGGTAATTAGTGTAGATATCATTTTTACCCCCATACACTACATGTTATACTACAGATAGCGGCTAGTCCGACCGAGGCTCTGTCTTTGCCATAGGTTAGAGGGAAGCAGCAGTGACTGATGCTTTTTTGCAGAAAAAAGCCAGTGGAGCATGGTCAGACCTCGACATAACTTTCCTTTGAACTATTATGGAGGATATTTCAAGAAGTCTCAGGTTCTTCTCCTCCAAAAACCAATAGCAACAATGGAAATTAATCAGCAACGATGGGGGAATAAGTTATATTTTCTGTGTAATGTTATTGGCAGGCTGAGGTGAAAAACAAAAAAAGAAACTTTTCAAATGAGAAAGAATCAACTGTATCCCATCTGTAGATGATTTCTTCACAATCTGATGATATCTTAAAGGGATTTTAATGCTTATTCCCTTCAGAAAATCACTGACCAAACTTTGCACCTTGGTCAATATGGAGTAAATCAGGCCAATCTCCCAATTCGTAGAATGATCTTTCTTCATGAAAGATGGAGCGAGGTGGGCGGCTGCCTGCCATCCTAATGCACCGAAGTGGTCTGCTCCGGCAAGGCTAAAGGGACAGCGACATGCACTTAGCTGGTCCCCCAGCTACCAGTCACATTCCTTTGCCCTTATCTAAAGTGACAAGGGGAATCCTCCAGCTCTCTCCTCTCAGCCCTGCATTATCTCTTTTTTAACCAGCAGCACCAGCTACTAACCCATGCCCCCCCAACCCCTCTAGAAATATGGGATGATGGCATTGCTAGAAATTCAGGTGTGAGGTTGAGAGGGAACTATTTTGATCATATTTGAGATAGATGTTCATGGACTTGTGATCTTGTTGATCAGGAAATGTCAGTTCTGAAATGTGTCAAGGGCTCCCACATCATGGCAGGTCTAAACATCACTACAGTGGTACTAATAGAGGATATGCACTTTGAAGGAATGTGGAGTGGCAAAATGTAGACATTAATACAATTCCTTAATGAAATATTGATTGTTCATGCTACAGCCCCACACATGTGATATAATGATGTGCGTTGAAAGGCGGGAAGCAAGTTCATGGAGTGAGTGGTTTTATAAAATAAATGGAACATAATACAAAACAAGAACCACTAACAGCACACAAACAGGAAATAGAAACAATGACTCCTGGGGAAGGAACCAAAGGGAGTGACATATATAGGGAAGGTAATCAGGGAAGTGATGGAGTCCAGGTGAGTCTGATGACGCACATGTGCGTGTAACGATGGTGACAGGTGTGCGCCATAACGAGCAGCCTGGTGACCTAGAGGCCGGAGAGGGAGCACACGTGACACGTGTTAATGTGCTGCTTGTTTTAAAGTGCTGTGCCATACCACAGATTCCTCCCATACATCCAATATTGACAGTTAAGAGGCATATTTACAGTACTTTAACATTTAGTACAATTACTACAATTACTACTTGAAGATGATCCTGGATATTATGATCGATCATGTATTATCATGTCAATAAATCATTTGATTATGTCAAAACATTTTTGTATGTCACAATGCACATGATGTATGACAGGGAGACATTTTGGGGCAGTTTCCCTGACATAGATTAAGACTATTCTTGGCCCCAAAAAAACAGCTCAATGAAAAATCTCCATTGAAAGTGCTTTTTAGTCCAGGATTAGGCTTAATCTGTGTCTGGGAAACTGCCCCAAAATGTCTCCCTGTAATACATCTTGTGCATTGTGACATACACACATTTATTGGTCATATGACACAACATGTTGCACAAACACCATATGAGGACAAAAGTAACCGGTCAAGATTCAAAAGGGTCTGTGTGAAGACTATACACCTCTCCATTGGTAACAATGATGAGAGAAGCTGCTAGACCTACACTACATGGCCAAAACCATGAACCATAAAAAACAGACCATTATTCATCCTCCACCAAACTTTACAGTCGGCACTACGCATTGGAGCAGGTAGGAACGCCAATTTTCCACTCGGCAGTCCCGTTCTGTGAGTTTGTGTGGCTTACCACTTTGTGGCTGAGCCACCGTTGATCCTAGACGTTTCCACTTCACAATAACAGCACTTACAGTTGACCGGGGCCGCTCTAGCATGACAGAAATTTGATGAACTGACTTGTTGGAAAGTGGCATCATATGAAGGTGCCACGTTGAAAGTCACTGAGTTCTTCAGTACGGGCCATTCTACTGCCATTGATTTTCTATGGAGATCGCATGGCTGTGTGCTCAATTTTATACACCTTTCAGAAACGTGTATGGCTGAAATTGTCAAATCCACTCATTTGAGGGATGTCAAATCAAAATGAAATCAAATCATGGCCACATACTTTTGGCCATGTAGAGTAAGTTTGTTTCTCATTCCTAAGGACAACTCAGCCTCATTACTCTCCGCTCAATTAAAACATGTATTAATTGCGGCGAGACCCTTGGGGTTCGAGTCAGTTGGGTAGTATTCATTAGCCAAGGCTTAGCCCGCGAATGCAAAATAAGAAATCATTGAAAAAAAATGTTGCTCTAAACAATAAAGAGCCGGCTTCTCCCCCGTGAGGGCTCGATTGTTTTTGCAATCGCCCCGCTTGCTACCGTAATACGGTGAAGAGCACCGTCTAATGAACACAGGAAGCTACGCTTAGTGCAAAATCAATAGTGACTTGCTCCTTTAGCCTTTGATGCTCTTGAATACATTACCGTTGCAAACTGGGGCTGCAGCACTACCCGGCAATAAGCATGCATCTCCGCTCTGCAGTCTCCCTGCCTACAATTCCTTTTTCTGTCCTCCCTCCACCCCACACTCCCCCCATCCACCACCACCTCTACTACTACTACAGTTGGAGTGCAGTGCCTGGTGTTTACTCGATGCTTTATTACCGGGATTAGGATTCACACTCTGGGAATTTATCAAATGTTACACTTTTAGTCCAGGCCCAATAAATCTGAAGTGTACACATGGCAGGGACCATCAAGTAAAAAGCTTGTAGTGTTGCGTAAAGTTCGGCAGCCCGCCCCAAATGACACCCTATTCCATATACAGTGTGCTCCTTTTGACCAGGCCCTATACGGGCCCTATAGGATGCCATTTGAGTCACACCCATAATCTCTCCATGTCTCATTCAAAAGCACATGGGTGCAAGCACACACACAGCCACATACACACATCCGACGAACAGTTCTTGTGCTGACGTTGCTTCCAGAGGCAATTTGGAACTCGGTAGTTAGTGTTGCAACCGAGGAACGCCGATTTATACGCTAGGCGCTTCACCACTCGGCAGTCCCGTTCTTGTGAGTTTGTGTGGCTTACCACTTTGCGGCTGAGCCGCCAATGTTCCTAGACGTTTCCACTAGACAGTAACAGCACTCACAGTTGACCGGGGCCGCTCTAGCTTGGCAGAATTTTGAGAACTGACTTGTTGGAAAGTGTCAAGAAACAGACTCAAAATGAGACAAACTGATGCTGAGAGACTAAGAAACTATTCCCATGTGACTGTTCACACCGCTTGTGATTGGCAGCTTTAAGTGTTTGTTGGTCATTTGCCACTTTAAAAGGTTTTGTGGTTTTCTATTTCGAAGAATGCTGTATGGTAACACTTTATTTGAGTAGGCCATCTGTAGTGCTCTACAGACTATCTACGGTCTATCAGTAACATTTCAACTAACTATCTAGTAATAGATCACTATCACTAGCCCTAATAGTTTGACTATCTGTAGAGCATCTACAGATGGACTATCCAAATAAAGTGTGACGAACTGACTTCATTGAAAAATATTAAAAACAGCAATACAAAATTGTTGTAATATAATATCTAATATCTGACTTTGTCATCTAGTTATGACAATTAAATACACTGACATTGATTTAGATTAGAAGAGTTTTGCCTTTCAATTTGCACGGTTTCGGTCTTGGAAAATGGAAAAAGTGAAAGATAGGATGTCTTTTCAGGTAGAGTATCAGCGCTATGCTTCGACACAGGGTCATGTGGCGTCATGAATCAAGTGTATCTGTGTGTTTGTTACCTTCAATACGTTCAACTGGAATACACAGAGATATAGACAGCACATGGAAAATATGGCTATACACACTCTTAGAAAGACGCTATCTAGAACCTTAAAGGCTTCTTCGGCTGCCTCCATAGGAGAACCCTTTGAAGAACCCTTTTAAGTTCCATGTAAAACATTTTCCACAGATGGTTCTACATGGAACCAGAAATAGTTCTACCTGGAACCAAAAAGGGTTCTCTTATGGGGACAGCCGAAGAAGCCTTTTTGGAAGCCTTTTTCTAAGAGTGTAGTGTAGACCTATTGTTGGTAAATAGAATGTGAAGGATGTGGGGGTGTTATGTGTCAGATTACATCTGTGCTTCCTGAATACAATATGAGATGTGTTATCATGTAGGAGGCTTTAGACCAACTGAAGGCTGTTTGGAGGTATAGTACACAATATAAATAGATGAGAACATTTTTAGGTATGAAAGTACATTGTATAGTGGCAATCTGACTGTTTGGAATGAAGTTGGCAAAATATATACCAACTATCTGGTTTTTACCTACAATGGATATGCATAAAAAGCACGTTAAAACTGCTGAACAGTTCGTTAAATGGCTACCCGGACTATTTGCATTTTTACACTGTTGCTACTCGCAGTTTGTTTTATCTGTGTTTTTTTATCTATGACTTTACCCCTACACACATGTACAGTACATACTAATTACCTCGACTAACCTGTACCCCCTGTATATAGCCTCATTATTGTTATTTTAATGTGTTTTGTTTATTTCTTGTTTTTTTTAAACTTTAGTTTATTTAGTCAATATTTATCTTAAAACTGCGTTGTTAGTTAGGGGCTTGTTTGTAAGTAAGCATTTGACGGTAAAGTCTACAACTGTTGTATTCGGGGCTTGTGACAAATACAATTTGATTTGTTTTGGTTAAAAGGGGTGAACATGCACCAGTACATTTTTATTCAATTGTTCTGTGTCATTTTCATTATTTTGATTGTACTCATATTTTCAGTACACATCCATTTTAGCGGTAACATAACTTATAATACTCGTTCACTTTTGATATTGTCCTTTATTAGTATTAGGCCCAAAAGTAAAATAGTAAGTAATAGATAAGCCGTCATTTAGCCTGTAAACAAACAGAAAACTCGTCAGTAATCCACAAGTAGTAACTGATTTAGCGCAGACACTTCAGTCTTGACAGTGAGAATTTGAATCATTTGATTTCCAAAACTCTCTGGAAGCCAGTTTTTGTTATGGCAGCCCTTGTCATTTTGCTTACCAACAGTGACATTGTAAATCGGCAATCACAACGCATCGGCAATCACAGTACAAAACATGTTTGTCATTCTAACAGCAGAGGGGAGATAAAACAATGTAATTGTTCAAAGAGGAGACAGGTAGAAAATACATATATGGGCACCAATGAGTAGTTGTTAAATATTCTACCAATATTAATATTAATATTTGTTTTGTCAAGTTGTATACCCATAAGCTGCGGTGGGGAAAATGTGCCATTGATGCACGTAACAAATAACTCTACACCATGAATGACATAACAGGGAACATACACACATTAATATTTAGTATATGGTTCATACACCCAGAATGGTCAGTGATGAACATGCACATACTATTAATGAATGAAAATGATTCCAGTTGGAATCAGACATTTATTGTCATCAACCTCAATTTGAAAGGACCCTCATCATCAACTAACTTTTGTTGTCCATACTGGTAGCTTACTATCGTCTTCACAGAAACTCTTATCGCGAAGTTGTCCTGTCAGTTCTCTGCAGTGTACCACTGCAGTCATGAGCCGTCTATGATGAGAGTGAACATGGAGAATGGGGAGTCAAAAAGAAAGTGTTACTGCTTAAAATAAAACTGGAAGTGTTAAAGACCCAGTGCAGACTAAAATGGGATTTCCTGTGTTTTGTATACAGTGCCAGACACCTTGACTTTGTCCACATTTTGTTACATTACAGTCTTATTCTAAAAAGTATAACATTTTATTTTCTCTCATCAATCTACATACAATACCCCATAATGACAAAGCAAAAACGGGTTTTTAGAAAAATATATATATATATTACCTACTATTTTAGTATATATACATGTATATATATATATATATATATATATATATATATATATATATATATATAAATATCAAACATTTACATAAGTATTCAGACCCACTCAGTACTTTGTTGAAGCACCTTTGGCAGCGATTACAGCATTGAGTCTTCTTGGGTAAGATGCTACAAGCTTAGCACACCTGTATTTGGGGAGTTTCTCCAATTCTTCTCTGCAGATCCTCTAAAGCTCTGTCAGGTTGGATGGGGAGTGTTGCTGCACAACTATTTTCAGATCTCTCCAGAGATGTTCGATCGGGTTCAAGTCCGGGCTCTGGCTTGGCCACTCAAGGACATTCAATGACTTGTCCCGAAACAACTCATGCGCTGTCTTGACTGTGTGCTTCGGGTCGTTGTTCTGTTGGAAGGTGAACCTTCACCCCAGTCTGAGGTTCAAGGATCACTCAGGCCAAGGACTTCAACTTGGTTTCATCAGACCAAAGAATCTTGTTTCTCATGGTCTGAGAGTCTTTAGGTGCCTTTTGGAAATCTCCAAGCGGGCTGTCATGTGCCTTTTCTGTATAGCACTTTGTGACATCGGCTGATATGAAAAGGGCTTTACAAATACATTTGAATGATTGATTGATTACTGAGGAGTGGCTTCTGTCTGACCACATCATAAAGGCCTGATTGGTGGAGTGCTGCAGAGATGGTTGTTTTTCTGGAAGGTTCTCCCATCTCCACAGAGGAACTCTAGAGCTCTGTCAGATTGACTATCAGGTTCTTGGTCACCTCCCTGACCAAGGCCCTTCTCCCCTGATTGCTAAGTTTGGCCGGACGGCCAGCTCTAGGGAGAGTCTTGGTGGTTCCAAACTTCTTCCACTTAAGAATGATGGAGGCTACTGTGTTCTTGGGGACCTTCAATGCTGCAGACATTTCTTGATACACTTCCCCAGATCTGTGCCTTGACACAATCCTGTCTCAGAGCTCTACGGACAATTGCTTCGACCTCATGGCCGGAGTTTTGCTCAGAAATGAACTGTTAGCTGTGGGACCTTGTATTTTTGCTCCTTTGCACCCCAGTATTCCTACTTGCACATTCATCTTCTGCACATCTTTCACTCCAGTGTTTAATTGCTCAATTGTAATTACTTCGCCACTACGGCCTATTTATTGCCTTACCTCCCTAATCTTACCTCATTTGCACACACTGTATATCAATTTTTTACTATTGTGTTATTGACTGTACATTCCTTTATTCCATGTGTAACTCTGTGTTGTTGTTGGTGTCGCACTGCTTTGCTTTATCTTGGCCAGGTTGTAGTTGTAAATGAGAACTTGTTCTCAACTAGCCCACCTGGTTAAATAAAAAAATAAAAAAATAAATAGACAGGTGTTTGCCTTTCCAAATCATGTCCAATCAATTGAATTTACCACAGGTGGACTCCAATCAAGTTGTAGAAACATCTTAAGTTTGATCAATGGAAACAGGATGCACCTGAGCTCGATTTCGAGTCTCACAGCAAAGGGTCTGAATACTTATGTGAATAAGGTATTTCTGTTTTTTATTTGTAATACATTTGCTTAACTGTTTTCGCTTTGTCATTGAGGGGTATTGTGTGTAGAATGATGAGGATTTAAAAAAATCTAATACATTTTAGAATAAGGCTGTAAAATGACAAAATATAGAAAATGTCAAGTGGTCTGAATACTTTCCGAAGGCACTGTATATACTACAAAACCAAAAGTATGTAGACACCTGCTCATCGAACATGTCATTCCAAAATCATGGCCATTAATATGGAGTTGGTCCCCCCTTTGCTGCTATATCAGGCTCCACTCTTCTGGGAAGGCTTTCCACTAGATGTTGGAACATTGCTGCTATAACATCCTCCATTCTTCTGGGAAGGCTTTCCACTAGATGATGGAACATTGCTGCTATAACAGCCTCCACTCATCTGGGAAGGCTTTCCACTAGATTTTGGAACATTGCTGCTATAACAGCCTCCACTCATCTGGGAAGGCTTTCCACTAGATTTTGGAACATTGCTGCAGGGACTTGCTTCCATTCAGCCACAAGAGCATTAGTGAGGTCAGACACTGATGTTGAGCAATTAGACCTGGCTCGCAGTCAACGTTCCAAATAGTTATTTTATTTCATTTTACCTTTATTTAAATAGGCAAGTCAGTTAAGAACAAATTCGTATTTTTAATGACGGCCTCGGAACAGTGGGTTAACGGCCTTGTTCAGGACAACAGATTTTTACCTTGTCAGCTCGGGGATTCAATTTTGCAACCTTTCGGTTACTAATCCAACGCTCTAACCACTAGGCTTCCTGCCGCCCCAATTCATCCCAAATGTGTTCGATGGGATTGTGATCAGAGCTCTGTGCAGGCCAGTCAAGTTCTTCCATACTGATCTTTACACACCATTTCTCTATGGACCTTGCTTTATGTGCAGAGCATTGTCATGCTGAATCAGGAAAGTACCATCCCCAAACTTTTGCCACAAACTTGGAAGCATGGAATCGTCTGAATGTCATTGTATGCATTAGCATGAAGATTTCCCTTCACTGGAACTAAGGGTCTTAGCCCGAACCATGAAAAACAGCCCCAGACCATTATTCATCCTCCACCAAACTTTACAGTTGGGACTATGCATTCGGGCAGGTAGTGTTCTCCTGGCATCTGCCAAAATCAGATTCGTCCATCAGATGGTGAAGCTTGAATCATCACTCCAGAGAACACGTTTCCATTGCTCCAGTGTCTAATGATGGCAAGCTTTACACCACTCCAGCCGACGCTTGGTGTTGCACATGGTGATCTTAAGCTTGTGTGCGGCTGCTCGTCCATGAAAACCAATTTCATGAAGCTCCAGATAAACAGTTATTGTGCTGACATTGCTTCCAGAGTCATTTTGGAACTCTGTAGTGAGGGTTGCAACCGAGGACAGACGATTTCAGAACTCAGAGGTCCCGTTCTGTGAGCTTGTGTTGCCTACCACGGCTGAGCCGTTGTTTCTCCTAGACGTTTACACTTCACAATAACAGCACTTTCTGTTGACAGGGCAGCAGGGCAGAAATTTGACAAACTGACTTATTGGAAACGTGGCATCCTATGACGGTGCCATGTTGAAAGTCATTGAGTCATCTTCAGTCAGGCCATTCAACTGCCAATGTTTGTCTATGGAGAGTGTATGGCTGTGTGCTCGATTTTGTACAGGTGTCAGCAACATTTGTGGCTGAAATAGCCGAATCCACGCATTCGAAGGGGCTTCCACATACTTTTGTTTATATAGTGTATTTTCACAATATGAGGATGGAATAATACTGTGAAATTGTGAAAATAGTGACAATGCCCTTTTCGTGTAAGAGCTGTTTGAAAAGACCAGCTGAAATTGGGGAATTGGGCTTCCATCTTAAAAGGCTATTTGATTTGGATTTGTTATGCTCGGGAAGGACGTTCCCCCTAAGGAAAGGAAGCTTCCTTAGAACACTGTTCTGAATCAACCTTCCCCTGATTGAGTGTTGTCTGTGTGGCTCATGTACACATGTAACCGATGTGAAATGGCTAGCTTGTTAGCGGTGGTGTGCGCTAATAGCGTTTCAATCGGTTACGTCACTCGCTCTGAGACCTTGAAGTAGTGGTTCCCCTTGCTCTGCAAGGGCCGCGGCTTTTGTGGAGCGATGGGTAATGATGCTTCGTGGGAGGCAGTTGTTGATGTGTGCAGAGGGTCCCTGGTTCAAGCCCAGGTCGGGGCGAGGAGGGGGACGGAAGCTAAACTGTTACACACACATCATATAACATATATTTCTTTACTCATGAAACAACACAACCATTTTGAATTTCTAGTCAATATTTCGGACCCCTTTTTGTCCCAAAGGCAAATGTTCTGAATAGCCTCTTTAACTCTAATTCATCTATTGTTCTTAGATAAGCCTTTGTAAATGCAGTACTTTGCCCATGATCGAATCTAGAAATCTACTGTTATTATCTTCCAAATTGGAGATGCGTGGTACAGAGAGCCACACATGTGTTCAGCTCAAGCCCACATCCATTTGTTAACCAGTTTCAAATGCTGTAAAAGCATCATGGAGCAACCGCCAGTGCACTCTAGTTTTGCCACAGGCAGATTCTGGTAAATGCTGTACAGTACATTATTTTGGCCCACTATAGAAGGCTGTGTTAGCTTTAGTACCTGGACGAACACTTGTACTCATCCCATTCGGGAAAACCATGCCTGACCTAAGGAAAAGCAAATGTGCTTTGGTTACAAACTTCACGTTAAACTGCTATCACAATGGAACTGCACTCAACAGTTAAGGCGACGAGAGGAAAAATGGGGCATATAGGGATGAAATAAGGAATGGCGGCGGGCTTCATTAAAGGAACGTGGCGAAGAGAGCGTGCCAAAAAGGTGCGACTCGCCGCTCTCTCTTCTCCGAGAAGCTAAGAGAGAGGGGTAGAAGTTATTTTGATCAGAGTGTCGTCGTTGTTATTCCGGGCTAATCCCTCATCACGGTGTTTCATCAGGTTTGGCATTTGGCTATCAGCGTTAATTAAGCGCCGGCGCTCCTCTGCACTCGGTATTAATAATCATACAAAGTTGATAACAAGAAATCAGCACCGCTTTCAAATATCATCTAACTTTCATATTCTCGTTCCCATTGTCTCTGTCCCCTTCTTTCTTTCTGTCTGTCTCTCCCTCTCTGTCGTTCTCGCTCGCTCGCTCTGTCTGTCTGTCTGTCTGTCTGTCTGTCTGTCTGTCTCTCTCCCTCTCTCTCTGTCGTTCTGTCTCTCGCTCGCTCTCGCTAGCTCTCTGTCGGTCTGTCTGTCTATCTGTCTGTCTCTCTCGCTCTCTCTCTGTCTGTCTCTCTGTATCTCTCTATCTATTCCTCCTTCCTTTCTCCCTCTCTCATCACTCCCTAGTCATCAGCCTTCTCTTTAACATTCCGCCAGTCATGGGGATGCGGGCGGTAATGCCTTCCACTCCATCACAGGTCCCAGATCAGATCCCAGGCAGATCCCGGGAAGCGCACCGCCCTTGACCTTACCTGCCTATGGCTCTGTGTAATTGGGCATTGGAGAAGAGGCTGTGCAGATACATCCTTTATCCCCCCTTTACTCCGTCTCTCCCTCCCTTCACCGAGTCACAAGAACAGTAGTGTGTCTCTCTGTACGTTATCCCCCCTCTCTCCGTTAGTGTTTCACTCTGGAGAGAGAGTGAGAGAGAGGGAGAGGATGAGTGAGAGGATGAGAGAAAGAGAGCGAGAGGGGAGAGAGATAGGGGGAGAGAGGGAGAGAGAGAGAGAGGGAGAGAGACAGAGCGCGAGAGAGAGTGAGGGGGAGAGAGATGGGGAGAGGGTGGAAAGAGAGCAAGGGAGAGGAAACCTTTCAGACGAGAACGAATAGGGAGAATACATGGTGCACATTGAATGTTTTTACACTGCCCATCCCCTTCTTCTGCCCCATAATGCACCAGGTTTTGAACATGAAAACACACCATGTTAGGGTCTTGGAATACCGGTAATGGAAAATACTGCCTTAGTAACTATTTAGAGGTTTAAGGCATTGTGAATCAATAGTATAATGTCTTTTGTTATCCTTTTCCTGTTTATTTTACCTTTAAAATTCATCTGCTCAGGAATTATACATCTGGATTGAATATACTATATATACAGTGCTGAAAACAAAACCCAACTGTCTGATTACTTGCATGCACTATTTTTAGAAGCGGCTGTGGAATTATCATTATTTCAGTGCAAACTGCCATGATCTTAATGTTATAATATAGGCTTATTGTGTAACAACCATGAGTGTGTATAATATCACTCACTTCGAAAAGAAATATGCTGATTGTGTGTGTAAGATTCATGATAGCTATTGTACAGTCAGTCTATCACCTCATTCTGAATTCATGTGTACATCTTCACGGCTGATTTCTTTTCTTTATGAAAAATACCATGGGAAGACTCCATAAGAAAACACACAATATGTGAAAAATTCAAATCCTGTCCTATTTCCACGGTCGCTGCTGCATCCCGAGCCACAGTCACATTTGTTGTGTGATATACTGGGAGGCGGTGCTGGCTCGAGAGACCTGATTGGCACGTGCGTACATTACCAGTGAAAATATAATTTTTGAGAGCAGAGTAAACATATGAACACTAAGTTTGCCATCTTTCAAATGCTTTGTGAAACGCAGCCAATTGTCGAGGGCCAGACAAAAAAATATAAAACAAGTGTCACCACTTCTCAAGTGTCACCGCTGTGTGTGTCAACGTATCTCGCCTGTCTGTTGACTCTGTCTCAAGTCAGAAATGGAGAGTGTGAAAATCATTTGAAGTTCGCTCCCTGGAAATTTTGTTTGAAGTTGGTTCCCCGTAAGTTTTGCTCATCTGCCCCGAGGATAGTTGTCATGTTGTTCCACCTTTCCGAGTTCCGTCTAAGGGGGAAAAGAGACAGTATTTGTTTCTATTTGGTGTTGATGTGTTGACGTCTATATACACATTGACCAGGGTCGTGTGGAACAGACTGGTAAAGGTAGCAAACATATTTGTCTGGCCTATTTCTGGCTCTTCTTGGTGCGAAAGTGGGCCAGGCACTTGACAAGAAATACTTAATCATCAGTCTTCCCCACTGACTGGTCTTTCTCTCTTTCTCTTTTTTCCCTCTCACTCTCTCTACGTATCTCACCCTCTCTCTTTCCCTCCCTTCCTCTACCACTCTCCCTCCCACTCCCTTCCTCCCTCCCTCCCTCCATCCTTCTCTCTTTCCCTTATTCTCACTTTTCTCTCTCACCCTCTTGCTTTTTCCTTCCACCCTCTCACTCTCTCCCTCACACCCTCTCACTCTCTCCCTCACACTCTCACTCTCTACCTCACACCCTCTTAAGGCGTCAGCATGCTCATCTAGGTGAAGTGAACGAGTGTGCTTGCCTACTCCCTTAATTGACATGTACCTACAAATTGGTATGATCATTCTATAGTGGTCCATGCAGAGTGTGCTCAAACCGGTGTTATTAGAGCTTAGAACGTCCGGTTTCGATTGACGCAACAGTCAGCAACAGAAATATTTTGCGCAAACACAGTCCGTACAAAGTTATGTCCTAAATGTGACCAGTTTATTTTTGGATGCAATGTTCAGACATTCACAGAAGTAGCGACACCATAACACAATCATCCAAACTGGAAAATGTAGGCTACATGTAGGCTACATCAATAAAACAGTAAATACATTACGCTCCATATGTACCTGTACATACTGTATGCTACAGTACAACCGGCAACATGATGTATACAGAAATAAGGCACTTACTTTGATAGCAAAGCACACATGTCCAAAGTTATTATTTGTATGGAAAACAACAATGAAGGCAATGCGAGCGCCAGGCAGAAAATGTGCCAGTTCGTGCAAGACTGCGCAAATGTCTGCATACTTGATCTGCGGAAACACCGGGGAAGTTCTTGGGCTGTCCTCAAAGATAGTAAAGCCTGAAAAAGCCCTGAAACATACATTTTCTACAACAGTGAAATGGGGTACTTCTATGTGAATTAATGAGGAGGCGGAACACACCTCAATTAAAACTGTTGTTAGAAAATAAAACTTATTTTAAAATAATTTTAAATTGACAAGTTAAAACATTGCCAAAAGATAATTTGCAGTGTTAGCTTTTGGAACAGTGAGTGCATTCTGACATCACGTCCGTAAAACAACTCACACTGGTATGTTTAGGGCAGTATTTCTCAAGTGAGTGAGAACAGGTACTTCATTGAAGAATGACAACTGGCACTTCATTCAACAGGCACTTCACTTTCTAAAATGGCGCCGGAAGAAATGGCGGCAGTTTTATGGGCGCTTAACCAATTGTGCTATTATGTGTTGTTTTTTTTTGCGTTATTTGTAACTTATTTTGTTCATAATGTTTCTGAAACCGTATCTTACAGCAAAAAAATCAGGGCAGCGATCACGCACCTCGGATTAGACAGATTTTTTTCTTCAACAAGCAGGACGCACAGGACATTCTCTGAACACCCAACAAGGCCAACATTCCAGTTACTTGCAAGAGGACGAGACACAGGTACAGAGAACACAGAGCGGGATGCCTCGTGAGGATCCGCAGAAGGCAAGTGGGAAAGCTCTCATTACCGTCAATATTACTCGCCAACGTGCAATCATTCGACTATAAATTAGACGAGGTACAATCACGAATATCCTACCAACGGGACATCAAAAACTGTAATATCTTATGTCTCACGGAATAGTGGCTGAATGATGACATTCAGCTAGCGGGATATACACTGCACCAGCAAGAGGGGGGTGCACGAAATGTAAGGAAGTCTCTAGATTTTGCTCGCCTGAAGTAGAGTATCTTGTGATAAATTGCAGGCCACACTCCTTGCCTATCGAGTTTTCAGCTATACTTTTCGTGGCTGTTTATTTACCACCACAGACAGATGCAGAGCTGCCACTTTTAAGTTGCGGGGCTCTAACCCGGGAGCTTATAAGAAATCCTGCTATGCCCTGCGACGAACCATCAAACAGGCAAAGCTCCAATACAGGGCGAAGATTGAATCCTACTACACCGGCTCTGATGTTCGTCTTATGTGGCAGGGCTTGCAAACTACTACAGACTACAAAGGGAAGCACAGCCACGAGCTGCCCAGTGACACAAGCCTACCAGATGAGCTAAATTACTTCTAAGCTCGCTTTGAGGCAAGCAACACTGAGGCATGCATGAGAACATCAGCTGTTCCAGATGACTGTGTGATCACGCTCTCCATAGCCGACGTGAGTAAGACCTTTAACCAGGTCACCATTCACAAGGCTGTGGGGCCAGACGGATTACCAGGATGTATGCTGTGCTGACCAACTGGCAGGTGTCTTCACTGACATTTTCAACATGTCCCTGATTGAGTCTGTGATACCAACATGTTTTAAGCAGACCACCATAGACCCTGTGCCCAAGAACACGAAGGCAACCTGCCTAAATGACTACAGACCTGTAGCACTCACGTCCGTAGCCATGAAGTGCTTTGAAAGGCTGGTAATGGCTCACATCAACACCATTATCCCAGAAACCCTAGATCCACTCCAAATTGCATACCACCCAAACAGATCCACAGATGATGCCATTTCTATTGCACTCCACACTGCCCTTTCCCACCTGGACAAAAGGAACACCTATGTGAGAATGCTATTAATTGACTACTGCTCAGCGTTCAACACTATAGTACTCTCAAAGCTCATTACTAAGCTAAAGATCCTGGGACTAAACCCTTCCCTCTGCAACAGGATCCTGGATTCCTGACTGGCCGCTCCCAGGTGGTGAGTGTAGGTAGCAACACATCTGCCACGCTGATCCTCAACACTGGAGCCCCCCCCAGGGGTGTGTGCTCAGTCCCCTCCTGTACTCCCTGTTCACCCACGACTGCATGGCCTGGTACGACTCCAACACCATCATTAAGTTTGCAGACAACATAACAGTGGTAGGCCTGATAACCGACAACAACGAGACAGCCTATAGGGAAGAGGTCAGAGACCTAGCCGGGTGGTGCCAGAGTAACAACCTATCCCTCAACGTAACCAAGACTAAGGAGATGATTGTGGACTACAGGAAAAGGAGGAACGAGCTCTCCCCCATTCTCGGCGACGGGGCTGTGGTGGAGCAGGTAGGAGCTTCAAGTTCCTTGGTGTCCACATCACCAACAACCTTGATTGGTCCAAACACACCAAGACAGTCGTGAAGAGGACACACCAAAGCCTTTTCCCCCTCAGGAAACTAAAAAGATTTGGCATGGGTCCTCAGATCCTCAAAAGGTTCTACAGCTGCAACATTGAGAGCATCCTGGTTGCATCACTGCCTGGTACATCAATTGCTCAGCCTCCGACCGCAAGGCACTACAGAAGGTAGTGCGTACGGCCCAGTGCATCACTGGGGCTAAGCTGCCTGCCATCCAGGACCTCTACATCAGGTGGTGTCAGAGGAAGGCCCTAAAAATGGTCAAAGACCCCAGCCACCCCAGTCATAGACTGTTCTCTCCACTACCACATAGCAAGCGGTACCGAAGTGCCAAGTCTGGGACAAAAAGGCTTCTCAACAGTTTTTACCCCCAAGCCATAAGACTCCTGAACAGGTAATCAAATGGATACCCAGACTATTTGCACCCCTGCTACCCTCTGTTCATCATATATGCATAGTCACTTTAACCATATCTACATGTGCATACTACCTCGATCAGCCCGACTAACGGGTGCCTGTATGTAGCCTCACTACTGTTATAGCCTCGCTACTGTATATGGCCTCGCTACTGTTATTTTTCACTGTCTATTTACTGTTGTTTTTATTTCTTTACTTACCTATTGTTCACCTAATACCTTTTTTGCACTGTTTGTTAGAGCCTGTAAGTAAGCATTTCACTGTAACGTCTACACCTGTTGTATTCGTTGCACGTGACAAATAAACTTTGATTTGATTTGATTGAAGAATGACAACAGGCACTTCATCCCTTCCTTTGACCAATCGCCGACGAGGGGGGCGGGTGCCCGAACACCCGACAACACCCTTGCCGAAGTCCACAACTAATAAAAACGTCACAAAATGCTGTCATAATATGTGTTCAAACTGTTCCGAACTATTTTGGCTGGGAAGCATGCAGACACCTTCAATCTCTCCCTCCCTCTTTATCTCTGACTCTCTGTCTCTCTCTCACACAGTCCTTCCTCTTTCTAACTCAACATTAGGCCGGTTTCTTATCTCAAGCTCTCCCCAGTCCAACTGACTGTAAACTTCTTCTTTCATTCGTTAGTTAAACCCACTCTTTCATATGATTAAGACAAGCCTACTGAGACTCGACCACCCCAGGCCAGGGAGAGGAGAGAGGGAGGGAGGGAGGGAGAATGACATGAGAGAGCAATGGAGAGAGAAAGGTCATGAGCTCATGGACTCCCTGAGTTCTTCTGCAAAATAAATTGAATTAGAGTTGGATAAATGTAGATAAACATGGATTTATTTCACAAGGACTTACACAAGATACTACCCTTTACATCAAAATTCCAAACTTAAAATCATGATTTTGGGCAAAATTACCTGAATTAATTATCAAGGAATATCAAGAAAAAAATGATAGCAAACCAAAACCTGCAGAAGAAACAGAGGAAACCTGGAAATACCATCCAAGCCAAAACTGAGTGAGTAATGTTCAGTATGAAGCTAATTCTGAAGCCAAAAAGTATAATACAATAATCTCTAGGTAATTGTGTTATATAAAGCTAAATAAATAAGCTACCAAGCTGCTAGGACAGAACAGACCTGGCTGAAACTTCAATTAGTTCTGAAGTGTGAAGTGAGATGTGTGAAAACTCTTGAGCCCAACAATGGCAGGAGAGTTTCACAGCCTCCCCCACCCAAATGCAGAGACATTTGAAGCCCCCTGCTCCATGTCTTCCCCCTGTGCAGATGTCGTCACAGTACAGTACCCCATTGGATATTAAAAATAACACTAAATCCATCCTGAGTGAGTCTGATCAATTCTCATCCTCAAACTGCCCTGCAGATGAGCAGCCCCAGGAGGAGAGTCACTCCCCCAGCACTGAACACACCTAGTTCCCACAACTCCGCTGCTCCTCTATAGTTGACAGAGATAAATTCACAGAGCTGCCGAGAGAGATTGGCTGTCTGAGAGAGCTGGCTGCACTCCGGACTGAGGTGAGCAAACTTAAGGAGGAGAGAGAGGAACACATGGCATAGCTAACAGCACTGAAGGAGGAGAGAGAGGAACACATGTCACAGCTAACAGCACTGAACGAGGAGGGAGAGGAACACATGGCACAGCAAACAGCACTGAAGGAGGAGAGAGAGGAACACATGGCACAGCTAACAGCACTGAACGAGGAGGGAGAGGAACACATGACACAGCTAACAGCACTGAAGGAAGAGAGAGAAACACATGGCACAGCAAACAGCACTGAACGAGGAGGGAGAGGAACACATGGCACAGCAAACAGCACTGAAGGAGGAGGGAGGGGAACACATGGCACAGCTAACATCACTGATCGAGGAGGGAGAGGAACACATGGCACAGCTAACAGCCCTGATCGAGGAGGGAGAGGAGCACATGGCACAGCTAACATCCCTGATCGAGAAGGGAGAGGAACACATGGCACAGGTAACAGCCCTGATTGAGAAGGGAGAGGAGCACATGGCACAACTAACATCACTGATCGAGGAGGGAGAGGAACACATGGCACAGGTAACAGCCCTGATTGAGGAGGGAGAGGAGCACATGGCACGGCTAACAGCACTGAACGAGGAGGGAGGGGAGCACATGGCACGGCTAACAGCACTGAACGAGGAGGGAGGGGAACACATGGCACAGCTAACAGCACTGAACGAGGAGGGAGAGGAACACATGGCACACTTAACAGCACTGAACGAGGAGGGAGAGGGACAAATGGCACAGCTAACAGCACTGAACGAGGAGGGAGAGGAACACATGACACAGCTAACAGCACTGAAGGAAGAGAGAGAGGAACACATGGCACAGCTAACAGCACTGAACAAGGAGGGAGAGGAACACATGGCACAGGTAACATCACTGAAGAGGAGGGAGAGGAACACATGGCACAGGTAACATCACTGAAGAGGAGGGAGAGGAACACATGGCACAGCTAACAGCACTGAACAAGGAGGGAGAGGAACACATGGCACAGGTAACATCACTGAAGAGGAGGGAGAGGAACACATGGCACAGCTAAAAGCACTGAACGAGGAGGGAGAGGAACACATGGCACAGGTAACAGCACTGAAGAGGAGGGAGAGGAACACATGGCACAGTTAACAGCACTGAACGAGGAGGGAGAGGAACACATAAAGGAGGAAGTAAGAAAGCTGAGATGTGAAAGAGAGCAGGACACTCCCCCAGAAAAGCCAGCAGAAACAGCCCACCTCAGACCGGACCACAACCTCAACACCACAGTGGGACAGACAACATAGGACCCACCAACCCAACAGATCCCACTCCATCCTAACAGCCCCCCTGTCAGCTCCCCTGATAGACCTCCTGACAACCCCCCCACATCCACTGAGGACACACAAAAGCCAGAGATGGTGTTCCTTATTGACTCAAATGGCAAATATATTCAAGAGAATACACTTTTCCCCAAACACAAAGTGGCTAAACTCTGGTGCCCAAACACTAGGCATGCCCTGGAGCTGTTGTAAGAAGACAAACTAGGGTCCCCCAGCCACATCATAATTCACATGGGCACAAATGACCTGAGGGCCCAGAAGGAAAGGGTGGCCACATCACTCAAGGGAGAGATTGAAAAATCTTTTTCCACTTTCCCCAACACACAAGTGCTACCACGAAAAGTATTTCACCCTGCCACCAGGGTGAATGTAAGCATTTCCCGGGACTGTGCCTCAAAACTAATGTCTACCTGGCCCACCACTCCACCCTGGACTTGAACTTGAAGGGAGCAATCCCAACTTTTGACAGAAGCCTTAAGGACGTCACCCTCAATTGCAGCCCAAGCACAGAGAGAACCCACACCAAGGAGACCTACACCCAGACCACAGCATCACCAGCTACACCCCCCTCCGCACCCCAACCAGCTGAGACCCCCACAAACAAACCCTGGCCACACACTATATAGGCCCCCCCAGATCAGACCTATACCCCGTCTGCAAGGTCTGAGGTCATCTGCCTTTAGTCTAAAGTGCAGGAACCTAGACTTCATCAAAGAAATCAGAAATACAGATGTTGTTATCCTACAAGAAATGCTATAGAGGAGACTGACCCTCTAGGTTACAGAGAGCTAGTAGTCCCATCCACCAAACTACTAAGTGTGAAACAGGAAAGAGACTCAGGGGTATGCTAATTTGGTATAGAGCAGACCCACTTTATTAAATCAGTCAAAACAGGAACATCTGGCTCGAAAATTAATAAGGAAATTTCTCAACAGAGAAACATGCATTCATGTGCTACCTATATCCCCCAAATAGAATCCCAATATTTTAACGATGACAGCTTCTCCATCCTAGAAAGGGAGATCAACCATTTCCAGGGACATGTACTAGTCTGTGGCATCCTAAATGACAGAACTGGACAAGAACCTTTCACTCTCAGCACACAGGGGAACAAACACCTACTTGGGGGTGACAATATTCCCTCCCAATATGCCCCCCTAGACACAACTATGACCAAACAACCAACAAAAATGTGTCACAACTCCTGCAGCTTTGTCGCACGCTAGGCCTGTACATAGTCAATGGTAGACTTTGAGGAGACTCTTATGGTACGTACACCTACAGTTTATCCCTTGGCAGTAGTACTGTGGATTACATTATCACTGACCTCAACCTGGAGTCTCTCAGAGCGTTCACAATCAGCCCACTGACACTCATATCAGATCACAGCAAAATCACAATCTACTTGAACAGAGCAATGCTCTGGTTTGGAAAACAATGCCAAAAGGTTTGAGGAAGAATGCAGAAACTTAAGAAAGAAATTGAGAAACCTGTCCATCCAAAGACATAGAGACACAGAAAACCTGAGCATACGCCTTCACCATAGTGAATCACTAAAACAATACAGAAATACTCTGTGGAAAAAGAAGGGGCGGCATGTAGGAAATCAGCTCAATGTAGTTGAAGAATCCAAAGAATCTAACCACTTCTAGGAAAATTGGAACACACTAAATAAACAACAAGACGAAGAGTTATCTATCCAAAACGGAGTTCTATGGATAAACCACTTCTCCAATCTCTTTGGCTCTATAACAAAGAACAAACAGCCAAAACATATATTGTACATTTGGAAAATATTCAGCCCTATTCTAAAATGGATTAAATCATTTTTCCTTCATCAATCTACACACAAATACCCCACAATGACAAAGCAAAAACAGGTTTATAGAAGTGTTTGCAAATGTATGAAAACCCCCCCGTAAATATCACATTTACATAAGTATTCATACCCTTTACTCAGTACTTTGTTGAAGCACCTTTCGGCAGTGATTACAGCCTTGAGTCTTCTTGGGTATGACGTTACAAGCTTGGTGTACCTGTATTTGGGGAGTTTCTCCCATTCTTCTCTGCAGATCCTCGCAAGCTCTGTCAGGTTGGATAGGGAGCGTCGCTGCACAGCTATTTTCAGGTCTCTCCAGAGATCAATCAGTCAAATGTATTTATAAAGCCCTTTTTACATCAGCAGATGTCACAAAATGCTATACAGAAACACAGCCTAATACCCCAAACAGCAAGCAATGCAGATGTAGAAGCACAGTGGCTATGAAAAACTCCCTAGAAAGGCAGGTACCTTGGAATAAACCTAGAGACAAACCAGGCTCTGAGGGGTGGAGATTATAACAGTACATTGCCATTAAGGACAGATTGTTCTTCAAAATATTACTATGTTCATAGATGACCAGCAGGGTCAAATAATAATCACAGTGGTTGTAGAGGGTGCAAAAGGTCAGTACCTCAGGAGTAAATGTCAGTTGGCTTTTCATAGCCAAGCTTTCATAGTTAGAGGCAGCAGGTGCGGTAGAGAGAGAGAGTGAGTCGAAAACAGCAGGTCCAGGACAAGGTAGCACGTCCGGTGAACAGGTCAGAGTTCCATAGCTGCAGGCAGAATAGTTGAAACTGGAGCGGCAGCATAACCAGGTGGACTGGGGACAGCCAGGAGTCATCATGCCAGGTAGTCCTCAGGCATGATCCTAGGGCTCAGGGAGGGAGAGAGGAAGAGAGAGAGATAATTAGAGGGATCATACTTAAATTCACACAGGACACCAGATAAGATAGGAGAATTACACCAGATATAACAGACTGACTCTAGCCCCCCGGCACATAGACTATTGCAGCAAAGACAGGGGTGGGTCGGGGGACACTGTGGCCCCATCCGATGATACCCCCGGACAGGGACATCCAGGCAGGATATAACCCCACCCACTTTGACAAGCCCTGCCCCTATACCACTAGAGGGATATCAACAGACCACCAACTTACTACACTGGGACACACTGAGATCTTTGTGTGAGTATAGCACACAAAGATCTCCACCACACGAGCCCGAGGGGGTGCATTCCGGGACAGGAATATCACGACTCCTCCTAGGCACAGCGTGGAAGAGCACTCGTAAGCCAGTGACTCAGCCCCCATAATAGGGTCAGAGGCAGAGGATCCCAGTGGAGAAAGGAGAGCCGGCTAGGCAGAGACAGCAAGAGTGGTTTGTCGCTCCAGTGCCTTGCCGTTCACCATCGCACCCTTGGGTCAGACAACACTCAATCATAGACCGATTGAAGAGATGAGCCGATCGGGTTGGGCCACTCAAGGGCATTCAGAAACTTGTCCCGAAGCCACTCCTGCGTTGTCTTGACTGTGTGCATAGCTTCGTTGTCCTGTTGGAAGGTGAACCTTCACCCCAGTCTGAGGTCCTGAGCGCTCTGGACCAGGTATTCATTAAGGATCTCTCTGTACTTGGCTCCGTTCTTCTTTCCCTTGATCCTGACTTCTATTCCCTGTAGCTGAAAAACATTCCCACAGCATGAAGCTGCCACCACCATGTATCACCGTAGGGATGGTACCAGGTTTCCTCCAAACGTGACGCTTGGCATTCAGGCCAAAGAGTTCAATCTTGGTTTCATCAGACCTGAGGATCTTGGTTCTCATGGTCTGAGAGTCCTTTAGGTGTCTTTTGGCAAACTCTGGAACTCTGTCAGTGACCATCGAGTTCTTCATCACCTCACCGACCTATCTCCCCCGATAGCTCAGTTTAGCCGAGCGGCCACCTCTAGTAAGAGTCTTGGTGCTTCCAAACTTCTTCCATTTAAGAATGATGGAGGCCACTGTGTTCTTTGGGTCCTTCAATGCAGCAGAATTATTTTGGTACCCTTCCCCAGATATGTGCCTCGACACAATCCTGTCTCAGAGCTCTCTGGACAATTAATTTGACCTCATGGCTTGGTTTTTGCTCTGACATGCACTGTCAACTGTGGGACCCTATACAGACGGGTGTGTGCCTTTCCAAAACATGTCTAATCAATTGAATTTACCACATGTGGACTCCAATCTAGTTGTAGAAACATCTCAAGGATGATGAATGGAAACAAGATGCACCTGAGCTCAATTTCAAGTCTCATAGCAAAGTGTCTGAATACTGAAGTAAATATGGTATCTTTGTTTTTTTTAATACATTTGCAAAAATTCTAAAAACCTATTTTTGCTTTGTCATTATGGGGTATTGTGTGTAGATTGATGAGGGGGGAAATCATTTAATCAATTTTAGAATAAGGCTATAACATAACAAAAATGTGGAAAGTCAAATGGGTCTGAATATGAATGCACAGTACATGATCAATTACAAATCTTAGAATCAGTTATTAAAGAGTATCGGAACCAAAAAGGCCTGTGGTGTTGATGGTATCCTACTTGAAATGATAAAATATACAGACCACAAATTCCTATAGGCTATTCTTAAACTATTTAACATGATCTTCAGCTCTGGCATCTTACACAATATTTGGAGCCAAGGACTGATCAGCCCAATCCACAAAAGTGGAGACAAATTTGACCCCAATAACTACCGTGGGATATGCTTGAACAGCAACCTTGGGAAGATTTTCTGCATTATCATTAACAGCAGACCCATACATTTCCTCAGTGCAAGCAATGCTCTGAGCAAATGTTAAATAAGCTTTTTACCAAATTACCGTACGACAGACCACATATTCACTCTGCATACCCTAATTTACAAACAAACAAACACAAAGGCAAAGACTTCTCATGACTTGGTGATTTAAAAAAAGCATTTGACTCAATTTGGCATGAGGGTCTGACAAATTGATGGAAAGCAGTGTTGCGGGAAAAACGTTCAGTTAAAATGGGCAAAAAACAAATGTCTTTATACAGCACTGTGGGGGTGAGACGGGGATGCAGCTTGAGCCCCACCCTCTTCAACATCAACGAATTGGCAAGGGCACTAGAACAGTCTTCAGCACCCGGCCTCACCCAACTAGAATTTGAAGTCAAATGTTTGCTGATGATCTGGTGCTTCTATCTCCAACCAAGGAGGGCCTACAGCAGCACCAACAGTAAATCTTCCTGCAAAGATTGTCAGACCTGCCAGTACCACAAATTTCAAATTCTATCTAGACACCGTTGCGAATACCGAGCGGATATTCCCAAACTGGGGTACACCAAATAAAAATATAATTCACATTTTCAAACAGTCCAATTAGATTTTCCAACGGGGCTATACATTTGGGTGATGTTTTTTTCTCGCCTGAGTAGCCTCGTTTCACTGCCAAAAATAAATTTCAACCATTTAGTGTTCAGCAAAATAACAACTGTCACGTTCTTTCAAAATCGAACCCAGAAGCAGACCAGGACAAGGAGAGTAGGAAGAAGGTGAGTATTTATTTACAAGTGAATGTGAATGGGTAGATATATCCAGGTGGCGTAGCGGGCAGCGGTGGTGAGTTGATGGGAGTAAATAGGTGGATCCAATGGGGTAGCGGAATCCTCCGACGACCAGGCGGGAATGGGGTAAATGATCCGGGTGAGTAACTGAAGACAGAACAAACGGAGGTAAGTTTAAGGCAAGCAATACGTAAAAAAAAAAAAAAAACAAATTCTATCCAACTTGAGGCTGATGCTATGGCACAACATACTGTTCATGGCTAACGATCCGGCAGGGAATGGATGTCAGGTCCGGGCTTATGAAGAGGAGAGATGATGATCAGGACCAGGTGTGCAGATAGCTGATGGGATACAGGTGCGGGTAATCAGAACTCCCAACTGGCTACATTGCCCGGCAACCAGACAGGGTGCGTTCCAGGACGCCGGAAAAAACACTCCAGGACAGAACACAGGCAAAAAACAGACTCAGGAAACGTGATTCGTGACAAACACCATGTCAAATACAGGTATTCTAGTCAAATAATTGACATCCAATCACATTACCTGTTACTCTCTCGCGGGAATTCCACTAAATGTCCCTATGTAGCCAAACGTAGCTGCGCCTCATTTTGTTTGTTCGAAAATGGATAAATGGTTAAAAAAAGTAAGGCCTGCGTCCATAGAGACACATACCAGCTCTACTGGTAGTTCTGCTACTACCAGCATTACTACACCTGCACTAGTTGACTACACAAGTTGTTCTGCTTCCACGAGCACATCCAGTGCTAGCATCAGTAATTCAACATTTGCTGCTAGCCCAGCTAGCATGGACACTTATAGTTGTGAATCTGATGCAGCCGAAGAGCTACTGCCCCCTTACCCAGGAAAGCTACGAACAACGGACAGGAATGTTGGACCATCGAAGAGGTGCAAATATGATGAGAACTACGTTGATTTGGGGTTCACTTATATTGGGAGTAGTGCCTTTCCACAGCCACGGTGTGTTATATGTGCAAAAGTACTATCTCACAGCTCGATGAAACCTTCACGCATACGAAACATGGCAATTTGAAAAATAAGCCATGGGAGTTATTTGAGCGAGAATTCAGACAACTTTCAGGTAGTAAGACATGTAGAAAAGCAACATATACCATTAGTAAGAATGGGCTAGAAGTGTCTTATATGGTGAGCTACCGAGTGGCTAGGACAGGCAAGCCCCATACTATTGTGGAGGACTTCCTGCTGCCGCGGATATGGCTGGGACAATGCTGGAGGAAAAGACAAAAAAACTGTACAGACAATGACTTCATCAAACAACACTGTTTCACTGAACCCATTGCCCTTTATGGTGGTGAGGTCCGCTCAAAAATCAAGAATTCACAAGATGGGACAAACCCCAAAATGGGGCAAAAATATTCTCTGTGTACAAACGTAAAACACCAAATAATGCATGCAGAACAGAATTAGGCCAATGCCGGCTAATTATCAAAATCTAGAAAAGAGCCGTTAAATTCTACAACCACCTAAAAGGAAGCAATTCCCAAACCTTCCATAACAAAGCCGTCACCTACAGAGAGATTAACCTAGAGAGGAGTTCACTAAACAAGCTCCTCCTGTGGCTCTGTTCACAAACACAAACAGAACCCACAGAGCCCCAGGACATCAACAGCAACACAATTAGACCCAACCAAATCATGAGAAAACAAAAAGATAATTACATGACACATTGGAAAGAATTGACCAAAAAACAGAGCAAACTGGAATGCTGTTTGTCCCTAAACAGAGAGTACACAGTGACAGAATACCTGACCAAGTGACTGACACAGAATGAAGGAAAGCTTTGACTATGTATAGAGCATAGCCTTGTTACTGAGAGAGGCCTCCGTATATTAGTCCTGGCTCCCAAGAGAAGACAGGCTATGTGCACACTGCCCACAAAATGAGGTGGAAACTGCGCTTCTGAACCTCCTGCAAAATGTAGGACCATTTTAGAGACACATATTTCCCTCAGATTACACAGACCCACAAAGAATTTGAAAACAAATCAGATTTTGATAAAGTCCTATATCTATTGGGTGAAATGACACAGTGTGCAATCACAGCAGAAAGACTTGTAACCTGTTGCCACAAGAAAAGGGCCACCAGGGAATAACAAAAAGCATTGTAAATACAACCCATATTTATGTTGATTTATTTTCCCTTTTGTACTTTAACGATTTGCACATCGTTATAACACTGTACATAGCCATAATATGACATCGGAAATGTCTATTCCTCTGAAACTTTTGTGAGTGTAATGTTTACTGTTGACTATTTTGGATAGTTTATTTCAGTTTTGTTTCTTATCTATTTCACTTGAACATAAACATATGTTCCCTAGCCAATAAATCCCTTTGAATTGAGATTGCGGGAGAGAAAAAAGAGTTAGGAAGATATGGGTAGGGAAGAGAACTTAAAAAAAGTGATTCAGCTATATTGTTACTCATCCTTTTTTGCAAGAGGGCTCTTGTCAGAGTACTTTTAAGTGGGCCTCCTCTCCATTGTTCTCATTATTCTTGCTTAATCATGTTAGATAACTCTCTCCCTCTCTCTCAATCCTCCCCCGCTCCTCCTGCCCACTCAGCAAACGGCTAGTCTTCTGATCTCCAGTGCTAAAAGAGTGCTGTGACTAACACACACACACACACATTCACGCAGGCACACACACACACACACGCACACACACACGCACACAGGCACACACACACACAGCTAAGATCTGTCCATTCCTTAGGTGTGGGAGAAATGTGCTACTTGGAACAGGCTAATTTGTTATTGAGAGAGATGAGTGTGGCCGGGAGCCAAGACAACAGGATAGTGAGGCAACCAAGCTACACCCTGTTGTCGAGGCATCAGGAGAGGGAACGAGATCATCTTGTTTTTGCGCACATAGATACTCATAATGACAGTACACGCACACACATATGGAGAAAACCGCATGTACGCATTCAATTATGTACACAAAAGCACAAAGAGTCTAGCAGCTCACCGTCACAATTAGTCCTTCACACACTTTAACATGTCACATGGCTAACAACTCACACACATTACGAAATCATTGAACCTTGGACAACATAACATTTGTCCATTACATTGTAGATACCAGTTAATCTTTACACTTGTCTTTCCAACTACTCCCAAAGTTCTCAACTGAAAAGTGCCTCAGTCTCTGTACTGATGAGATGTTTGTCTTAAACTTTTTCAATCCAAGTGTGAGGTGATGCAACTTGTCAAACCCTCCCTGTAACAGCTAAGAGCAGCAGCTCTCCTCTCCTCTCCTCAACATCACCGTATCTGAAAACCCATTATCCAACTCTCTTGTCTCGTCCCCTTTCAGTTACATGAGGACAATTACAAACAAGGGCCTTGAGTGCTCGGTTACAGCTGTTACAGATATGTAGTCCCATTGTTTTATGAGGAGACAAGACAGAGGAGGATGGTTATCACAGGTGAGGTGAGGCAGTCATGGCAGTCACATTCCAGTACCTTCCCAGGCATGAAAGTGGGTCACAGGAGTAATGATGGCATTCTTGGAACAACAGCACCGACTAGTGGTGGCGGCGAGGTACTACATGTGAAGAACCTCTGGATTATGGGTTAGACGTGTAACGTATATTAGTGAATTGCTTCAGGTAGAAGTTTGGCAGTCGGCCTTGGATCAATTGATATGCTCCCTGAAGAATAACTCAAACCATCAGGGACCACACAAAAACTGACCTCAGAAAAAATTGGACTCAAACTTTTAAGTGAATAACAATTCCTCCCTTCCTCCCAATCCTCAACCGCCCAACCCATTTATGCACACACCCATAAACTGTAGCGTAGTCTCTAACACTGACAAGAAAATTGTGTGAATTCACCTGCTCTGAATTTGCATGACCCAAAAATGCCTTCTCTATCCAAGTGCCCCATAAATCAAACACAGAGTCTATCCCCAGCCACTTCGGTTCCTTTGTCTGGCAAAGGTGATAAAATGATCCCCAGCTAGCTAATAAGCAGTGGCATGGGGCACTGACTTCCCATGATTTATGCCGCGACAAGTGGATTTATATAGGAAATGCGAGAGATTTTTCAGAACAAATCTGTTTACTTTTTTCAGCGGCCTCCCAGAGCTCATGAGATTTGAAAGGGGTAGACTTTGGTTTTGATGGCTCCGAGAGTAATACATCAGGACAGATGGATAGAGGAGGAAATTCTATCAGGAAGGAAAGGAAAAGGACAACTTAGTTATGATAGTTTTGACTCTTTCTGATTGGATCATGTTTCCAATATCAATCAATCTCAATTCATTGGATTGCAATCACATACTTAGGCAGAGTTATAGTTCTATAACACTGCAAAGGATTTGTCTCCTTCATTTCTTCTTTCTTTCTTCTTTGATTCCTTCATGATCACTGATCTAAAAATAGCAGATGGGTGTCAATGGTCGTGAAGGAAAGGAGACAGGGGAGAAGCCTTTTACAGGGAACAGAAACGGTCTTTTAAAGAATATGATCAATGATATCATCTTCTGCAGAGCTGACAGGAAGAGAGAGAGAGAGAGAGAGAGAGAGAGAGAGAGAGAGAGAGAGAGAGAGAGAGAGAGATGGAAGACAGAGTGAGGACTGAACGGGGCAATGAATTTCCTAAGAGAGTGTCCTCCCCTCCTTTATCTAATTCCTCTGCTTTGGCTTTAATGTGTTTTTCCTCTCTCCTTCCTCCCTCCCCCTTCCTCTCTCTTTCTTCCGTGTGTGCTGATAGAAGGTTTATCGCACGTGCCGATGTGACATTTGAATGATTGAGATCATGTTGGTTGAGTAGATTATGATGCCCTTTGGGAGGAGCGTGGTCTTAAGCACAGATGGAGAACTTTGCAGATGGAAGCTTTGATGGAAGGAAGAAGGAGGGAAGGCGTAAACGTGATGGGTTGAGTATCAAAGCCCCTCAGCACTTCCATTTCCCCACCGCCCCTTCAGCCTTTCATCAGGTTGGTAACACACACCTAAGAGGTGGGCTACCCGTCGGCGCTAGCTTACCGCTACACTCAGGAAAAGGGAGGGAGGGAGGGAGGGAGAGAGAGTGACGTGGAGAGAGAAACACATGGAGAGATGGAGAGAAATAGGTGCTAGGCCAGAGCAATATAAGGAATGGGTTGTGGGAAGCAAGCTGTCAACCGAGTGGCAAGTTGCCTTCTTAAACATCAATTGCAGTCAAATCAAAGAGCTAGCTTTTTGTACTGTACTGCTCTGGCCTTACCTTGGAGAGGTAAGGCCATAGCAGGCCTTGAGCAGGCAGCACATTCTACAGTTCACACAAATGCTTTATGTTTAGGGATGCAGGTTGTGAAGTATTTACTGGGGGACATTTGAATTCCAAGGAATTAAGCCTAGCCATAACATCTGTGTACACCTGCATTGAAGTGTGTGTGTGCGTGTGTGAAACCATGTGTACAAAACACAATCCCTTAATTTAGAGGGTTATGAAGGCATTGTCCTCACACTACTGCAGCACTATTATTTGGGAAGCAGGTAGCTAGTGTTGGCTATTCAGCAGCCTGATGGTCTGGGGGTAGAAGCTAGTGGTGGCTATTCAGAAGCCTGATGGTCTGGGGGTAGAAGCTAGTGGTGGCTATTCAGAAGCCTGATGGTCTGGGGGTAGAAGCTAGTGGTGGCTATTCAGCAGCCTGATGGTCTGGGGGTAGAAGCTAGTGGTGGCTATTTAGCAGCCTGATGGTCTGGGGGTAGAAGCTAGTGGTGGCTATTCAGAAGCCTGATGGTCTGGGGGTAGAAGCTAGTGGTGGCTATTCAGCAGCCTGATGGTCTGGGGGTAGAAGCTAGTGGTGGCTATTCAGCAGCCTGAGGGTCTGGGGGTAGAAGCTAGTGGTGGCTATTCAGCAGCCTGATGGTCTGGGGTTCCAGACTGTTAGTTTTAGCATCAACAGCTACCCCCATTGGCGTCCATCAATCTGACATGTGATCCACAGAATCTCACTATATTGAACTGTTGATGATGCAGTCTTGTGCCACAGAGCCAGTTGTAGGGGCCGAGAACCGGGGGAAAGAAACCAGCTCCTTCCTTTCCTTTGGTAGCTTTTATAGGCTTGTTTTCGGGAGAGCCGACTACAGTGCTGACAAGCAAGCCTGAGTTTCTGACAGAATGGTGTCAGCTCAAACTGTGATGTTTTCCCCTCACACAAGTGAATAGCGTTCGTTGCACCTGCGACTTGCAACACAGCTCAGCACAGTTCAGACAGGCTGCTGGCAACTCTGTAATTAGATGGGATTGGTAGTGTTGGGGATATGACATGTAATGTTTTCCCAATGTTATTTGGTAGTGTAAGCATGAATGGAAGCTAAGCCGGTGTTTGTGTGTTTGCAGTAGTACTTGTGATCACTGATGATTAGCTTATTATGATAATTGAATGTTTGTTTTATTTGATTATCATTGAAGATACAGTGAAAGGTATATTTAACTCTATACTCCTTTGTGTTATTATAATCAGATTGTCATCAATTAATATTCTTGAGCATCTTTATGTTTGATTGATGTGCATTTGAAATGTAGGGCTACTTGAATTGTGATGTTACTTTCCTGTCATTGACAGAGATTTCATTCTCTGTCTGGCATGACGGCCCGGAGCGTTAAAATGCCTTTACGGCTAACAACCTTTTTATGCACTCTCCCCTCGCCTGCCCGGTCCATCAGAACCAACCATCCTGATTTCATATTCATCCTGCCATGTCATGTTTGTCCAAACCTGACAGCACCATAACTTTTACACCTAGTCAGCGGGGGACGGCCTAGAAAATGACCACATTTACAACCAATGATAAATTGTACAGATAAGTGTAAATGAGTTGTGATGCTCAACTACTGAATGACCCTGTCAACATGCATCACAGTTGCTAGCTGTGCCACTAGAGATCCTGGTTTTAGTCCAGGCTCTGTCGCAGCTTGCCGTGACCAGGAGACCCATGGGGCGGCGCACAATTGGCCCAGTGTCGTCCGGGTTAGGGGAGAGTTTGGGCGGCAGGGATGTCCTTGTCCCATCACGCTCTAGAGACTCCTGTGGCGGCCCGGGCGCAATGCACGCTGACACGGTCGCCAGGTGTACGGTGTTTCCTCTGACACATTGGCGTGGCTGGCTTCCGGGATAAGCGGGGATTGTATCAAGAAGCAGTGCGGCTTGGTTGGGTCGGGTTTCAGAGGACGCACGGCTCTCGACCTTCACCTCTCCCGAGTCCGTACGGGAGTTGCAGCGATGAGACAAGACTAACTACCAATTGGATACCACAAAGTAAAAAAAATCAATACAAAAGGTTTTATGATACCTGAAAATACTGCAGAGTAATTCAAAGCCATTTGCAAACTGACCTCTTTGTCCATCTGATGGTAAGTGTTCTTGTTTCAAACACACATCTTTAAACGGACAGTTTACTCAGAATACAAGCAAAAATGGTTTTCAACCTACCTTGGCTGCAGTTGATTTAAGAAGGCAGTTTTGGCATATTTTGTTTCTTTTCAACACTTAAAAGCCACATTTTTGATAATGCTAGCGTTCTCAGTAACAATTCAAATTAAACTGTTCTTGTGCCTCTGTAATACAACTGTAATTACATTTGGAACAACATTTTATTGGCATTTTGTTACATAATACGTTGGTAATTGCATTTTAATTGCATTGCAATGAGCTGAGAGGTTTTGTAACTACTGTCCACAAGAGGAATAGTGACTTCCTTATTCCACTTATGTAATAACTCCATTATTATGCAATTATTAAGCAATTTCCAAAGTTCTATGTAACAACAATGTTGCTATTGTAATAATCAGTAAGTTACTACACATGTAGAAGAACTTGATGTCAATGTATTACCTTATGTCTCACTCACTATAAAAATATGTTTGTTAGTCATTTTGAAGTGGCAAAAGTGGTCTACTCTAATGTTGAGGTGATTCCATGTCCCTCATGCATTTCATTGTAGGCTATAGGCTATATTAAGATTCATATCTAAGAGCCCTCCAAACCATGTGCTTATGATCATATATTTAGACTTATTCAACTATTTGTTGTAGTTTTTGGATCTTCATCAAATATTTGGCAGCCATCAAATAAAGATGTATTTTTAGAAAAAGTAGGAAGGGAAGCGCTGCTAAGGAACACAGTTGTAGATGTTGGTAGACAGAAGGTGCTCTTTGGTAAAAGGGGTAAATTGGTCATCAAAAAAAAAGGAGGACCAAGGAACTCGTTATATAATTCATTAAAAGGACTTTATCTACATGTCATGTTCAATGGAAACAAAGTTTAAAAACTCTGACTCGTTTCGGCTGCATGGCCTTCGTCAGGGAGTAGATTAATTTCTGTTTCCAAATAACTTGTATCTATTCAAATACCTGGTTTTCTAAGAGGTATTCAAAAGACTGAGACCTGAGACCTGTATTTGAATATCAAAGAAAATGGTTGCCTTTTAATTTAAAATCTAAATAATCTATATTCGACTACCTCGAGTATTTGAAAAGTTGGTGTTTTCAAATAAACTACAAAATACTCAAATGTTGTGCCCAGGTCCGGTATAAGTGTTCAATACATTTCTGTCCCCTGCCAGTGGTTTTTACAAGCGGTAGAAAACCTTTTTTTTCCTTTTGTTTTTTCAACCCCGCTCGTTTGACCTGCCTTTTAGGGGTACTAGCACATGAGCACTTGAGCAACGTTCCCTCTCCACTCCCAGTGGCTTTAATGAGCTGATCCTGGTGCTTGAGCGTTACTTACAGTTATGGGAAGGTCATAAATGTAGGATTTATGTTTCAGGTGTGGTTGGGAATGCTGATGCTTCGTCGGTAAGAGAGGAGTAGACATAATCTCGGTGTGGCCTGCCGCATACCTAGTGTCTGCGTGTGTGTGTCTGTATGTGTGTGCGTGTGTGTCTTAGGGAGAAGGGTGTGTGGAATGCCATTGATGTCTGCTGTCAAGCGGTTTGTATTTTAAGATGAATGTACATGGATTTCTGTCTATATACAGATAGAGGTAACTGCCAAGATAGAGGAAACACTAACAAAGTGTCTTAATAGGGCGTTGGGCCACCATGAGCCGCCAGAACAGATTCAGTGTGCCTTGTCATAGATTCTACAAGTGTCTGGGACTCTATTGGACGGATGCAACTCCATTCTTCCATGAGAATTCCATAATTTGTTGTTTTGTTGATGGTGGTGGAAAACGCTGCCTCAGGAGCTTCTCTAGAATCTCCAATAAGTGTTGAATTGGGTTGAGATCGCGTGACTTAGACACACAACAAACACCTTAAACCACCGTATGCTCCTTTAATGAAGACCCCTCTTTCAAAGTCATTGAAATCTCTTCTTCTAGTCATGGTATCCAAAATAATGGGCAACTGGGCATTTCTACACACGACCCTAAGCATGATGGGATGTTAATTGATTAATTAACTCAGGAACCACACTTGTGTCGAAGCACCTGCTTTCATTATACTTTATATCCCTTATTTACTCAGGTGTTTTCTTTATTTTGGCAGGTTCCTGTATATATTCTGTACATTTTGCATCAGGGGTATATATAGATACAGTAGGCCTAGCAATGTTCCTACTTAGCCACTGTTATCAGTAAATTAAAAATATTACACAGACAGGTTAAGAGGTAAGAGGTTATCCAACTTTGTTCACCTGGGGTGGATTCACGAGGAACCAAATGGACCAAAAATTCTAATTTCGTAGGCAAAACGTTTTGCATTGCAAAGTGCTTTGCTACAGTTTGTTACATTGTGCACTAATGAATACACCCCTGCTGCTCTGTATTGATCCTGATGTGTTTGCGAAAACCCACCATTTTCACCAGCTCCAAAACATACTTCCTTATTCAGTCACATGACTTGTAACTCTAGTGCAGTGGTTTGCCCTAGCACTACACACCTGATTCAAATCATCAAAGCCTGATGAGGAGTTGTTGATTTGAATCAGGTGTGTAGGGCTAGGACAAAAGCAAAACTGTGCAACCCCTTTGGGTCCCCAGGACCGAGATTGAGAACCACTGCTCTAGTGTATGGGATACAAACTCTGTGTGACTCTGAGGCTGACCTAATATAGACACCATACTGTCATACTATGGACACCATACTGGGGCGGCAGGGTAGCCTATTGGTTAGAGCGTTGGACTAGTAACCGAAAGGTTGCAAGTTTGAATCCACGAGCTGACAAAGTACAAATCTGTTGTTCTGCCCCTGAACAGGCAGTTAACCCACTGTTCCTAGGCCGTCATTGAAAATAAGAATGTGTTCTTAACTGACTTGCCTAGTAAAATAAAGGTAAAATTTAAATAAAAAAATACTGTCCCAATATGGACACCGTACTGTCATACTATGGACACTGTACTGTCATACCATGGATACTGCACTGTCCTAATATGAACACCCGACTGTCATTATATGGACACTTGAGTTGGTGATGGTTTATGTTCACAAGGCAAAAACTGAAATGTTCACTACTGCACCTATCTGCTATCACCTTGCTACAGTATCAGCAAACATGATGCTGCAACACATTACAAACATTATCTTAACATATATAGTATGTATAAGCTGGAAGTAAAAGCCTAAGTGTTGTTGTCCATTAGTTTACTCCAATTAGAGGAGGGGTGGTAGGGTTAGAGGAAAATAACAAAAGAAAATATGTTTGAAAGAGATTTTATATATATATATTATATTTACAAAAAAATATGAGGTTTTGGAAATGATGCAGACAATTATATTGATGGAAGCTACAATCTATGTGCAATATTATAGCTGATCTACCGACTTTACATTTATTTAAATAATAGTACATTCTCTGAACACCTACCTACTAACTCATAGTTCTTATCTCGACGATTTGGGTACTGACATTATGGGCATTTTAATTCCAGTAGACAGGAGTCCATTAGCATAGCTTCTTGGGTGGCTGGAGCTGTGTTTCTCTAAATCATTAAGCTAATTATACAAGCTAATTAATCAGCAAGCTCCAATGCCGGGTGTAAGAAGCAGAACGCCACCACTCTTTGTTGGCTTGCATAATGAAAGAAATCATTTTTAGAACTCTTGAGAGGGAAAAATGAAGGGTGGGACAAACTTTGATCTGTCGAAGAGTAAACAGATGATTTTGCATATTTAAGTGATGAGGTGGAAGAATAAACCAAAGGCTCGGTTGTGGGTAGAATACGAAAGGACACAGTACGAGCTGAGACTTTGAATTATCCCCGGCCTTTTGAGTTTGGAGAGGGTTGGATGTATGTGTGTGTGAACTTGTGTTTTGTACGTGTGAGAGATTGTGCGATTCTGTGTGTGTGAATGTGTGTCGTTGGTGAGAAGGAGCTCTCTCTCTCTGGTCCTTCGAGGCTCGTCTGTGTTCCTTTACGTCCCCATTATCTCCCAGCTGTCGACCGATATGCAGCTGAAGACAAATCAATTAAGGCTGCTCACAGACAGAGAGAGGGAGGGTGAGAGAGGGAAAGAGAAAAAGAGAGAGGATGAGACTGAGAATGGAGAGACTGTGTGTGTGTGTGTGTGTGTGTGTGTGTGTGCGTGTGAGTGAGAGAGAGGGGGAGAGATAAATAAAGATATAGGTAGAGGTGGATGGGTGGGGGCATTGTCTGTTTACAAACAAACAAACAATGTCTGAAAACAATGTAAATGTCAGTGATTGTATAATGAGGAAACTGTCACTTCATAAATATGTGTAGGTGTATTTTGGGTGGACACCTTTATGAACTGAAAACCACTGAGCCCGACCACTGGCTTCTCTGAACTTCCATAGGTGCTTTGTTTGTAACACTATTGTTTCCTTTCTTGGTATTCTGTATAATCAGTGAAGCAATGAACTCCAGTGTTCTGTGATATTTGGTCAATATTATTTGGTTGCGTCTCAAATGTCACCTTGTTCCCTACAAAGTGCACTACCTTTGACCAGGGCCCATAGGGGATATGGTCCCATTTGTGTCACATTGACATCCTCCCCATGCAGAAGTCACAGATGATATGCATGATCGTATTGACACATGTATTGCCATCACATGGTTGGCTCTAAATGGGTAATAAAAACATTAACAGTCGTTTGGTGGTATCACCTAATTCCATCCTCTCATCTTCTTTTCCAGGGAAATTCCAGAGGAGTTCTGATTCTTTCATTCCTTCCGGTCCGAGGCGGCATTGCTATCAACTGTTCCAAACAGGTAAGAACAATGCAGATCGGTGATACATCTCTTCATCCCGTTCAAACTTTAAGCACTTTTGTTGAAATGTCAACCCTCCGCCGATGCCATGTCAACACCCGTCACTAAATGAAATGGGGAAATAAAGGAGCTATAGGTTGTCTTATAGATTATTGTCACATCACTGAGATGAATCAACCAATTGACTTCAAAAACAGCTGCCTTTTAAACAGCTGTACTGTATACGGTATATCATACAAACCAGTTTAGCTAAACACCACAGATAAAGCATGCTAGCAGCACCCCCCCAGGGAAAGCATGGCTATTGCTGTTCCTCTCCATAGAGTCTCCATAGAGTCTCAATAGAGTCTCCATAGAGTCTCAATAGAGTCTCCATAGAGTCTCAATAGAGTCTCCATAGAGTCTCCATAGAGTCTCAATAGAGTCTCCATAGAGTCTCAATAGAGTCTCCATAGAGTCTCAATAGAGTCTCAATAGAGTCTCCATAGAGTCTCAATAGAGTCTCCATAGAGTCTCAATAGAGTCTCCATAGAGTCTCAATAGAGTCTCCATAGAGTCTCCATAGAGTCTCCATAGAGTCTCAATAGAGTCTCCACAGAGCATACCAGATGCATTTTGTTTCGTTTGACCTGTTTTCTATTGAAATCCCTTTGTATATATCCATACAAATTATGGTGATTCATGATTTCGATTGGCTGAGAATATATTTCTGTCTCGTCCTGACAAGTTAATCCTCAATGGGACAGTGAAGATCACATTTCAATACTGAAACTACGTTGCAAAGGTCAGAGAGACAGATAGCAAGGTTTATACAAATATCTGCTGCTGAAACCAAATGCTAGCTTAAAAGAAAGGGGAGATAATGTCTCGATGCTTTTTTACAGTGGAGATACATTTTTGAAATTGCCTGGTTGGGCTGATGAGACAGTGGATTGTGCAGAGAAATGGAACAGTGAATAGGCATTTGAACTCCATAGCCGGTGGTAACTTGTGGAATAGACACCAGTTGGAATGCAGCTTTAACCGATCAGCATCCAGGATTAGAACCACCCATTGTATAAAGGGAAAATAATGCATGCTCTAGACGGCCCTTCAAGCCAATCAGAGGCAATAATTCAGATCAACATTATTATCCCACCATGAGGAAATACATTTTGTCATGTGCTTAAAAACACAGAAACGACCCAAAATAATTAATTCAAAGTGCTATAGCTACACATTCAAAATGAAAGTGCAATATGCCGTATACTTGAGGGACCAACAGACAATCTATTATACAGCCTAATGGCTCCCCAATATCTATCTGTTTTAATTTTATTTTGAAGAAGTCTCTTTCCCCTTGTCTGGCTGCTGCTGTGACTGAATTTTGAGTGATGTGTACTGTCCTGTAAAATGCTTTCAAGTTTTAGAGATGAGATGAGTTTTGTGTACAGGTTGGATGCTGATTCTTGATCTATACCAATTATCCTTCCTGCCGTCTTAATCAAGCGCTGAACCTTGACTTGGTCTTGCACTCACATGTTTCTGAACATGCATATCAGACCAAAGTGCAGCACACTCTGCAGGAGAGATATATAGAACATTTGTAAGATATGCAGTTTGCTTAATTTCTTTTGTTTGCGTACAGTATCGGTGTAAGTACACAACCTTGAGGGGCTCCCGTATTCACCGTTCTAGATGTAGAGATGGCAGTGTTAAACTTCACTTGTTGAGCACAGTTCATGAGGAAACTATTAATCCACTAGATCAGTAGAGAGTTGACATGCACATTCACCAGCTTACCCACCAGTAGGTGGGGTTGGAATGTGTTAAACGCGCTACCAGAGTCAATTAATAACATTTTCACTAGGCTATTTGCCTTTTTAAAATGTTCGTAGATATTGTTCAGCATGACCAGTGTCACGTCATCAACACCCATGGAGGCACAGTAGGCAAATTGGTTTGAGTATTTCATATTTTTCCTTTACTGCCACTTGATTTAAACACTCTTTTTTTTCTGGTTGAGGAGCTCTTTTAATTCCCAGGTTACCCACGGTTTATTATTGGGGAAGATATGGAGTTTCTTTTTGGGAATAACGAGATCCTCACATAAACGGATGTACTCAGAGACGGTATCTGCTGCCTCTTCCAGGTCATGGGTGCTGTCTGTCAGGGCAGCCCAGTCAGTGGACTCAAAACAGTCCTTGAGGGCTTCAGTAGCTTCAGGAGTCCGATTTTTAATCTCCACCTTTTTAACCTTCTCTCGCTGCAGACGCGTTTTGTATACTGGGATGAGCTTGAACCATGTTATGATCCGAAACCCCAAGATTGGGCAGTACTTTGGAAAATGTTACCATAACAGAGGTCCAGACAGGTTTAATTTTGGGTAGGACATGCTGATATGATGGTAAATGTTCAGATAGATTGCACATGTTGAAGTCTCTTCCGTAATTAGCTTTACTGCTGCAGATGACTCTGTTTCAGCCTGGGATACAAGGTCATGAATCAAGACAGCAGCTGTTTGGGTGTCAGTGGAGGGGGCAATAAATGTAAACAATAAATAGTTGGACCTGATTAATTTCCCGTGGCAAGTAGGTTAAGAGCAAGAAGTTTAATGTCTTTTGTACAGATCTGGTGCTTAGTTGTAATATTGGCAGGTTTGCAATATTTCTCGTTGATGAAAGCACAAAATCCACCACCCTTTCTCTTTCCAGAGTTGATGTTTTGGTCCATTCTAACAATGGTGTAGCCATGCAGCTCCACAACAGAGTCGGGATCCTGTTCCGTAAGCCAGGTCTCAGATAGACAGATCAAGCAGGATTGTCGATACTCTGAGAGATATTGGGTACAAGTCCATAGCTCATCAGTCTTATTCCTTATGCTTTGTACATTGCCGTCCGCAATAGATGGAAGAGGTGTTCTGTTTTTTAATCCGATTCCGAATTCCTCCTCTACTGCCCCGTTTCCTTAGATGCCTTTACTTGAGAACATGTTGATTGTATTAGTTGTGGTATTCCATTGCAGTGTAGACTTGAGGCAAAGGGTCGGAGATTAAACAGGACATCTCTTGCATATGATATCCACGGTTGTGGCTCACTGTATCCATTGAGGTTCAGATCGACAGCTTGTTTGGTGCGTTTCCCAAAAAGAAAATATACAAAGTTACAGCCAATGTACTGCTATTTGCCTCATTATTATTTATATCCGATTTAATACCTCTAAAAAGTTGGTTGGTTGAGGTAGTTTGCAACTTTAAAACACTTTAAACAAAATAAAACACGGAAGAGATGAGCACAAATGACCATGTCGCTGCAAGAACAGACACCATTAGCATACCTATGGCGGAGGGTCATAAAGCAAATGCCATGTTATAAGTAAGCACATACTGTACTGTAAGCTTTCTCATGCATTTTCTCCACATGGTTAACAGCTTCATTAACACTTCTTTGAGCAGTATATGATCTATTACCATAGTACATGTTTATGAATACACTCATACTTTGTATTCACTTTAGGTCATCGGGGAGCAAACAACTCTACTACTCAAGTACTTCTGTGTAAATAGGCCATTCAAAACACACCATGATCCAAATTCCAACATCCCATGTACAATATGCTTTCATCAAAACACAATCCTATCCATGGCCATTTGCCAAAAGTATACAATATATTGTATACATTTTATTTGTATTTTTTACATCATATCTTATTAGCGTGTTGTTAATAATGTCCACATTTATGGAATTGTTTAGCGGTTACATGGATAAGCTATCCTTGTTTTGGGAGTTTATTTTCTCTTCAGAGGCACGTACTCAAAAGAAATACCGCTCTTTAACAAAATAAAGTTAGCTTGTGTTGGCGTGTATTTGCACATACAGTGACTGAAGGTGTGTTGGAAAACCTCCAGAGTGGGATAATTATTCAATAATGATATTTCATTGAGGTAGTAGTGTTAAAGGAAAAACAACAACATACTGGAGGTACTGTCAAGATGAGAAAAGGAGCGTGGTTGACTAATTTATGGTAATGTAGGCAATGACTTACTTAAAGACATGCTCAGGAACTTTGGCACACACTCGGTTTGCGAATTACAGCCGGCACTCTGTTCAGAGGTGCTAAGTACTCTCGCCCATCGGCAGGCAAACGCTATTGGTGTGTCTGAGCCCTTATAATGTAGCATTTGTAGTAACTAATTCTCCAACAGCCTGGTAACTTCTTTTTCCAAGAAGTTGAATGTTGTCTTTCTAATAAAATGACTCAAGTCAACATGAACACATGACCACGACGGGGATGTCTAAGATCAATAGGCAGTACTATGCTCCCCAAAGAGGATTGTGGGTACAGTTGTAATTGGTGCACCTGTTTGTCTCCCGGTCCCCGTTCCCCAGTCAGGGGAGAATGCCATATGCCAGTGCAAAGGTTCTCTCTGTGTCTATAGAATCTCCAATGAACTCATAAAATGCTGCTGGGATGTTTTCGAAGCGTACTATTTCGTACTCTTTTTTATTTTTTTCCATAACACTCAGGGGAGATAGCAGGTTGTCTAGCGGTTATGAGCATTTGGCCAGTAACAAAAAGGCTTCTGGTTCGAATCCTTGAGCAGGCATGTCATGCACTGACCTTAGAGATCCTTTTGTGTCTCTATTTTGGTTTGGTCAGGGCGTGAGTTGGGGTGGGCATTCTATGTTGTGGGTTTTCTGTTTTCTGTTTTGTGTGTTTGGCTGGGTGTGGTTCTCAGTCAGAGGCAGCTGTCTATCGTTGTCTCTGATTGAGAACCATACTTAGGTAGCCTTTTCCCACCTGTGTGGTGTGGGTAGTTAATTTCTGTTTAGTGTGTTTTGCACCTGACAGAGCTGTTTCGGTTGTGCTTTTGTTGCTTGTTGTATAGTGTTCAGCTTTACCATTAAAATGACGAACATGCACCACGCTGCACTTTGGTCCTCACCTTCTTCCAACAACAGCCGTTACAAGGCAAGGGGGGAAATATCTGCCGGTGTGCCCTTGAGCAAGGCATTTAACCCCCAACAACTGCTCCACGGAACCAATAATGTTGATGAAGGGAACCCCCGCACCTCTCTGATTCAGAGGGGTTGGGTTAAATGTGGAAGACACATTTCAGTTGAATGCATTCCGTTGTGCAACTGACTAGGTATCCTATTTTCTAGCTAACTCTTGCTGCACTTGTATTTCTTAACGGTTCTTATGCGGTTCTCTTGCAGTCTATAATAGATTCTGCTTCACCTGGTGTTAAGTAGATGGACTAAGAGCTATGGGGCGTTAGACACATTACAGCACATTTCACTCCACAGATGGGTGTTTCAGTGTCTTCAGTGTGATGTGGTTTAAAAGCTACTCTCTCTCGGCACAGGTTGCTAGGTGATCCAAACGAAAGGTGACATTTACAAATGCTGCTGCCGTAAAGTAAAGACATGGGTTAGGAAAACACAAAGGGGCCATGGACTTCATTGCTAAGTAGTTGACAGTGGCAAAACTACGGTGTCATGTACTGGTACTGTAGAATAGGCCTCTTATGCATGAGTGGCTGAGTACTTTTAAAGACAGCCATTAACACATTTACAATATAATTACCTGCCAGAACATTCCATTTGAGCTTTTAAGACTTCTAACTTTGTAACATAGCTGTCTGGTTCCTCAGAGTATTTTGGTATCACTTAAGTTGAAGTGGCACAAATCCACACATTTTATGACTACCAACTTCTGCTAGTGAACTATAGTTTGAGTTCATGTTAGCAGACAGCTGAGAGTCACAGCAAAATGCATCTTTACAAAACAAAGGTTATGATAACTGACTTATGGTTTTGTAACAAGGTTAACATTTTTAGTAGACATTTTGAATCGTTCACACCTTGTCAGTTGTCATAAGAAAATGACACAATGTTGTGCTGGTGTTAAAGGCATTATGTCAGGTATCTGTTTAACCATATTTTCATTGCATAAAGCCCAAATGTATTCTCCTCAGTGTGTGTGTGTGTGTGTGTGTGTGTGTGTGTGTGTGTGTGTGTGTGTGTGTGTGTGTGTGTGTGTGTGTGTGTGTGTGTGTGTGTGTGTGTGTGTGTGTGTGTGTGTGTGTGTGTGTGTGTGTGTGTGTGTGGGTGCGTGTGTGTGTGTGTTTGTGTATGTGTGTGTGAGAGAATGTGAGCGACTGTGTGAGTATGTGTGTGCTTGCACATATCTTTGCACACGTGTGTGAATGTTTGGAGGGAGCTTGCCATCCCGCCCGAATGAGATTATTTCTTACGCAGCTCGAGGGGACTCTTACCCCAGGGGTCATGTGACCGACACGACAGTGAGCACCATCACTCTTTGCCCCCGCCCCCGGCGATAGGGAGCCCTGCCAGAACAGGCCTCCTGCCCAAACTGGCAGATTCTGCTTCCCTCTGCTCCCCTGTCTCCCTGAGACATACCCTACTCTAACACTGATGCTGTGATATTACACAACCATTACCTGCTTAGAAAAGTGAAGATATATGAAAATATGCATATATTAAAGTCTGAAACATGTCAGATTTGATCTTGGATTTAAACACATGAAGGAAAGCATTGTGATGCCAAGCAAGATTTCAAATCAAAGTCTATCGGTGATAGTCTATAGCTCCAACAGCGCAGTAATACCTAGCAATAAAAACATAATTAAAATGATTGGGCTTTGGATGTGTTAATACAATCCTGAAACTATACTCCAATCGCTTTCTTTTAAGAGAGGTTTGGAAATACACTTACTATAGCAGCCTGTTGAGATAGAGACATCAGGTCAGGTGTATCTATTTACAGTAGACCAGGTGTATGTATTTACAGTAGATCAGGTTATTTAATTTCAGTAGACCAGGTGTATTTATTTACAGTAGACCAGGTGTATGTATTTTCAGTAGACCAGGTGTATTTATTTACAGTAGACCAGGTGTATGTATTTACAGTAGACCAGGTGAAATTATTTACAGTAGACCAGGTGTATGTATTTACAGTAGATCAGGTTATTTCATTTCAGTAGACCAGGTGTATGTATTTACAGTAGACCAGGTGTATGTATTTACAGTAGATCAGGTTATTTAATTTCAGTAGACCAGGTGTATGTATTTACAGTGGACCAGGTGTATTTATTTACAGTAGACCAGGTGTATGTATTTACAGTAGACCAGGTGTATTTATTTACAGTAGACCAGGTGTATGTATTTACAGTGGACCAGGTGTATTTATTTACAGTAGACCAGGTGTATGTATTTACAGTGGACCAGGTGTATTTATTTACAGTAGACCAGGTGTATGTATTTACAGTGGACCAGGTGTATTTATTTACAGTAGATCAGGTGTATGTATTTACAGTAGATCAGGTTATTTCATTTCAGTAGACCAGGTGTATTTATTTACAGTAGACCAGGTGTATTTATTTACAGTAGACCAGGTGTATTTATTTACAGTAGACCAGGTGTATTTATTTACAGTAGACCAGGTGTATTTAATTTCAGTAGACCAGGTGTATTTATTTACAGTAGACCAGGTGTATTTATTTACAGTAGACCAGTTGTATTTATTTACAGTAGACCAGTTGTATTTATTTACAGTAGACCAGGTGTATTTATTTACAGTAGACCAGTTGTATTTATTTACAGTAGACCAGGTGTATTTATTTACAGTAGACCAGGTGTATTTATTTACAGTAGACCAGTTGTATTTATTTACAGTAGACCAGTTGTATTTATTTACAGTAGACCAGGTGTATGTGAAATAACCCTTCATATGCAATACTGTTGCACAATTCACACCTGAATGCCAAATACTTTACAAGTTAATTAAAGAAAACAAAGACACACATTAGTGCTTAAACGTTAAAATAAACAATGAAAACCCCCCTTTAACCTGAGAAACCAAATACAAGAGGAAACCCGTGGCTAAAGCAACAACCTTAATCATTTCTTAAAGACTGATCTGATAGCTAGACTGTGGTGTTTGTTCTTTGACATGATACAATCCACCATTTCGTGAAGGGACTAGCGATAGCATAGCTTAATTAGGTTAGCAAGACTAATCAACTATGTTTTTTGCAAACAACGTTGGTGAGGGGAGAAATGGAGGGAAATGTCCAACGTGATAGCTCACAGGCACACCGTCACAGTCCAAAACATTTCAAATTTGGATGTGTTTTAATTAAATCTCATGAGAGTCATAATCAAATGCAGTGAATAGCTCAATCATGCTTTATCAATATTGTATTAATATCCATGTGAATTCAACATCTTAGACCTATCCATTGCTCTGTAATGTTAAGTAGGTTTTTCTGTCCTCCCTGGTCAATTCAACTATAGTTTGTTTAGAGTGGAGTTGCACAATTTTAGTCCTGGAGGGCTGCAGTGTTTACTGGTTTTCACTTTAGTTGTTTAATCAGTGAATGATCAGATTATGCACTGCACAGTTTATTACATGCTCTCTCTCTCCCTTTCTCTCTCCATCTCCTCTCCTAGGTGGGGGCATTGGGGGTATTGGTCAGACAGGTGTTGTTGGTGAGAGCGAAGCTTGGGCATCAGGCAGAATGTTGGCATCTGCATGAGTGGAACAGAGGAGCCTCAGTTCTGGGTGAGTTCAGGGCCCACATTCACTATATCTCTGGCACAATCAAATCTTCTGCCCTCCTGCAGTGCTTCATGAAAGAGCAACTTCCTCAGTGGGAAAGCACCATAAACAAAATCATTTGGGACAGTATGAGAAGAAATCAACGCCGACAAATGTTTCGAAAGGAATCTCAACAGTATTTATAGCCCTATAAGTAGGAAGTAGGAAATGACTTAAACTCTGCTTTGTTAAAAAATATAACCATTTTGGAAAACCGCTCACCAAGCTCTGAACACGACCAAATGATTCCTCGATACAATACATATACTTATTATATCAGACAGTGATTTAACACATTTTCCACGGAAGTCCTTTGGGTAAAAACTTGGATTTTGAAAGGTACCATTTCAGCGTATACAGCACTGTGGTGTAATGCTCGTCAGTAAGAATTTCACGGTAAGGTCTACTACACCTGTTGTATTTGGTGCATGTGACACGTAACATTTTATTTGATTTTGCCTTACCCATACTTGATACAGTATGCCCATCTGAAAGCTTAGATGGGCATAGCTGATGTGATCAAGACCTTCAAACAAGTTAACATGTTAACAAGCTGCAGGGCCAGACGGATTACCAGGATGTGTACTCAAAGCATGCCCGGACCAACTGGCAAGTATCCTCACTGACATTTTCAACCTCTCCCTAACCGAGTCTGTAATACCTACATGTTTCAAACAGTCCACCATAGTCCCTGTTCCAAAGAAAGCAAAGGTAACCTGTACCGTAGAACTCAGGTCGGTAGCCATGAAGTGCTTTGAACGGCTGGCTGGTCATGGCTCACATCAACACCATCATGCCGGAAACGCTAGACCCAATCCAATTCGCATACCGCCCCAACAGATCCACAGATGACGCAATCTCAATCGCACTCCACACTGCCCTTTCCCATCTGGACAAATGGAACACCTATGTGAGAATGTTGTTCATTGACTACAGCTCAGCTCAGCTCAACACCATAGTGTCTACAAAGCTCATCACTAAGCTAAGGACCCTGGGAGTAAACACCTCCCTCTGCAACTGGATCCTGGACCTCCTGACGGGCTGCCCCCAGGTGGTAAGGGTAGGCAAAAACACATTTGTCACACTGATCCTCAACACTGGGTCCCCTCAGGGGTGCGTGCTTAGTCCCCTCCTGTACTCCCTGTTCACCCACGACTGCGTGGCCAGCAAGACTCCAACACCAACATTAAGTTTGCTGATGACACAACAGTGATCACTGACAACGATGAGAGAGCCTATAGGGAGAAGGTCAGAGACCTCACAGTTTGATGCCAGGACAACAACCTATCCCTCAATGTGAGCAAAACAAAGGAGCTGTGATTGTGGACTATTGGAAATGAACATCGACAGGGCTGTAGTGGCGCGGGTTGAAAGTTTCACGTTCCTTGGTGTCCACATCACCAACTAACTATCACAGTCCAAACATACCAAGACAGTCATGAAGAGGGAACGACAACACCTTTCCCCCCTCATGATACTAAAAAAGTGTGGCAATGGTCCCTAGATCCTCAAAAAGTTCTACAGCTGCACCATGGAGAGAATCCTGACCGGTTGCATCACCACCTGGTATGGCAACTGCTTGGCATCCGACCACAAGGCGCTACAGAGGATAGTGTGTATTGCCCAGTACATCATTGGGGCCAAGTTTCCGGCCATCCAGGACCTACAGTATATACTAAGCGGTGTCAAAGACTCAAGTCACCCAAGTTATAGACTGTTCTCTCTGCTACCACATGGCAAACGGTACCGGAGCACCAAGTCTAGGACCAAAAGGCTCCTTAATTAACAGCTTCTACCCCAAGCCATAAGACTGCTGAACAATTAATCAAATGCCACCCAGACTATTTACATTGACTCTGCTACTACTCGCTGTGTATTATCTATGTATAGTCATTTTACCCCTACCTACATGTACAAATTAACTCAACTAACCTGTACCCCCACACATTGACTCTGCACCTGTACCCCCTGTATATAGCCTCATTATTGTCATGTCATTTGCTTGTGTTATTTTTATAAATTTTTATTACATTAGCTTATTTAGTAAATGTTCTCTTAACTCTGTTTCTTGAACTGGGCTCCCGAGTGGCGCAGCAGTCTAAGGCACTGCATCTCACTGCTAGAGGCGTCACTACAGACTCCAGGCTGTAACACAACCGGCCGTGATTGGGAGTCCCATAGGGCGGCACAATTGGCCCAGTGTTGTCCGGGTTAGGGTTTGCCCGGGGTAGGCCATCATTGCAAATAATAATTTGTTCTTAACTGACTTGCCAAGTTAAATAAAGGTTCAATTAAAAACATTTTTTTTGTTAAGGGCTTGTAAGTAAGCATTTCACGGTAAGGTCTACCTATACCTGTTGTGTTCGGCACAAAATTGGATTGATTTGATCCATTATATCCTCCATACCCATGTCCTGCTCCCTCATTCATACCAACGACTTACCAATCTTCCATTAACCAAATGAATGACATAGTCTATGTCCTGTCCCAAACAGCAATCTATTCCCTATATACTGTACTACTTTTGAAAGTAGGGCACTATGTAGGGAATAGGGTTCCATTTGGGAAGCAGCTATAGAAACTCAGGCTGATCTGATGGCTGTCACGAATCTCGCCGAAGATGGTGCCTCTTCCTGTTCGGGCGGCGCTCGGCGGTCGTCGTCGCCGGCCTATTAGCTGCCATCGTTTCCCTTTCCGTTTGTTTCTATTTATTGGGTAATTGGGTACACCTGTTTTGAGTTCGTGTTTGTTTGTAGGCTATTTAAGGGCACTAGGCCCGCTGGGGATTTGTGCGGGCTTGTTTTTTGTTACTCTGTTGTATGGTGGTTTTTTCGTGTATGTATTCTCCGGACTATCTTGGTCCTGTTGTTTGGGCTGGTAAATTGTATGCGTCCTGTGTGTTGGCGTGACCGTTTTGATGCGCCGGAGAATAAATTTGACAATCTACTGAACCCTGCTCTCTGCGCCTGATTCCACCCACCACTCCTAGTAAATCGTAACAATGGCAAAGACATGTGGTTGTCATAGAGGAAAGATCAGCAAGGAGAGAGGGCTTGAAAATGTCAGCATTAGTGGAGCACAATTTCTCAATCTGACCAGCAAATATGGCTCTCTTTTTTTGTTGTCATGTTCACAGTTCCCACCCAAATACAGTATATGCCATGGTCTCTATCACCAGTGGTTTGTGATGATGTGTGTGTACATTATGTTTGGCCTATCCAGTAGTTTGAAGGTAATATTATCTTACTTTTTCTTAGAATTTCCCTAACGTCTCTTTGCAGAGCAACAGCATAAACAAATATTAATGTAAAAAAAGATAGGATTCAAACTAAGTTACCCATGATTAGCATCCTTGGGGATATATACATAAAAGAAAAAGCTATTTCAGGTTTTTGAAAAATGCTAAATTCTCCAAATTACCCATCCCCTCCATCCTCATGTACCTGGTGCCCCCTCTAAAATAATGTGTGTATGATGCCCCTGGACCTCAATAGGGCCATTTTAAATCTACATCAATATTAGCATCACTAGAAGCTGTGGAAGACCACCAACCATGAACTGGCCGATCCCTGAATATTTTTTTCTGTTCAAAGTGACTGAGATTCTTGTTTGTCATGAAAAGCCCTATATAAAAGTGCTGTATAAAATACATATATTATTATTATTATACAGACTGATGCATTATGGGAAATATCTATCTCACTGCCACAGGCCCTTTAGGTGAAACCTGTCCTCTGAAAGAAAGTGAACGTTTCCCCTCAGCTGGCCTGATACAGTGACAGGGCTCACAGTTACAGAACACATTCAGGTAGGTATAAATATTGCAGGCGGAGAGCTTTTTGCTCCATGAATTATTACAATGTCCAGTGGCTTTATGTAAGCTTCTGAGAGCTATCTTCCCCCTAGCTTTACTGTTCCACTCTGCACCAAACAGCGGCTTGGGAACATGGAGGTGTCGTGTCTTTGGCTATGCTGGATTAAGTGATATGCCATGCTATTCTATAAAAAAAATATCCGTAATTAATATTACCTGATTGAGCTAATCATGTAAATTAAATTAACTAGAAAGTCGGGGCAACACAAAATAATATTTATAGATCTGTTATCTACCGAATAAACTCTTAAAGACCTAGTAATATTTTACAACAATAGCAGTCAATATTAATCGTCACCTTAATTCAAAAATTGTAAATTCTTGGTTATCTTCACGAACCCTGGCTAACAAGTTGAATCAGCTATACAACATTGGGTTTAATTATTTATTTACTAAATACCTAACTAATCACTCAGAATTTCACATACACATACTTAATTATAACTTGATTACAAATTACGTCATAAAGGAAAACGTCCCTAGTGGGCGGAACAGATATGACAGCTTGTTACACAAAAGAAAAGGGGCTGGGCTTGAGTGAAAAAGCGGGAAGACTAAGGAACAAAGGGCGAAGCTGTGCTATCGTAAATACAATATCTTATGCATTCTAAATTACCGCCCATTTGGAAAAGGAAAATGCAATAAATATTTACTCTGAGCTGCGCTTCAGTTGGTTGGTGGTAGATGGAAGGCCTTGTTGCCCAAACGCACTTTGAAGAATGTATCTGCTGGTAAATTGGATACGTTGTAGTAATGTTGTTGTGTGGTAGACGGGATACTCTGTCTGTTCCTTCCTAACCTGCGTTTGCAGTTGCTGTTGCTAACTCAATGGCTAGGAGGTATCACTTCTGTAGTGAATAAGAGTTCAAAGTTCATTATATATATTATTATACCATTCGCAACCAAGGCTGACGCTGATGTTGTCTTCGTTCTGTAGTTATTATCTGAACTATTCTGACATTGGACCGTCGTCCTCACATCCTCGGAACAGGAGGTTATATTGTCGTCAAGGCTTTATATAGGAAGGGAGAAAAGGGGTGTGTTTCATAGTTTACAACCTACGTCTCTTCACGTGGGCGGGCCACTGAGTCGGGCCTAATTCACTCATGAAAACCCAATTCTCACATTTAAAAGCTAAAATCACATTTCATCTCATCACAAATAATTTCATATTCAAACATTTAAATTGAACAACAATTCCATGTGAATCCGATAACTCTGATGTGTAGACTACACTGTAGAGTTTATGCCATCTTATCATTGATGAGAATGTCTCAGATGACAACCGAATTGACATCATATTCATTAAGTACCACTGCATATGTTCAATTGGTCGGATTACCAGAATATAGTTCATTTCCCCCCACCTTCTGATGTTCCCAGAATCTCTATGTTAACCAAGGGGTTTGCAAATGTAACATCAGTAGGGTAGAGAGAGAAAAAGGGGGGAAGAGGTATTTATGACTGTCATAAGCCAACCCCCCCAGGCCAACGTCATGACAGAGGTATAAAGCCAGCATATAAACACAAACACACAAAGATATACACTTTGGGTAATAGACCGACAGACAGACAGACAGGCAGGCAGACAGGCAGACAAGCAGACAAGCAGACAGGCAGGCAGGCATGCAAACAAGCAGGCAGGCAGGCAGATAGACATACAGGCAGGCAGACAGACATATAGGCAGGCAGACAAGCAGATAGACAGACAGGCAGATAGGCTGGCATGAACACATACACATACACTGGAGTTGAGTTTAGTTTTAAGACTAACAATATTCTCAACAACTTTAACTTTAGAAGAATCATGATTATGAAATGGGTGTCTAAAGACATAACCTAAAAACAAATCTTGCAGAGTTAGTTTTTTCCCAACACCATGTCCTATCCTCCTGTGGATTTGGAAGCGCTAAATTATTGATGACATTACATGACATAGCTGACTGAGTTAACATTATTCCTGCTTCTTAAAATAGTTTTGTTTTTCTCTGACTCCTTTTTGACAAAAAGATAGGGACAGTAGCTTTCTGAAAAATAGTCAGGCATTTGTGTGTGTGTGTTTGTGTGTATGTGTGTGTGTGTGTGTATTTGTGTGTGTGTGTGTGTGTGTATGTTTTTGCATATCTGTGTGTTTGTGTCTCTGCAAGTGTGTGTGTGTGTGTGTGTGTGTGTGTGTGTGTGTGTGTGTGTGTGTGTGTGTGTGTGTGTGTGTGTGTGTGTGTGTGTGTGTGTGTGTGTGTGTGTATGTGTGTATGTGTGTGTGTGTCAGTGTGTGTGTGCACTCATTTGTGCATGTGTGTATATGCACATGTATTTGTGTGTGTGTGTGTGTGTGTTCTCCTTGTTTATTGAAGGAGGACACAGTGACATGGAAAATATGTTTACCGGAAGATTTTTTCCCCAGTGTTGTTTGATGTGGGTTTTCATTCTGCATCTCAAGGTCAAAATAATACACATCACTGAATTGGGTCCATATTCACAATGTGTCGTAGAGTATCAGTTCTGATCTAGAATCCGTTTTTCCTTTTAAATCATATTGAATAAGAGATGGGTCCTGATCCTAGATCAGCACGCTACTCTGATGTGCTTTGTAAATACAGACCTTGGTGTCTTCTCCTTTCTATTTAACTGAATATACTGAATATAATCAACTTAATGTGTAATATTTTGTGTACTATTTTGTATTACTGTGCAGGCTGCTGTGAAATAAGTATTTATTTTCCTAAATGATTAAGTAACGTTCAGTTTGAAGATGGTAACGGTAGGCAACAGTACACATTTTATTTAGCCTTTACTGAAAAGGTCAACTTTTGTCAGTGTACTTTTATCAGGAATAGAAAACCAAGAATAATGTGTAAGCAGTAACATTTGTCATGTTATTAAGCGTTAGTGTAATGTACGAGTTGTTTCTGGTTATGTCACTGGAAGGTAAAACTCCTGGCCATAGTCTGGATGCTAGGGATTGTCTTGAGTCAGTACTTCTGACGAAGCCATGATTTGGTTGTTCACCAAGAAATGGTATGTGCATCCCACAGCCCATCTTCATATTTTTCTGGCATAAGCTGTGTATTATGTGAAGCAATGAAGCATCTAAGTCTTATTTGATAAATCAGATTTTAATAATGTGTTCAAAGAAGATCAAAATAAGCATCTAAATTGAAAATGACTTTATTTGGTACAGTGCACACTGATATGAAATGACAGGTCAGCGGCTTCTGTGAATTAGCAAATAGCATAATCCCCTGCAGTTAATAATGTCTTTTAAAAACTGCCTGTTGGAAAAGACAGATATGGTTTGGACAATGGATCAACATCGGTTTGTGTCAGATGGTGTTTTGTTCCAAGGTGAGTTTCTGACTTTGCTAGCTAAGTCTTCAATAGACAGGAACAGTGATTGTAGAGCTTTGCTAGCTAAACCTTCAGTGGACAGGAAACAGTGACTGTAGAGCTTTGCTAGCTAAGTCTTCAATAGACAGGAACAGTGATTGTAGAGCTTTGCTAGCTAAACCTTCAGTGGACAGGAAACAGTGACTGTAGAGCTTTGCTAGCTAAACCTTCAGTGGACAGGAAACAGTGACTGTAGAGCTTTGCTAGCTAAACCTTCAGTGGACAGGAAACAGTGACTGTAAGAGCTTTGCTAGCTAAACCTTCAGTGGACAGGAAACAGTGACTGTAGAGCTTTGCTAGCTAAACTTTCAGTGGACAAGAAACAGTGACTGTAGAGCTTTGCTAGCTAAACCTTCAGTGGACAGGAAACAGTGACTGTAGAGCTTTGCTAGCTAAACCTTTAGTGGACAGGAAACAGTGACTGTAGAGCTTTGCTAGCTAAACCTTCAGTGGACAGGAAACAGTGACTGTAGAGCTTTGCTAGCTAAACCTTCAGTGGACAGGAAACAGTGACTGTAGAGCTTTGCTAGCTAAACCTTTAGTGGACAGGAAACAGTGACTGTAGAGCTTTGCTAGCTAAACCTTTAGTGGACAGGAAACAGTGACTTTAGGACTTTGTGAATAATTTACGATAACACAAACCAAATAAATTAATTATGATTGGTATAGAATACTTATTATGTTTAGGAGCTTATCTTGATTACTTCTCAACTAATGTAGTATTCTAGAAAGAAGGAGTATTCAATTAGCCAGTTAACTTTGATAAACAGTCGTATATAAGTCTGTTTGATTAAGAAAGTTACATTTGTATATTGGTGGTTGTTGTTGAAGTGATTTCAAGCAATGTTTGATGGTTAACTGGCCATCTCATTGATCCAACTTTCTGGAACAGCCCGCAACTACAAACCCATATACAGTATTTTCATTCTATTTTTTCCAGACCAATTTTTCTTTGAATCAGTTGGGCTACTTAATTAATACAGCGTTCCAAAATGCTTTAATTTGTTATTAAGTCATGTTCCCCTATCAAGTATAACCCTGAGTATTTATGAGCATTACATATACAGTATATGAGAGCAGTTTTAGGTAAACTCGTTTAGCTAGAAGACTCAATGGAAAGCATGAAAGCATGAGTGAAGGAGGAATTCCACCCGAACGTTATTATTTGATGAGTTTAATAAAATCCCATAGTTTGTCTCAGGGCGATTCAGGGGGTTTGTGTGTTTAAGACTGATTCATTTTTCATGACGCATAACTGGAGTCTGACTTCTCATTAGTGAGTAGACTGCATGGCGGCTGAGGGCTCGCTGTCTCTCTGGCTTTTGAAATACAGATGTCTGATCTTTCATTTACCTAGTGCTCCACGTGGGCAGTCTATGGTACTCTGCATGAATTTGATGTGAAAAGAGTGGCTGATGCAAAATCTGAATCTGCTTGAACATCTATGGCAAGACCTGAAAATGGTTGTCAAGAAATGATCAATAACCAGTTTAAAATAATTTTGAAAAAAAGTATGGAAAGATGTTGCACAATCCAGGTGTGGAAAGCTCTTAGAGACTTACCCAGAAAGACTCACAGCTTTAACCTCTGCCAAAAATGATTCTACAAAATATTGACTCAGGGATGTAAATCAAATATTTCTGTATTTCCTTTTCAATAAATTAGCAAACATTTCTAAAAACCTGTTTTCACTTTGTCATTATGGAGTATTGTGTGTAGATGGGTGACGGAAACAAATAACACTGGTAAGTAAAGGCTGTGGAATAAGTCAAAAAGTATGAACACTTTTTGAAGGCATTGTGCATTGCTCCTAAATGGATTTCCTATGCTACACCTATTATTGGCACAGCATAGTGTGATTAATAGTGGGAACAAGGATCAATATGGATGTTGGTAGATTAACAACTAACTCCTCAGCTCTCAATGAGGCAATTAATGAACATTCAGGTCATTACAAAACAATAACCCTCTTAAAAATCTCATGTTTACTCCAAAATGCACAAAACAAGGCTGGAAAGGTGAATAGGGGTAACCACTACATATTCATTCCATTTCAGCATGTGCTGTGTTATCTTTGAAGACACGCTAAGGTAGTATGTTTACTACACTGGTAAGTAAGGGCTGTACAATCAGTAAATTACAATACATCCACATGATGGTGCTGTTCCTCATTGAATAACCATCTAGTGATGCCACTTCAGTTACGGAGGGGATTCAGATTGTAACCTTTCAAGGTACAGAGTTTTTCAAACTGTATATATATGTCCGTGGCGATACATAGTGTACAATTTATATCATTGCTTCATGGACTGAGAATCTTAGACGCAGTTGCAGAAGCTATGTACTATAGATTGAAAAGCATGAATATATTTTCTATAAACATAATTAACAAACATATTAATACACAAATAATTAAAACATGTTTAGTTTGCCTGCACCACAAACATTTTTTGGGGGATATAATATCTTTATCAGTTGTTTACCTAATGTATTTGATTTGCTTTAAAATCTCACTGTCAAAGTGAGCTTTCATATTTTGAAGAGATCAATGACAAACGGAGAAATAAAATAAGATTTAAAAATAATTACATGTAATTGTTTAGGGAATTTGTCTGGTTATTTAATCTTGGACAAATGAGATTTGGGTTTACAGACCCATTTGATTTATTTCAAGCACACTCAGGCCTATAAATAATATTATGAATACACATTTGAAGAAGACAATTTGGATAAGCGTTATTCTATGTTGCATGAAGTGAAACAATGCAAATGATATATTGTTCAATACATATCCAGTAGATGGCAGTCAAGCAATGTAACATCTCTCTGCCACTGAAAGACCCCACTCCCCCTTTAGCACTTTTAAAATATTCCTTTCCTCCCCCTCCGCTGCAAGACACTACCAGGTCTCTTACCTTAGACAACGTCTTCATCCCTCCTTGTCCGGGAATGAAAAGTGACAGTGAGAATCAACTTTTATTTCATGCAGTAATGAAGTACAAAGCCTATTTGTACATGCAAAGAAGCTCATACAAGATGAATGTTATCCCAAAGGAAGTCCCCCCCGAACCCACCCGCCCCAACCTCCCTCCCTCCCTTAGTTTTTTGTTGCTTTATTCTTTCCGCCACCTCCTCCTCCACCTCCTCTCTCTATCGCTCCTCTCGTCTCAAGTCCGATGGCGCCACCCTCACCATCTGTCTGTTCAGCGGCCCATGCTGTTGGCATTGTACCGTGTTAGGAGAGCGGTAGAGTCTCTGGAATGGCGCATCTTGAATCCCCCACTTCCTCTCCTCCTTTCACATCGCCACCATCACCCGTGTTGTCTATAAAAAGCCTCCCCATCCCCATTCCTCATTCTGTCCGTCACATAGCGGCTGGTGGTACCTTAATTGGGGAGGACAGGCTCATAGCAATGGCTGGAATGGCATTCATGGAATGGTATCGACACATCACACACACGTTTTACTTGTGGTGATACCATTCCATTCACTTTATTCCAGTCATTATTATGAGCCATCCTCCCCTCACCAGCTTCCTGAGGTCCATCAAAAGCATGCATAATTTCAGCCCATATCCCGGCTTGTTCATCTGATGCAATGGAAAGACAATATTCTTCTCATTCTGAAATAACGCCTCGTATTTCTTTGCCCCAAAATAGAACCAGCGAGTCGTGTAGAATGTGGAAGATTAGATAAAAGAGGATTTGATTAATTTGCCTTATGTTTCATAGTTTTAATGTCATCGATGTTGCTGTTTTGAGGATGCACTACTTGATACAAAGCTGTACAAATACTGACTGACACAATTGGTTGCTTGATTTTGAATTTCTGCATTTATTCTTCAACCATGGTGTCTCCAACTCAACAGTATGATATACCGTATACCTGAATGTATCACAGACATCTTCCACATGATGAGTGTCAGAAGAGTCATGCGTGGTTCATGAAAATACATGCATACATGTGCAATCGTGTGTTCAAGTGTGATGTGTGTTTCTGTGTGTGTATTCCGTTTACATACAGTAAATTAGTGATTGTCTGTGTCTTGAGAGTGAATAAATATGCAGTCTCTATTGAAGACATCCAAGCCATCATTTGACGTGTCAGTTCTCTTGACTGTAAAGGCCTATTTTCTCTATCTTCTCCAACATACTTCTCTCTTTCGCCTGCACTGATCTAAAAACATAGCTGGAAGCAATACATTGAACGCCTCGTATTGGCTCCCTTAGGAAGGAAGACATGGAGAGGAAGCCTCATGACTGTGGCATTCTTCTGATTCTGATTTGGAACATTCCATTCATTCATTCCTCACTAAACAATGTTGCCATAATTCCTTGATCGATTGACTCGATGAAGCTGTCAATCATCCATGAATGCCATTATCTAATTTTCCATGCACTTTCATGGATTTTTTGTATTGCCAGACTTGCCTGCAACACATAATTCAACAAGTCCAATCTACATGTTGGTATGGACTTAAACTATCCCTGGTGAAAGCAGAGTAGATGAAAGGAATGTCATTTTATTTTCTCACATTGGAATGTTATTTTTCATATGAAGGAGAAGTAATTACATTTTTCAGCCAAGGATGAGGCCCCGCTAAGAACTCCATCTTTCTGGAAAAATAATCGAAACAAAACTGCATAACCCCCACTCTTCCTCCGTAGACGCAGAGTGCTTTTAAAATGCTGGCTGTATTCAAACAGTGATAAGCGAGGGGAGCTATCTACAGGGGGTTTGGAATCCACATATAAATATTGTTGTGTGTGTTTCTAAAAACATATTTATGTGGCCTATCATTTAAGAGGCCCAGAACTGTGGGTTAATGCAGGCTAATATGATATGTTGTATAGAATATTGTATGGATGAGGGGGGTGAGAAAGGTGTTATGGGTTTGCCCAAAGGCTTATCAACCATGGTCAATGTCCTTTTGAATGTTGCAACTATTTTCTGTGAGTTTAGCAAAACAATTTACTGTACATAATAATGCCCATTTTCTCAGATACTGGTGTAAATGGATGACCTAGGTATATGATGGTTTATATATCATAAAATTAGCAAATTATAATTAATTCAACACCATAGTACCCTCCAAGCTCGTCATCAAGCTCGAGACCCTGGGTCTCGACCCCGCCCTGTGCAACTGGGTACTGGACTTCCTGACGGGTCGCCCCCAGGTGGTGAGGGTAGGCAACAACACCTCCTCCCAGCTGATCCTCAACACTAGGGGCCCCACAAGGGTGTGTTCTGAGCCCTCTCCTGTACTCCCTGTTCACCCACGACTGAGTGGCCACGCACGCCTCCAACTCAATCATCAAGTTTGCGGACGACACAACAGTGGTAGGCTTGATTACCAACAACGACGAGACGGCCTACAGGGAGGAGGTGAGGGCCCTCGGAGTGTGGTGTCAGGAAAATAACCTCACACTCAACGTCAACAAAACTAAGGAGATGATTGTGGACTTCAGGAAACAGCTGAGGGAACACCCCCTATCCACATCGATGGAACAGTAGTGGAGAGGGTAGCAAGTTTTAAGTTCCTCGGCATACACATCACAGACAAACTGAATTGGTCCACTCACACAGACAGCATCGTGAAGAAGGCGCAGCAGCGCCTCTTCATCCTCAGGAGGCTGAAGAAATTCGGCTTGTCACCAAAAGCACTCACAAACTTCTACAGATGCACAATCGAGAGCATCCTGGCGGGCTGTATCACCGCCTGGTACGGCAACTGCTCCGCCCTCAACCGTAAGGCTCTCCAGAGGGTAGTGAGGTCTGCACAACGCATCACCGGGGGCAAACTACCTGCCCTCCAGGACACCTACACCACCCGATGTTACAGGAAGGCCATAAAGATCATCAAGGACATCAACCACCCGAGCCACTGCCTGTTCACCCCGCTATCATCCAGAAGGCGAGGTCAGTACAGGTGCATCAAAGCTGGGACCGAGAGACTGAAAAACAGCTTCTATCTCAAGGCCATCAGACTGTTAAACAGCCACCACTAACATTGAGTGGCTGCTGCCAACACACTGACACTGACTCAACTCCAGCCACTTTAATAATGGGAATTGATGGGAAATGATGTAAATATATCACTAGCCACTTTAAACAATGCTACCTTATATAATGTTACTTACCCTACATTATTCATCTTATATGCATACGTATATACTGTACTCTATATCATCGACTGCATCCTTATGTAATACATGTATCACTAGCCACTTTAACTATGCCACTTTGTTTACATACTCATCTCATATGTATATACTGTACTCGATGCCATCTACTGTATCTTGCCTATGCTGCTCTGTACCATCACTCATTCATATATCCTTATGTACATATTCTTTATCCCCTTACACTGTGTATAAGACAGTAGTTTTGGGAATTGTTAGTTAGATTACTTGTTGGTTATTACTGCATTGTCGGAACTAGAAGCACAAGCATTTCGCTACACTCGCATTAACATCTGCTAACCATGTGTATGTGACAAATACAATTTGATTTGATTTGATTTATACATCAGGAAGAGGATCCCACACTACTATGTCAAGCAAGTCAAGGTTTCACAAGGGAGACCTACTGTGATCACACTTACCTTATTTGTCCTAATAATGCTGTTTGGAATCTCATCTTCACTACCAGTAGGCCTCAAAGTGGTTGAGTAGGGATAATTGAGTTGGGTGATAGGAGACAGGCACCCCTGGCGCCGTGCTGTTAGCATGTCCACACTTGTAAATCAAGCTCATTGAGGCCTAAATGCTGATGATTATGACAGCCCAATCACTGGGGAGTGGGGGAGATTTGAGTTATGGGTTTGGGGAGGATGCCCAGAAACTAAAGAGAACTGGAAATTGAGAAAGAGCACACGTTACGCCAGATGGACACTAGTGCTCTGGTGCCTCTGAAGTGAACGAGGACCATTTCCTCCACAAAGTCAATGGAGTATTCATATCTAATATGTTGGTGTTTACTTTCCATTATCATGTTATGTTTTTTTGGAGAGATAGTTCAACTGTGTTTTGTAGTGTATTGTTCTACATTCAAAGCAATCACACATCCACCATGCGTAGACATTTAGGAAGCATAATGTAACTTCTAAACATAGCACAACTACAGAGAAACACTTCATTTGAGATTGTTTGACTTGAACGCCAGGTGATGTGTCAGTTCAAGCTAAATGATTTGGTGCGTGTGTACGAGGGAGCATGGGCAGATAATCCCTGTCACCTACTGAAGGCCACTGGCCCCAGATCAGTCGTGTACTTTCTCAAGTGCCTTCCAAGATTAAACCAGGACCTCACCTTTTTCTCCACCTGTCCACTGCAGGTCCCCTCAGAAACCTTTGAGATGGGTTTAATTTCACTAGATTAATAGAGGCCTATGAGATTCCCTGAACTACTTCAGGTTTCCTACCTTCGGGCTCTTCTCAAATCCCACAGGGGTCTCATTACTCCAGGTTATGAAGGAGGGATGAAGCTGAGGGATGTCTTAGATAGACTTTGATACGCCACTGACTGAGAGTTTAAGTAATCCACCTGCCCACTTCCATTCTGTTGAATAGCAGTGACCCATGCACAAATTAGCTGAGTCATTTAGACCTTGTCCACTCTGCTCTCAACTTATACTACTCAAATTCACATCTGTTTTCACTGATTTTCAAAATTAGGTATGCTAATATCCCACTTTACTCACTTAAATTGTACATAACAAAAACAAATAAAAATATAAATTACATTCTAAATTTGTTGATTTGATAACACCTTTACAGGATAGACTGCTATAATGCTTTATGGCTAAATTAATATAGTGATATTATCAACAACAACAGTTGTGCATCACTGTAACTCGTAGAGCACAGATCATATGAAGAGATCCACACATTTATATTCAGATTAGAGTAGGCCTATATGCCATACTTTGGGTTTAGAGCTGAGGGATGATGCAGTGCCATTGATCGCCAACCATATAATCAGTCACAAAGCCTGACAAGTGTAGTGCCAGATATTTTAGGGATGCAGACAGCAACACACTGCTACAGGTCATAAACCCTCACCTTCACTGCTTGATGTTTATCTCTGTTTAGCCCTGTCCAATATTAATGCAAATAACAATGCTTTTTTGGGTGACATTTTTATGGTTATCTTGCCGCACGCCCCTAGATGTGCTGATGTTACAAAGCTAATGGATTCAAAGGTAACCTATGGCTCGCGTCCTGTCCAGCCCCTTTCCCCCCAGTCACTTGTGTATGCATTGAGCTGATAAGTACTGCGATTCATTTTCCCCATGGCGGAGCACAGTAAAAAACTGGGGAGTAATAATTGCTTCCGGCCGAGACGAGGAAGGCTAAATATGCTTGATTGCCTCCTAAGCCTCAATGCCGTGTAATGAAATATGGTTGTATCTCGGACAGGAAACTGTGCCGATAGCTTTCTTGTCACTTTTTCTGCTATTCGTTTTTGGTTCTTTTTTTATTTGATTTTTTACTCCCTCAGCAAACCCAACATCTGTGTCATATTGTGGCATAGAATCCATCAAAGTGTAATTTATTTTCAATGAACATTATCTTTGTGATAATATTATAATTACAAGGCCAAATCGGGTCCTAATGATGTATTCCTGGCCACATCAAATTGGCCTTCCCCATATATTCCCCTGTTCTACATTTTAATTTGTGTGTTCGTTAGTATGGACAGGATGTATCAGGGGAACATACTGTAGATAAGGGGAACTCGGCAACCCACACTATTGTTTCAGGCAGGATTTGAGGGCAGACTCCACCACCCACTTTTACTTGCATAACAACGTTTTTCCGTCCTCTGTTTACTTGTAAAATGTCTTTAATCTAAATGAAAGCAGTGGTTTATGCAAATAGAGACATCTGAGGATGTTCAGGTTGGCTTCTCAGCTATGACAAACATTCACATACTAGATATGATTAATCCAATGTTCATTTAAATCCTGGGCAAATTAAAATAATAACTGCGTGCACAAATTTCACATCAGTGGTCTTGCCATGGCAACTCATGTCCGGGCGGTTTCCCTCCTTCTCATACTATTATACCCACTGCCATCACAACTTCTTAAAGGTTAACTGCTCCTTAGAACCAACTACTCTGGTTTTTAACATCCTATGCGTCACCTATAAGAGTCAGAAACATTCATTCTAGTGTCAAAATTGACTACAAAGTGTAAATAGGATAATTTTGGTCAGAAAATCAGTCTTGTGAGTTTGTCACAATTTAGTGAAGGGTTGGATATGGATTCCTTACATGCCCACTTTTTCCAATAATGTCCAGAGACAACGCGTTGTGGTCTGCCCCCAGCTGCCATGTGAAAATGTTTTGTCAAGTCTGCTTATGGGTGCAACTCACGCACATTTCGCCCGGCAAATAGGAGTGAAAATTGGCTTCCATAAAGTTGGTGCAAACTTCCGATGCATTTCAACAATATTACCAGATGGCCAGCAATGGACAACCGACAGGGTCACTTCTGCTGCATGTCAACCATCATACCACTGGTGTGGGTGAGTATGTTATCTAAGTAGATAGCTGGTACCCAGCTAGATGGTAGCTACTTTTGGTTATACTAAATTATTTGCTAGCAAGCCAGGCTAGAAATGATAACACAGATGAAAGGGGAATGATGCTGTAGCTAACGTGTAATGTGATGTTACATGTCAGAGGAATATGTGCATAGATCATGTTAGCTAATTACCTTGCGAACAAGAGCTAGCGTTAACTAACTCACTTTTGTACATCGCGCTGGTCCGTACGATTGACCTTATTTTAGCGTCAAAAAAATGTAATACTTCCAAATCAAATGAATCTAGTGGGCTTCATGAAGCACATCTCTGCATGATTTAAGAAAGCAATGAGCTCCGTCTGTGTTTCTAAAAATGGCGGTTGGGGAAGTGAAACCTATTGCGTGATAGTGAAAGGGATATGTCATGTGGGGAAACGGCTTTTTTCACCCGATCTGTCCAACTTATCACCTTATCACCTCTAAAATGTAAATAAAACACTATAAAGAGTTTATATAGTGAGTCATTACATACCTATTTGAAGGTTTGTTTTGAATTTGAATCGGGTTTTTAGGGCGGCGCTAAAATTATCTTCAGAAGTGAACAGCGGCTTTTAAGAGTCATGAGGGCTTGCAGTGATGACGCAAAAAATGACTAGGTATCCCCCTTAACCTGTCCCTGTCCCTCCCTCTTGTTTTTAAACGGTGAGAGAAGCGCTGCACCTGGTGAAGAGAGGCTGTAAGACACAGTATTAGTTGCTACATGCGTGCTGTACGTTAAGTCATGACACGTCACAATTTAACGTACAGCGTCGGAGGGGGTCAGTTTTTTCAAATTTTCTCCAATATTATTGAGCCATTATCACCATGTCAATCAACCCTTGAATAGAAACGTAGTTCACACCCTAGATTTTGATGTCAACACAGTCGCTACAGTCCCATTAGTTTTCATTGCAGCCTGTAAATTTGTACGGAATGGGGTTAGTCACCGTTAACTGTAGCCCATTGGCATTTAGGGTCAATACAGGGCAGGCACTTGGATGCTACCTTGCTAGCTAAACATAGGATGTAGCCAGCTTGCTTTCAATAATGTTTCAACTCAAACTGGCTAGCTAACATTCTCTATCTAGCGAACTCGTTTAAACTCGGACAAAGATATGATAGCTAACCCGGATTTGCAAGTTAGGTAGCTAGCATTCGGGGGCTTTGTCAGCTAACCCAAAACAACATGTCTGTTATCATAAAAGTTACTTGTCTCTTTTCGAGGGCAAAAATAAATGAAGGATGGTACTTGTCTACTACAAATATAGCGATGACTCTAGTAGCAAATAGCAAAATGTATCAGTAAACATTCAGCAGCGTACACAACTGGTTGCATAGTAACAGTGTCAGCATCACCGGGCTGAATATATTATGTAGTTACGATCTCTCTAATAGCATATACATTACTTTGAAACTAGAGAAAGTTATTTTCCTCACTTTCCCCCCGCTGTTTATTGAGTGATGATTTTCACAGGCTACGTACAAAACCTGGTGGATTTGTTGTTCACCAGCGTCGTGGGAATGCCTCAGCCATATCAGGAGCTGTTACAGAAGGCTGGAGCAGTGGCCAGACACCAGTCTCGATTCAGAATAATCGAGGAAACTTGAATCCGGTTGGTCACATTTGATCTAGTCAATAGTCAAAATACTTTCTGTCCTGGAATTCACGTAACCACAATTGATAATGTAATCAGTGCTGTGTGTATCAGTGTATCTTGTACAGTATGTTGTAAGGAAGTGCCACCTTCCACTGTGCCAATGGACTATGTCTGGGCCAGATTGAGCAATGCCAACCAATCAGAGACATATCGGCATGTCTCCCTTGTGAAATATTTATTTGTATATATTTTAAAATGTTTTTTTTCTTCCCTTTTTCGTGATATCAAATTGGTAGTTACAGTCTTGTCCCATCACTGCAACTCCTCTTCGGACTCAGGAGAGGCGAAGGTCGAGAGCCAAGCGTCCCCGGAATCACGTACCTGCCAACCCGCAATGCTTCTTGACACACTGGTAGCTTAAACGGGAAGCAAGGCACATAGAGGAACCACCGTCCTTCTGCCGACCGTGTCAGTGTGCATGTGCCAGCCCGCCACAGGAGTCGCAAGAGCGCGATGGGACAAGGACATCCTGGCCGGCCAAACCCTCCCCTAACCCAAACGATGCTGGGTCAGTTGTGCACCGCCTCATGGGTCTCTCGGTCGCGGCCAGGTGCGACACAGTCTGTGATCAAACCAGTATCTGTAGTGACGCCTCTAGCTCTGCAATGCAGTGCCTTAGACCGCTGCCCACTCGGGAGGCCCTCCCTTGTGAATTAGCTGTGAATCTGGATATCTGATTGGCTATGTTCAGCCTTGTATTTACTGTTGGATTCCATGTGGGGCGGCAGGTAGCCTAGTGGTTACAGTGTTGGACTAGTAACCGAAAGGTTGCAAGATTGAATCCCCGAGCTGACAAGGTAAAAATCTGTTGTTCTGCCCCTGAACAAGGCAGTTAACCCACTGTTCCTAGGCCAATATTGAAAATAAGAATTTGTTCTTAACTGACTTGCCTAGTTAATAACCACTAGGCTACCCTGCCACCCCGTCTTACGGGACACCATATAGGAAGGTATAATATTTACACATTGTTATATTAGCAGACACTGCTTCTACAGTGTTATGAAGTATGGTTCATTCTACATGGAACTGTTACACTTGAAATGTATCAAAACACTTTGTTTAGAATATCTACATACATTTAGCAATTACACTCTTCTCAAATGAATTACTCTGTAGGCTACAGAGTGTTATGAGAAGAGTGCCATCGTCCTGAATCTCACATCTGCCTGTAGATATTGGACTCCTCATGCTGGACCCATGTGTTGAGTCAAACTCTGTCATATCCAGGATGGACTGTCATGCACTCCACCCTTCCTGCCACCTGACTGCACTTATCCATTACCCCTTGACCTATTCCACATTTTGTTGTTGTTACAGCCTGAATTCACAATTGATTATTTTGTATTTGTTTGTGCCATCTACACACAATACCCCATTATGACAAATGTAAAAGATGTTTTTAGATTTTTTTGCAAATGTATTGAAAATGAAATACGGGAATTGTAATTTATCTAAGTATTCCCATCCCTTTGCAATGCCACTCCAAATTGAGCTCAGGTGCATCCAATTTCCTTTGATCATCATCCTTGAGATGTCACTTCAACTTGATTGGAGTCCAATTGTGGCTAATTCAATGGTTTGGACAGGATTTAGAAAGAAACACACACGTTTATACACTGAGTGCACAATATTGAGTTGTACCCTCTTTTGTCCTCAGAACAGCTTCAATTAATTGGGGTATGGGCTTCTTTTACAAAGTATTGACTCAGGGGTGTGAATACTTACAGTTGAATTTTGACGTTTACATACATTTAAGTTGGAGTCATTAAAACTCATTTTTCAACTGCTCCACTAATTTCTTGTTGACAAACTATTGTTTTGGCTTTGTGCATGACAGAAGTAATTTCCCCCCCCAAAATTTACAGACAGATTATTTCACTTAGAATTCACTATATCACAATTCCAGTGAGTCAGAAGTTTACATACACTAAGTTGACTGTGCCTTTAAACAGCTTGGAAAATTCCCCCAAAATTATGTAATGTCTTTAGAAGCTTCTGATAGGCTAATTGACATCATTTGAGTCAATTAGAGGTACCTGTGGATGTATTTCAAGGCCTACCTTCAAACTCAGTGTCTCTTTGCTTGACATCATGGGAAAATCAAAAGAAATTAGCCAAAAAATGAGATTTTTTTTTATACCTCCACAAGTCTGGTTCATCATTTGGAGCAATTTCCAAACACCTGAAGGTACCACGTCCTTCTGTACAAACAATAGTACGCAAGTACTAACACAATGGGATCACGCAGTCATCATACCGCTCAGGAAGGAGATGCGTTCTGTCTCCTAGAGATGAACGTAGTTTGGTGCGAAAAGTGCAAATCAATTCCAGAACAACAGCAAAGGACCTTGTGAAGATGCTGGAGGAAACAGGTACCAAAGTATCTATATCCACAGTAAACAAGTCCTGTATTGACATAACCTGAAAGGCCGCTCAGCAAGGAAGAATCCACTGCTCCAAAACCGCCAATAAAAAGCCAGACTGTGGTTTGCAACTGCACATGGGTACAAAGATCGTACTTTTTGGAGAAATGTCCTCTGGTCTGATGAAACAAAAAATAGAACTGTTTGGCCATAATGACCATCGTTATGTTTGGAGGGAAAAGGGGGAGGCTTGCATGCCGAAGAGCACCATCCCAACCATGAAGCATGGGGGTGGCAGCATCATATTTTGGGGGTGCTTTGCTGCAGCAGGGATTGGTGCAATTCACAAAATACATGGCATCATGAGAAGGACACTTATGTGGATATATTGAAGCAACATCTCAAGACATCAAATGGGTAGCAAATGAACAATGACCACAAGCATACTTCCAAAGTTGTGGCAAAATGGCTTAAGGAAAACAAAGTCAAGGTATTGGAGTTGCCATCACAAAGCCCACAAAGCCCTGAATCCTGAAAAGGCGTGTGCGAGCAAGGAGTCCTACAAACCTGACTCAGTTACACCAGCTCTGTCAGGAGGAGTGGGACAAAATTCACCCGACTTATTGTGGGAAGCTTGTGGAAGGCTACCCGAAACGTTTGTCCCAAGGTAAACAATTTAAAGGCAATGCTACCAAATACTAATTGAGTGTATGTAAACTTCTGACCCACTGGGAAGGTGATGAAAGAAATAAAAGCTGAAATAAATATTTCTCTCTACTATTATTCTGACATTTCACATTCTTAAAATAAAGTGGTGATCTTAACTGACCTAAGACAGGGAATCTTTACTATGATTAAATGTCAGGAATTGTGAAAAACTGATTTTAAATGTATTTGTCTAAGGTGTATATAAACTCCCGAACTTCAACTGTATATCATGGATGGGACTTTATCACCCATTGGAGACTTGAAAACAGAACCTCCGAGAGCTGTGCATGTCAATATGTGGTTGACAACCAACTCCTTATATTTGGCACAATAGACAAATTCTGTTCTGGTTAGACATCTGAAGTTGTACTCTAAACACAACTTATTTGTATGTTTAGGCATATTGTCATTATAAGCACATCAATATGATATGTACAGCATAAAATGTTTTGTCTTTGTAACACAAACACACTCATCCATTGTTTGTTGTTGTTGATAAATGTATCTGCACTCATGCTGGGAGATGATGGTGCAATTGACACATGTAGCCTACGCCTGTTGTAGGGATACTAGTAGTTCTAGGATTTGTCCCCCGGGAAAGCTCTAACAGTGGACATAAGGAGAGACGAGACAAAACTAGCAAGTTATAGAATATTGTGTTGTAGGACAGATGATTGTGTTGTAGGACAGCTGATTGTGGTGTAGGACAATTCACAGTTGATACCATTTCCACAGTAACATAACGTGATGAAACGTTGAAACTGAGTTTCCAGCTGCTTTCATAGCCAGATGTTGTAGAACAAGTGTCTTATGATCCACATTCTAAACACTGGCTCTTGCTATCTTGCCATAAAAGATTTGACACAGAAATATTAGCTGGATAGGAGAGCATGCTGCAGCTATCACCAAGCCTTGCTAGTTAGATGCTGTCATTTTGGCTTAACACAAGGGCAGCGAAGGCTTTAGCCTACGCATAGAACTGAATTAGCTGACCGTCTTGAGATGGCGAGTCAGTCGGGAGGGAAGAAGTCCTCAACTTCAAAACTCAGTTTTCTCCATAGCTTAGTTTACCTGACTGTACTCACTACTGCCCTTGTTTGTTGTGATTGAATGACAAAGACACATCCAAGAAATACCCACATCAAACCACACCCCCAAGACAACTCATGTTTGCCTTCAGTCATGACCACTAGTATTTCTTAATGAACATTGATGAAAAACAGGGCCAAATCAGGGACCTTGAAGCATGACGACTGAAATTAGGGTGCATCCAATTTGGCAATTTTTATTTAATTTTTATCACTGCATCATTTTGTCGGAACAACCTAAAGCACATTTCTCCCTTTTGGTTCAATAAGCAGCTAATATTTACAAGAATATCAGTCCACAGGCTTGTATGGGCACCGTATCATTTAGCAGGAAATAGCCTGAGCAAATCTTCCCGGCACAGTAAATAATCAATTCCACAAGTGTAATTTGTGGTGCTGCTTTAAGGAGAACGTAATTACATACTGTATGTTTTCATTATAGGCCACAAAGCCAATCAATATTTCTGCTAAGTCATTTTTAGGATTGTGCATGAAATTTGTGTGTTACCCGCCAAGCGAGAGTTTGGCACCCAAATGGTACCAGTGATAAAATGTTGTTTTGTTGTTACATAATGGTTAATTCTATAAACAAATCAACTTTGAAATATGATGATATGCTTTAATAATGTTATTTCTGTGACATGATGTCATGTTGCGGTTATATATCATGTTTTTTCTTTCTCTTGTCATTCCAGTTCTCTTTCCTGAGACGACAACCACATGATGAGGCTTGAGAGGAGGTACGATTTTGAGATGGATGTGGTGTGTTGAAATGTGATTGCCAATTTGGAGCCATTATGTCCATGCGTTGAGTGCCAGAGCTGCCTGGATGGGTTAACAAGGCTGACACTAGTCCCAAACAATCAACCAGTGTGGACAATAGATTTGCCACAATGGGTATAACAACACAATTTGTTAATTACCATTTCAATTAGCCCCTGGATTGGGATTAATTCCATTTCAAAAGCAGTCATTTCAGATAATGTTCTGTGTCTGAATTGAAAACAAGCGTAAAATAGTCCATACTGGAAGCAATTTTCAGTCAATCTCTTACATAGAAACAGAATCAACCGTAAATCAGATGGCTCGGATCAGGTCATTGTTCTGCCATCTCTCCCTTGGTTAGTGGAGAGAAAAGGCTGGATCTGGCAAGCCAAACCTTTTAGAGAGAGGGAGACTGACTGGCTCTGATGAGGCCAGACTGGCCATGCCTTGTGCTGTGTGCTAGGCTTCAGAAGCCTGATTGATAGATCGTGATGAGACTGTCACAGAGGAGGCAGACTAGGAGAGATAGACTGAATAAGGATGTAGCTGGTGAGGAGGATGTATTTGGAACACGTGGAGAATGACGTAGGGAAATTAAGTGACCGGCTGGATTGCGTGGTGGACTTGTGAAGAATTAGGTGTGCAGCAGGGATGCATGTTAAGGCCACACAAGTTTAGGACATGTTGAATTAACACTGGCAGCGAAGTTGGTTCATTATGTTGCAATTTATTGTTAAGATTGTTCCAAAGCTTTGTTAATGGTTTACTAAATCCTTGTTGAAAATAACAACATGTAAATTTCTATGTACCGGAGTGCCAAGTCTAGGACCAAAAGGCTCCTTATCAGCTTCTACCCTAAGCCATAAGGCTGCTGAACAATTAACCAAATTTAAATATTTTACTTTAGTTTATTTAGTAAATATTTTATTATCTCTATTTCTTGAACTGCATTGTTGGTTAAGGGCTTGTAAGACGATTTTCACGGTAATGTCTACATCTATTGTATTCGGTGCATGTGACAAATGAAATTTGATTTGATTTGAAAAACATTACACCCCTATAACTTTGTGTAACAGAGCTACGTAAAAATAGCTGGTCGTCTAAAATTGCTAAATGTTTTAATTGCCCTTATAAATTTCTGTCTAAACATCTGCTTTGGACATCATGTTAGTGCTGTATTGTGTACGTATTGTGTGTATTGTGGACACATGGTACATTAGAAGGGCAACTAGTGTTGTGCTGAATATTTGTACTGGGATGTCCACTGTTAGTGATTTCAAACTCAATAAAGGCCCCATGTTTTACTTTTATTTTAGCCCGAGAACGGAAGGCTGACTCATTAGAACGCCAAATGTATTATTAGTCTCTCACATATGTGTAGGGAAGGCGAGACAGTGAGAGGGAGAATGAGAGCGAATGTAGCAGTGTGTGCTCGTGAGCAATTTAGGTAGAGTGAGAAGGAGAGAGAGAGCATGCTGCCAGTTAGTAAGAAAGCAATGGAGAGAGGGGGGAGCTCTAGTAGCACTATCTGGTCGAGGAGTGGCCCCCAAGCTCTTATCTCCCGCCTGCCAAGCCTTAACCGCGGCCGCTGGCCTCGGCTTCTACTCCCTCCTGGTGTGACTCCCCGTTAGCCCCACTAAGCTAGGCACCCAGGTGAAATGAGCAATTCCCATTCAGAGGCGGAGTCACCTCGGAGACTCACTTTGGCTGATCAATGCACTCTCTCTCCCCTGTGCACTGCAGAGTGATAGCCAGCAAAAAAAGGGAAGGGTAAAGAAAGAGAGAGAGAGAGAAATGTTAGCAGAGCATTTAATGATATTTGCCACGGTCTCTCTGACTGAGCACTGTCGAAGGGAGATGGTGCGCTTTGCATAAACTCAAAGCACACGCAATATTGCTGTCGTCGCTGTGAAAGTGGCTGCGCCAGCCCCGCCGGATATGAGAATATTTCAGCAGGCTGCACTGAAATGTCTTCCAATATGAATGATATTAACGATAATCACTTTGAATTACTGGGGTGTATCAAAAAAATATCCCGAATGACTCAACATTGCGGAGGCTCATGTGACTAGCATTTACACTATTATAAAGATGTACTTTATAATACCAAACATTGCTGATAGATAGAATCGAGTGACAGAGTACTCATAATACACACACTGAGTATTATGACTGATGTAAACCTACCTCTGTGACTGGATGTGCTTCCATCACTGTAGCAGTAATTGATACCAAAACTGCAGCTGTTTCTACAAACCATAATACCTTACTTTAACATTCTCCAGTATTTCAGTCTCCTTTAGTGATGGTGATATGTACTGTATATATATCTAGCTCTAAAAACATTGGGACAGTGACACATTTTTTGTTGTTTTGGCTCTGTACTCCAGCACCTTGGATTCGAAATTAAGTGCAGATCAGTTTTAAGTTGATGGTATTTTGTTTAGAAATTACAGCACTTTTTTTGTACGTAGTCCCCCCATTTTAGGAGACAAAAGTATTAGGACAAATGAACTTATATGTGTAGAAAAGTTTATATTAAAGTTTAGGTCAAACGTTTAGTGAACTGTACCTTAGGAAGATGAATAGATTATCTAATGCTTCTTTGCAACATATTGATCTGTTTCCCTTTTATGGCCTTTTGGATTATGTAGTTCCTACTAGAATGTTGTCTGCTGTACGTGATGCTGTAAATTAGCCACAATTTTTATACAAAATACACTAGTTGATGGAAGTAAACATTTCATGAGACTGGTCTTGGATCAGTTTAAGAGTGGGAAGTTGCAAACAATTCCCTGTTTGTAGCATGCTTAAAGAAGGACTCATCTTGTCACATTTGTTTGAATTCACAAGGTCAGATTGTCAACTGATGATAACAAACTGACCTACCTCAGAGGTCCCTGATAGCTGAAGTCTTTTTATTTAGGAAACCATCGGCTGGTCCAAAAACAATCTCGAACCACTATTCCCTATATGCACATGTACAAATCACACGGGAAATAATATAGCATGAACTCTCCCTTGCCCTTTGATAGGCTAATCAGAGGTGGAATTTGTTTATACCTTTCTAGTCCTTTCAGATTTACAGTAGGGTCTAATCTAGGGTGTAGGGTCTTATTGAGGTTGTCTGGATGTGACCCATTGTTCATGATGACACAGGCCTACTCCACCAACATCGCATCAACAAACGTCATAGGCCCCAGTTCTGAGAAACAGCTTATTTTCTGTATCCATCTTTCTTAGCTTGGCTATGTCATTCCCGCAAAACAAAAAACAAAAAAAACAACTTGGCTTCAAAGGGCCCCTGTTGAACACTGTACCATCCTAAGAAGACGTGTCAGAGATGAATCACTGTTGATTACAGAATGAGAGTAAGGCAGAGAGAGGAGAGAAAGGAGGCCTCTCCCCGAGTATAGTGTAGAGACGTGCCTGTAACAAAATGCAAGCTTTGTGTACAGGCTTGGCAGAGGCAGATGTGAGGGGTTGAACCCACCCTGCCATCAGCATGTCATATCTGTAATATACTCCAATTATTTGTGATATAATGTGCCGGCCCATCTCTGGGAGGAAATGTCAAAGCACCCATTTTACGGAGCTATTCAGAGGGAACTTTGCGATCGTTTTCCCCTACGGTTAAGAAAAGATGGAGAGAACAACAAGTAGCTCTCCCCATTTCACCATTAATGTCAAGGAGAAAAATGTGAAGAGAGGTTGATGGACAGAGCGAGGGAGCAAAGGAAATATACTGAGTTTGAAGAGAGCGGATGACTCTAAGAGTTGGAGAGATATAGAAATGTTGGCAGAGATAGTTATGTCAGTGGAGAAACAGTGAGAGGATGAGTGGAGAGGGAGATACTGTAGAAAAGGGAGATACTGTATGTAGAGAAAAATAAACAGACAGACAAGCAGACAGACAAGCAGACAAGCATTGAAAGGTAGTGATAAAAGGTTCATCTGAGAGAGAAGATAGATTGTTTTAAAAAAAGGGCAAAAAGAGAGAAGGTTGGTTAATGTTCGCTTCAACGACTGCAATAACCGTTATGACGTTATGACATTCAAATGGGAAATTACCACAATATGGAACAGGCTGAGACAGCAACTTGCATGTAAATAAAGAGAACGTCATGACATATTTGCTGGTGTCATGATTTTTGCCAAGCACGCCTTGAACACCTCTTGACCTTGGGCATCCCTCAAGTGCTTGTGTTTGAATTAGTGTGTGTGTGTGTGTGTGTGTGTGTGTGTGTGTGTGTGTGTGTGTGTGTGTGTGTGTGTGTGTGTGTGTGTGTGTGTGTGTGTGTGTGTGTGTGTGTGTGTGTGTGTGTGTGTGTGTGCGTGTGCGTGTGTGTGTGTGCATATGTGCAAGCAAGCGTGTGATGGACTTGGACCTGTTTTGTCCGAGACAGAAATAAAACACTTTTTACAGGATGTACAATGTACTATTTAGCAGGGGATACTAAATAAAAGCAATCAATTCACCACAGTGGTGTGGCCAGATTGTTATTCATAATTCAGCATCGTATTGACAGAATAACCTCATTAGGATCCACATTTATATTGTACTTCTATAATGTACTGTACAACACTATATAACTGTCAGCTTTATTTCTGAAGACGGTTCTCCAGTAACCCATTATTCCATTGTAACTCAAACAGGGTAGATAGTTATTAAGCCACTGTCGCCTAGTAACCCATCATTCCACTGTAACTCAAACAGCCAATGTCGCCCAAATACATTATAATTGGTTAGGCGGGATGGACATTTTACCTGTTATTTGCATCCAACTCACCCCGGACAGACTAATTGAGCAGATTTCTGTTATGGCCAACACATCTCATAGGTACTCATACATACTGCTAGTTCAATGAATACTCCACACTGAATTGCGAAGGCAAATAGTCTTGTTTGCACTAGAGACTGCTGGTATGTTTGCTATTGCAGTCATGTATGTATTGGTGATTTGGGATCTTTGTATTTCCAAATATTATACATTTGTTGAAAAGTCATGCATCACACCTTTATTACATATTGGTGTCACATGAACAAGCCAGTTTTTTGCTTTAGTGATGAGGTATGGCTTCTTCACATTGTTTTCATATTAATTCTACAAAGCCTCCACAGCAGGCGTATCCATGTGTAGATGATGGCAGCATCACATTATAGCAGGTAATCATTAGTCCATAATTTGCCCAAGCAAAGGAGCAATTGATTAGCTTTTCAATTCCACACTCACTTCTCAGTGTCGAGACAAATCTGCTAGTAATCATTCAAAAACGCCAAGGATCATTAATCGGTGGACACACTCTCGACTCTCCCCTTCACACACCAAAAAAGGTCCCATCAATCAAAAGAGATACCTTCACAATTTGCATGTACCTCTTTTACTTTCCCCTTTCAACATGCGGTTCCCTTTTGTCGAGATTGGGTAATTGGACGACACATTTTGAATACGGCTTTAATGGAACTCAAAGGGTTTTTGAAGGAAAATAGATGACAGCAAACCTTTGCCCATCATGGAGAAGGATGTAACGGAAAGAATGGAGTCAATGCCTATGATGACAAATGCCAATAGTCAATAACATTCTAGCATTCTTGAGCTGTAATATATTCCTTCTCTCTCTAGAGGTGGAGTTTTTCCAACTTGTCAAAACAACACAGTAGGCCTACAATCTATACATTTCCATTTAATGCTGAAAATGTTCAATGATTTCAACAAGAAGAGCAACATTTTTGCTTAATCTGTACTCCTACCTGCACAGTTTTAAAGTAACTTTTTATTTAACCAGGCAAGTCACTTAAGAACAAATTCTTATTTTCAGTGACGGCCAAGGAACAGTGCCTTGTTCAGGGGCAGAATAACAGATTTGTACCTTGTCAGCTTGGAGATTTGAACTTGCAACCTTTTGGTTACTAGTCCAACACTCTAGCCACTAGGCTACGCTGCCGCCTCATGGGCATAATAGAACAATGAAATACACAGATGGTACCAGTGTTTTCTCACATCCCCTTGATTTGTCGCGCCTGGCTTATTGCATGACTTTGGCTAAAGGAGCAAAACATCTACTGTATGTCACTGAATCTACAGATATTAGAATATCTCATAAAAGGCCTGCTGTATAAATGTCACTCTCTCATCTCATGAAATGTCTGCCTTTCATTTGGCACATTCACTCGCGTCCCCTTTGTGACAAAACCAACTGACTGTGGATATTAACATGGCTCTGACTCTTTCGCTCTCTCTCAACAACTCCCACATTATTAAATTGCTAATCGTGCCGACAATCAAGCCCAGTCCATGTCATGCAGCCCAAAACCACACAGTCAGAACACACAATAGATGTTTTCATCATCTCCGCTATCACAGGACTTGTTTACATCGGTGTCAGTCAAGACGCTCCGCAGGTACATTAACATGCTTTGTCGCAAACAATAGCCACAATGATTCCCCCGGGGCTTGTCGTATTCCAAATCTTAGTTGTACACGGGAGACAATTATTAAAGAAGGGGATGAATAGAATATTTGAATATCTGAACACGTTAAAAAGGGATAGAGGACGAGGCGTCAGAATTTATACCGCGCATAGAAGAATTGCGGACAAGCTTAAACGACTTCAAAAGTTTTCGTTGGGAAATGAGAGGCGGGAATATGAGTTTCTCACAAGAATTACCTTGAGTTCTCCGGCGTGTGCTAATACCAAGCTAGCGTTAGCTTCTGGAATACACATTACACCCATCAGCCCCCAAAAGACGAGGCACAAATTAAATGAATACGTAAGCTGTGACATGTAATTCTAAATGTCTTAACCACTACAGTGTCGCACATCTCGCATCTGCACTTCTTCCTTTGGATGTTCTCATTTGTATCCACACCTGTGTCATTCACCGCTTTATGTCTTAAGCTAATTTCATGGTCTAGGGGTTTGGATGGATGGCTCGGGTGTGACTTGTACACTGACAGAGGGAGGGAGGGAAGGAAGGACGGAAGAAAGAGAGAAAAGAGCGAGAGGGTGACTGAGAGATTGAAAGGGGAGTGAAGAAAATGGTTGCACAACAGATGACATGCTTACAAGTGGGAGATGAAACACTGTTAGTTTAGAGAATGACTTAAACTGCCACCAAATAATCTGCTCACCTTGAACTCCATTATGTGGTGACGACCAAAAGCATACTAGTTGGGTATGGAGGGGATTATAATCCCATGTTACATAGTTGTTTCAGTAAATTTAAAATAACCTTTATTTAACTTGGCAAGTCAGTTAAGAACAAATTCTTATTTACAATGATGGCCTACCCCGGCCAAACCTGGACGACACTGGGCCAATTGTGTGCCACCCTATGGGACTCCCAATCATGGCCGGATGTGATACAGCCTGAATGTACAGAGGGGAGGCTTTACGCCTAGTGCCCAAATCGAGGACGTATGTCGTGTAGCTGAGTCAAGTGGAGATGAATGGATTCTGTTCAGTAATTTCGGTATTCTTGATTAGCCCTTCCCAGCAAGCTAGTTTATGCTGGCTAGCTGGCAACAACAGCAGCATGGCACTCGTTAAACAAGAAAGTAATGTTTATTTTGATGGGCGAGGGAGAAATAACTTAGTATTTAGTATTAGTATTCAACTTCGCTGAAGTTTATAGCCACGTCTATAATTTGGCTAGCAGGGAAGGGCTCATAAGGACAACTGACTGACTGACTGAACTGACTGAATCGAATCAGTTCGTCTCCGTTCGTCTCCATTCGGCTCTGGCTGCGCGGCATACAGTGCATTCGGAAAGTATTCAGACCCCTTGACTTTTTCCCCATGTTATGTTTCAGCATTACTCTAAAATTGATTCATTTTTTTTACCTCATCAATTTACACACAATACCCCATAAAGACAAAGTAAAAACAGGCTTTTAGAAATTGTTGCAGATTTTTTAAATATTGATCAGAAATACAGTGTAGACATTGTTATTGTTGTATGTAGATGGAAACGTTAATGACTATTGTAGCTGGAAATGGCATTCTTTTTATGGAATATTTACATAGGCGTACAGATGCCCATTATCAGCAACCATCACTCCTGTGTTCCATTGGCACGTTGTGTTAGCTAATCCAAGTTATCAATTTAAAAGGCTAATTGATCATTAGAAAACCATTTTGCAATTGTGTTCGCACAGCTGAAAACTGTGGTTCTGATTAAAGAAGCAATAAAACTGTCCTTCTTTAGACTCGTTGAGTAGCTGGAGCGTCAGCATTTGTGGGTTCGATTACAGGCTCAAAATGGCCAGAAACAAATAACTTTCTTCTGAAACTCATCAGTGTATTCTTATTCTGAGAAATCAAGGCTATTCCATGCAGAAATTGCCATGAAACTGAATATCTCGTACAACGCTGTGTACTACTTGTCACATGAGTTGACACTGGAGAGATGAAGCAGGTACGGGGAGTCAAACATTTAATAAGAAACGGACATGGAACGAGACAGGAAGAAAACAAAAACAAAAAACAATCAATGCGAAGCGGGGAAAAGAGCTGGGGAACTGACACATATAGGGGAGGTAATAACAGGTGATGAGTGAGCCAAGGTGAGTCCAATATCGCTAATGCACGTGATGAGGGAAGGCAGGTATGTGTAATAGATGATAGGAGTGCGTGATGCAGGGCAGCCTGGCTCCCTCAAGCGCCAGGGGGGGAAGAGCGGGAGCAGACGTGACACTACTCCCTTCACAGAACAGCGCAAACTGGCTCTAACCAGAATAAAAAGGAGTGGGAGGCCCCGGGGCACAACTGAGCAAGAGGACAAGTACATTAGAGTGTCTAGTTTGAGAAACAGAAGCCTCGCAAGTCCTCAACTGGCAGCTTCATGAAATAGTACCTGCAAAACACCAGTCTCAACATCAACAGTTAAGAGGTGACTCCGGGATGCACCTGAGCTCAATTTAGAATCTCATAGCAAAGGTCTGAATACTTATGTAAATAAGGTATTTCTGTATTGATTTTTAATAAATTGGCATAAATGTTTTTTTTTTATTTATTGTTTTTTTTTTTTAATAAGGCTGAAACGTAACAAAATGTGGAAAAGTTAAGGGGTCTGAATACTTTCCGAATGCTATGTACGTCATCAAATCAATCGGGGCGGCAGGGTAGCCTAGTGATTAGAGCGTTGGGCTAGTAACCGGAAGGTTGCAAGTTCAAACCCCCGAGCTGACAAGGTACAAATCTGTCGTTCTGCCCCTGGACAGGCAGTAAACCCACTGTTCCTAGGCCGTCATTGAAAATAAGATTTTTTTCTTAACCGACTTGCCTAGTTGTCCGTAAAGCCTCTCCCATCTAGACGTGTGTGCAATGCATTGTTGTTAGTTCAGACATATCCATACAAACAACTCCGTGGGTATTGGGGACGTTATAATGCTATGTTGGAGAGTTGTTTCAGGCAATCTATTAAATAACACGTGAGATGAATGTGCCCATGCTAGAACATGTACAGTAACAGAAGGCCTCTAGTTCATCCTTATTCAACTGTCAGACAAACCAATAAGAATGTACTCTATGTACACAAACAGAACGCTCCAAGTTCATCCACATCCAACTGTCATACAAACCACTTAAATATGACCCTAATAATGATGATCCTGCAACCTTTTCTAAGAAACCTCTTGAACCACAAATCACTATCACATAGCAAGGCAATTTTCAGATAGTAGTATGTCTATATATGCTGTAAAAAAAAATAATTTAAGGTCAAAATACCATCAAAACAGCAAATGGGTGCATTTGAACAGTCACGCCAACTATCATCTAAAAACAATTGACATTTCTGGGTCATTTAAATATAATTGCTATCGATGCGCTTAGAAATCCTTTAAAAGCTTTGCACGACCTCACAGCCAAAGAACTTCACAATGTCAATTTATTGCCATCCTTGTTCTGAAGCAGAGTCAACAATAACCTTTTAGAGTATCTGCCGGGCTAACAGGTTATTTAGCTAAACACAGAAAAAAAGAGCAATAACTTGGTAGGGAAATCGATTTTAAGAGCCACCCATCAGGTTTAACAATAAAACGATCAAAGCCAGTATATATTTCCCTCACAACAAGAAGGAACATTTACTGAGGCTTTGAATGTATTTTTGGGCCAATCAATATTCAATTTCGCTCAAAGGTATTGAGTGAGTCCACTAGTGTGACTACAGCAGGCCAAGTAATTTTTCGTTGTTGTTGACAACAATGGTTTCAAAGATTTCTTTGTAGTGACAGCCATTTAGATGGTTTCTAATTTTCACGTTGTGGATTCTCCTTCCCATCAAAGCATCACATTGGAATACCTCTACGAAATCATTTGAAGTAATTTATTGTACACACCATCATAATTCAATCTGCAATACAGTCCGAGGACAACAACGGGCTGTTTGCTTTCAAAGCTAGCAACATTAGCATGGCCCATGAGAAGCCTAATGCCCATGCTGTGGACATGTGTTGATCGAATAGCAGAGTCTTAATTCACCACTTTCTTGTCAGAAGAGTTAATTGAGATGGTCTCAAAAGGAGACAAAAAGCATTTGGTGTTTTTCAAGCGGGGTATAAACAAACCAATCCCAGATAAGGCTAAATACCATTAACACTGCTTGAGAGGCATCGTTCAATGTCTCTGGAATATTTATTTTAGTTTCTATTCAGTCTTATTTGACCTGGAGGAGAATAACTTAATAGGAACGGAAATATTAAGGTCCCAGACAAAACGGGAAGCGTTTCACCTTCATGTCAAATAAATGGGTGTACTACATCAAATATGCATGGCCAACCAACAAATCATTCAAATATAGACAATGACAATATTTTTTGTCCCTGACTAGTATTGTGCATACCACTCATATCAGTTGACACACTTAATTCTGCGTTTTATCATGTAGTTAGACACTCTTGACAGAGCAGTCACATAGTTCACACTAAGCTTATTTTAATTACTGTAATATCTCCATTGTGCCCTGTTGTTATCATTCCCAATGAAATGTACTGTGTGAGATATTGGAATTTAAATGAATATGCTAATTACAATTTGGATTCAGCAGCCCACAATTATGTAATATTCTAATCACAATGGTGCCATTTTTATGTAAACTCAAATAAGTGCATGTAATTATCAAGATTATAATTTCGCCATTGTTGGACACTGGTGCATATTCCAAATTGTAAGAGAAGCCCATAGACATATCATTGAGATCAGTGATGACCTGTAAGTTATCGTCGCCATAGCTACATACTCCTCCATAATCACCGCTGCAAAGTAGTACCCAAGAGAGTCCACTTGTGACGATGCACACACGTGTTACATCACTGTATTAGCTGTCAATCCTAATTCATCCACCAGACACTAGTCTGCTCCAGATCGATCCTCCATATGTCAGAACCACAGACTCCATTTCCCTCAGTCCTCTGTGACTGTCAGGCTTTGGTGGACCATGAAAGCGGGGTATGTGATGCCCAAAATTACCTCATAGCAAAAACCCGGCAGACTCGGTTGGCATGGTCACGGCAACCTTTTAAATAGGCTGAATGTGGGTTTGACTGTCGGACTTAGCTGGTCCCTTCCTTCAAGAAAAAAAACATTGGAAATTATTTCAGGTTTCAGGGCAGTGACATACTGTAAAACAAATGATGCTGTATATGTGGACAATCTAGTGTAGAGGGGATGTGGTCAGGGAATTGGGTGTCCCGGAAATGCAGCTAGGTTTTTAGCACAGGGTTTGACAGTTTAATGTTCATACTACTGTACTCGTACGCTAATGCAAGGCAGTTATCACAAAAGTATACGCCAAACATACAGTAATCCCTTGAGTGATTTGTGGGATGCAGCGCTGCCTATACAGTATGTTGACAACATTGAGTAAACCAAAAAAGAAGTGCTCAAATAAACTGCCTGCTATCTAAGGAGGCGTCTCGGAGGCAACCCGTGAAACACAAACCCTACTCTCTCTAGGACAATTATAGGACTGTGTAGCAGTTACTTTGCTCACTAATACACAGTATGGTATTAATTACTGGTTGTAAACAATGCACTTTGCGGAGATTATTGCATGCACTCCGCGTCCTCCATGTGTTTGATAATTCTCACAAGTGATTAAATGGGGAAGCTAGGACAGCTGTTCAAGATGAGTTCATTGGCATGTTTAATTAATTGCACTTGAGATAATTATTCAATCATTACTTTGATTAATTTTCCGCATCCCGGATTATGCGTCAAACGTCTGGGATGATATCAATAGTTTGGAAAGTACTGAAAGAGCCGGTATAAACGAACAGGTCCAATATGTTCTGTGGGTTCTTTTTTTCTTCAAGAAATGCTTTGATTCATTTCACCACATATCAATACATATTATCTTATGTTGGCTTGGAAATGAGGAAAATGTGCCTTCATGATTCCAAAAAGATTGACCTCTGCTGTCTCACTTCAATATGTTGGCATGGTCTTGCTAAATACTAAGCCTCAAGGTTAAAGCATTTAACCTTGGCACACTGCAAAATAGTCTGCTCGTGTTTTTTTTAAATTTCAAACATGCATGTTTAGGATTCATTCCCAACCCCATCTCAGTCTCAGTGCTGCTCAGTCGTTGTTTATTCCAACGTGATTTGATTCTGTCAGCATTATGGTTGAAACATGCTTATCCACAGCCCCATAGATACGCTGGGTTGTGGCGACGACATCCAACTGAACGAAAGCCAGGCAAATCGTTTGTGAGAGATCTTGTCAAACAGATTAATTCCCACCCCAGGCCTCGGGTTCTTTACCATTTTCTGTCATGCTGCTTTGCCAGGCTCCCTCTTGATAATACCCCCAAAGATAAAATTAATTGTGCAGGGGGATGGGAGACGGGGGAGTATCTAAAAGAACCTTGAGAAAGACAAACTCTTTCTTTCCGCCATTGCATGTGAAAACACAGTGACGATCAAACCGTCAGAAGCATGAAACAACCCCTGAAATCACATACTTTGTTGTGAAGTTTTGTGCAAGTAGGCTGTTCTAAGAGAAGTGTGTCGGGACAGAATTGAATCCCCTCCTCAAAGACTGTCTGCGGTGAAATTACCATCAAACTGAAACTACTCGGTTTATCAGTGACTTTACAAAGTAGCTGAGCAATGCAGTGAATTTCTATCATTGTTATTTAATGCTCGACTGAAAAATCTTAATTAACAGCGTTTTGATTTAGACCTAGAAACAATTATGTTTGTAAAGTAAGGCTCACATCTTTCCTTTCGTTGGCCCATCTCTTTGCCAGCTGGCTGTGCGATGTTGTCAATTTCTTGTCAAGTTCAGTTTTTCATAGGCAATATATCTGATTCATAACAGTGATTCAATTGAATTAGTCTCAATTGACTTGACTTGAAATGGTATCCAATCCTAGTGGGCATTCACTCAAAACAAGCTCTGTTCTCAGTGGGAAGTGGGAACTCATGGCTGTATTATGTGTGAAAAGACATCCTCAGGTGATGTCCACACAACTCATGTCAAACAGCATCCCTGCTTTTTCCTCACATCGTTTGCCTCCTACTACAGTGTGTCCTCATCTAGAGACTCACTCATGACACGTAGAAGTGCACAGGGGGACAGAGGCATTATGGCAGTGGCACATTTAAAGTGTTCCCTTGGCACTCGGGTGTCTCTGTGCACCTCACTGGCAGATGGTGTGAGCGAGCCTATTGGTGTCAGTGATACACTATCACCATGTGGAAAATGTGCCATAACAACAACAGTGTAGTGTTGTTTGGGTGGTAAGTTGGGCTAGATACATTGTTTGGGTGGTAAGCTGGGCTAGATACGTTGTTTGGGTGGTAAGCTGGGCTAGATACGTTGTTTGGGTGGTAAGCCGGGCTAGATACATTGTTTGGGTGGTAAGCTGGGCTAGATACGTTGTTTGGGTGGTAAGCTGGGCTAGATACATTGTTTGGGTGGTAAGCTGGGCTAGATACGTTGTTTGGGTGGTAAGCCGGGCTAGATACATTGTTTGGGTGGTAAGCTGGGCTAGATACGTTGTTTGGGTGGTAAGCTGGGCTAGATACGTTGTTTGGGTGGTAAGCTGGGCTAGATACGTTGTTTGGGTGGTAAGCTGGGCTAGATACGTTGTTTGGGTGGTAAGCTGGGCTAGATACGTTGTTTGGGTGGTAAGCTGGGCTAGATACGTTGTTTGGGTGGTAAGCTGGGCTAGATACGTTGTTTGGGTGGTAAGCTGGGCTAGATACGTTGTTTGGGTGGTAAGCTGGGCTAGATACGTTGTTTGGGTGGTAAGCTGGGCTAGATACGTTGTTTGGGTGGTAAGCTGGGCAAGATACGTTGTTTGGGTGGTAAGCTGGGCTAGATACGTTGTTTGGGTGGTAAGCTGGGCTAGATACGTTGTTTGGGTGGTAAGCTGGGCTAGATACGTTGTTTGGGTGGTAAGCTGGGCTAGATACGTTGTTTGGGTGGTAAGCTGGGCTAGATACGTTGTTTGGGTGGTAAGCTGGGCTAGATACGTTGTTTGGGTGGTAAGCTGGGCAAGATACGTTGTTTGGGTGGTAAGCTGGGCTAGATACGTTGTTTGGGTGGTAAGCTGGGCTAGACACGTTGTTTGGGTGGTAAGCTGGGCTAGATACGTTGTTTGGGTGGTAAGCTGGGCTAGATACGTTGTTTGGGTGGTAAGCTGGGCTAGATACGTTGTTTGGGTGGTAAGCTGGGCTAGACACGTTGTTTGGGTGGTAAGCTGGGCTAGATACGTTGTTTGGGTGGTAAGCTGGGCTAGATACGTTGTTTGGGTTTGCATGAAGTCAAAACACGTCTGGTTACGTCAATCTAAGTAACATAATACAAACATCCCCATGAAAGTCCGTCAGACTTCTGTCTGTAGCGTCCAAACCGTTTGGGCTACAAACTCCCATGACACCACTATGGAAAGGGGAGATTCTCACGAAGGCGGTGGTGTTCTCCGTTGTGCTGCCCAACAAAGGGGTTAAATAGGTATAACATATAATACAGTGCTTTCAGAAAGTATTCAGACCTCTTGACTTTTTCCACATTTTGTTACGTTACAGCCTTATTGTTCTTCATCAATCTACACACAATACCCCATAATGACAAAGCAAAACCAGGTTTTTAGAAATGTTTCCAAATTCATATAAAATAAATAAATACATTGAATATCACGTTTACATAATTATTCATAGTTTTTCTACTCTTACTCAGTACTTTATTGAAGCACCTTTGGAAGTGATGGGTATGATGCTACAAGCTTGGCACATCTGTATTTGGGGAGTTTCTTCATTCTTCTCTGCAGATCCTCTCAAGCTCTGTCAGGTTGGAAAGGGAGTGTCGCTGCACAGCTATTTTCAGGTCTCCAGAGACGCTAGATCGGGTTCAACTTTGCACACTCTTGTCATTCTCTCAACCAGCTTCATGAAGTACTCACCCAGAATAAATTTTTCAACAGTCTTGAAGGAGTTCCCAAATATGATGGGCACTTGTTGGCTGCTTTTCCTTCACTCTGCGGTCCAACTCATCCCAAACCATCTCAGTTGGGTTGAGGTCTGATGATTGTGGAGGCCACCACCCCATCACTCCCCTTCTTGGTCAAATAGCCCATACACAGCTAGAGATGTGTTTTGGGTCATTGTCCTGTTGAAAAACAAATGATAGTCCCACTAAGCGCAAACCTGATGGGATGGCGTATCGCTGCAGAATGCTGTGGTAGCGATGCTGGTTAATTGTGCCTTGAATTCTGCACTTCTGAGGCTGGTAACTCGAATTAACTTATCCTGTGCAGCAGAGGTAACTCTGGGTCTTCCTTTCTTGTGGCGGTTCAAATGAGAGCCTGTTTCATCATAGCGCTTGATGGTTTTTGCAACTGCACTTTCAAAGTTCTTGAAATTTTTGGATTGACTGACCTTCATGCCTTTAAAGTAAAGATGGACTGTCATTTCTCTTTGCTTATTTGAGCTGTTCTTGCCATAATATTACCAAATAGGGCTATCTTCTGTTTACCAACCCTACCTTGTCATAACACAACTGATTGGCTCAATCGCATTAAGAAGGAAATAAATTCCACAAATTAACTTTGAACAAGGCACACCTGTTAATTGAAATGATTTCCAGGTGACTACCTCATGAAGCTGGTTGAGAGAATGCCAAATTATGTCATGGCTTTAGAAGCTTATGATAGGCTAATTGACATCATTTGAGTCAATTGGAGGTGTACCTGTGGATGTATTTCAAGGCCTGCCTTGCTTGTCTCCAAGAGATGACCGTACATTTCAAGAACAACAGCAAAGGACCTTGTGAAGATGCTGGAGGAAACAGGTACAAAAGTATCTATATCCACAGTAAAGTGTGGTTAAATGTCCTATATGGACATAACCTGATAGAACGCTCAGCAAGGAAGAAGCCACTGCTCCAAAATGGCCATAAAAAAGCCAGACTGTGGTTTTCAACTGCACATGGGGACAAAGATCGCATTTTTTGGAGAAATGTCCTCTGGTCTGATGAAACAAAAATAGAACTGTTTGGCCATAATGACCATCGTTATGTTTGGAGGAAAAAGGGGGAGGCTTGCAAGCCGAAGAACACCATCCCAACCGTGAAGCACGGGGTGGCAGCATCATGTTGTGGGGTGCTTTGCTGCAGGAGGGACTGGTGCACTTCACAAAATAGATGGCATCATGAGGAGGGGAAATGATGTGGATATATTGAAGCTACATCTCAAGACATAGGTCAGGAAGTTAAAGCTTGGTCGCAAATGGGTCTTCCAAATGGACAATGACCCCAAGCATACTTCCAAAGTTGTGGCAAAATGGCTTAAGGACAACAAAGTCAAGGTATTGGAGTGGCCATCACAAAGCCCTGACCTCCATCCCATACAGAATTTGTGGGCAGAACTGAAAAAGCATGTGCGAGCAAGGAGTCCTTACAAACCTGACTCAGTTACACAAGCTCTTTCAGGAGTAATGGGGCAAAATTCACCCAACTTATTGTGGGAACCTTGTGGAAGGCTACCCGAAACGTTTGACTCAAGTTGAACAATTTAAAGGCATTGCTACCAAAGGCAATGCTACCACCTAATTGAGTGTATGAAAACTTCGGACCCACTGGGAATGTGATGAAAGAAATAAAAGCTGAAATGAATCATTCTCTCTACTATTATTCTGACATTTCACATTCTTAAAATAAAATGGTGATCCTAACTGACCTAAGGTAGAGCATTTTTACTAGGATGAAATGTCAGGAATTGTGAGAAACATACACTTCCGACTTCAACTGTGTTTACAGTGTATATATATATATATAAATTATTTGTTTTCACTTCCTACAGAGTGTTAACTCTATTTTGTCTGGCTCTTGTTGATTTTTGTTGTTGTTGAAGGGCTGAGTTACCCCTTGCTATTTTCTAATCTAGTCAAATATCTCCAAAATACACAAACCACAGCTTGTAGGAGCAAGACTGTTTGACATTTTCCCCGGATCTGTGTCTGGATCTCATTTTAGTAACTGCACACAGGCACACAGGCACACAGGCACACGCACACACACACACACACACGCACGTGCACGCACGCACGCACGCACACACACACACACACACACACACACACACACACACACACACACACACACACACACACACACACACACACACACACACACACACACACACACAGAGAGAGAGAGAGTCCCTCGAAAGTCCACTACTGCCACCGCCTATCTATCACCCTCCCCGGCTCTGAAACAGCCGCCACTGTCACAACATGACATCTTCAAGGCCCAACGGCGTCCCCACAGTGTCCTGCTTCGTCGTCGGAGCAGCTCCGGGTGGAGCTCATCCAGCCAACGCTGCGCCAGTGTCACTTTGGACCCCAGACAGGCAGGAAAGTGAGGGTGACAGCCCGGGGATGGGAGTCGGGAGTGGGGAGAAGGGAGTGGCTGATTGACAAGGCCGGGCCGGGCAGCCATAGGCTGTTAAAGTGTCTGAACAGATGAGCCTAGGGGCCTAGGGGTTTCAGTCTGCTCAGTTCAGTCTAGTATGAACAGCCTATGCCAGTGCTCCATGTCATTAACAACTGGTAATTAGCAACTGGAGTCACCTCAAGCATTGAGTTTAATGACAGATTCAGTTGAAGTCTCTCAAGAGAGAAGAGGTTCATCATGGTTTTGTTGAAAGTGCATACACAGTATGGGGTGAACGAGGATTAACAAGCTGACCTTAGTCAAATATTACACAACTCACTTGATCTCTTGAACGTCTGAACATTTTTCCCTACAATATCTGTCAAACATCTGTTGCCTGAATATATCTAAAGATGTGGCTGACATGCAGCATTTTTCCATCCATACAATACCTGCCGCTGATAAAGGTAGACGCTGTTACAGTGTGACAGACATTTCCAATTATAATGGGTAAATAACTTTTGATATATTTATCAGTCCATCTTCCTTTAAATTCGCTCACCTGCAAAATGGTAATATCACAGATTTGGATTCCCAAGTAAAATATTTCTGCTGTCCAATATCCTCCCTTCATTCTAATCTCTCCTTCTCATCAGTGTTTCGTCTCAGGCCTAAAAAACACTTCTATTACAAACAGTACAATAAGATAGATGGCTACAGCAGTGTCTCTGGTTGGTATTGCCAAATGTAACAGTCAATATGTTTCTTTTAATTATGTGTTAACCTTCCACTGCTGACTTTGCGTAGAAACCAAGATTGAGGAGTGCGTCTTAATTGTTCCGCTGTCATAAACCAAACACACACGCAAAAAATGTACCGTGTACGTAAGCCCCAAGCCTGTGCATATTCACTGTATACAACTCACCAAGCGTTAGTTTTTGTTAGGACAAATCGTTAGCTTCAGCTAACATTACAGAAAAAATAAATGTTAGCAGGGTGGAACTTCTAAACAAACTCCCACATTTAGAGGTAAATAGATGACGTGACTCATTAACGTGATGAATGGCCGCACAATCCCCAGGTGCCCCACGTCAACACACCCCCATCAGTCCCTCTTGTCGGCCATTCCGGGTGAAAGCAGAGTGTTTAAAATGTGCTGCTCCTAAGTGCTGAGGCAAGCAGCTCCACCAGCCAAATGTTCCCTTTTCCATCTCCTGAGGCTCTAAGGACCCATTCTACTGTTAACATCAAATCATTAAGTTCACCCTGATTCAGGCACTCTCCAAAATGTGTGAAGGTACAAAGAGAGTAGAAGAGGTGAGGATAGGAGGGGGAAAAGGATCATTGCTTTCCGTAAAAACAAAATAGACTCCATTGTTCAGTACTGAGCAATTACACTCAAAGTTGACAACACTCTCAGGCTTCAAATCCATCTTGTTGACCATGAAGGCAACTTATTAAATGGAATTATAGTTTATAATAGTGGGGATCAATGGGAGCCATTTGGACAGTGCATCATTGTCAGGCCTGGACCAGAGGATATACATTTTCCTGGGCGCTGTGAGAGGAAGCAGCATCACAGTAGTCTCAACTCTGCTTATACAGAGCAGATATTGTATGCATACACAGTGTCTCAAGGATACAGAGCAGATTTTTACACAGTAGTCTCAAGTCTGCTTATTTATGCACCTTCTGAATCTGTATGCATACACAGTAGTCTCAAGTCTGCTTATACAGAGCAGATATAAACTGTATGCATACACAGTAGTCTCAAGCATACAGAGCAGATATAAATTGTAGTCTCAAGTCTGCTTATACAGAGCAGATATAAACTACACAGTAGTCTCAAGTCTGCTTATACAGAGCAGATATAAACTGTCATACACAGTAGTCTCAAGTCTGCTTATACAGAGCAGATATAAACTGTATGCATACACAGTAGTCTCAAGTCTGCTTATACAGAGCAGATATAAACTGTATGCATACACAGTAGTCTCAAGTCTGCTTATACAGAGCAGATATAAACTGTATGCATACACAGTAGTCTCAAGTCTGCTTATACAGAGCAGATATAAACTGTATGCATACACAGTAGTCTCAAGTCTGCTTATACAGAGCAGATATAAACTGTATGCATACACAGTAGTCTCAAGTCTGCTTATACAGAGCAGAACACGTCACAGTGCATATATTTGTAGGCGAGACTGAGTGGCTCTCAATGTTTTGTTGTGTGTCTCATTTTGCATTTCGGTCATTTAGCAGACACTCTTATCCTGAGAAAATTACAGGAGCAATTAGTGTTAAGTGTCTTGTTCCAGGGCACATCAACATATATTTCACCTAGTAGGCTCGGGGATTCGAACCAGCGACCTTTCGGTTACTGGCCCTGCCACCCTCTCCCTGCCACCCTCTCCCTGCCACCCTCTCCCAGTCTGTTGTAAATCCTATATTTACGGATGCAACCTATTGTGTATTTTGAAGGACCAATCAAGCATCATCATCTTCACATAATCATTGTCATCATCTTCATTCATGTTCATCATGATCATCAACAATGCAATAACCATCACTAGTGTCATCATTTGAAAGGGACAAATAAGGTTTACACAGTAAAAGATTGTTATTACATTTCAAAGCATACTCGTACTCCATGGCACTCCAAACTGAGGCCATATACCATCATTTATGTTTGTCAACAGAGTATTGGCATTGCCATTTTGCAGGACCTACCCATTGAAAGGACTGCACCATTCGAACACATTGTTTCCGACTGACTACTAGATCACCACAAAATAAACACGTTGGTGTGAAATGCGTCAAACATTCCTAAAAGAATGCAAACAAGCAAACTACCAGATGGTGAATTCAGTAGACTGATTGTATAAACATGGCTCTGGCTTACAACAAAAGAGTGATGACTGAGTTACAGTGTAATGGGTAGAACATTCGAGACTCCCTTTGCAACCTGAAGCAATTATCACATTCAGCTGTTTCTTACACTAGATCGACTTCTTTCTTGTTTCAAGATAACTCCAGCATCTGATGCACGACACCTCGGGCTGTGAAAATGCTAACTGTCCTCAAAAAGCCTAAAATGTGTGTGTTTGTGTGTCTTTGTTTATAAAGCATTGTGATTTGGAAATAAAGGGTATGTCTTGAGCCGAGGCAATCTTTCCCAGCATATGAACATTATGGAGAGAGGTGTCAGAAAAGACTGGCTGCTAGGATTTACTCTTATTCTCAGTTTACATTTTTCATTTTTGAATCAAATATAACATTTCCATTACACTGCCATAAGGCAATCAATGATGTTGCACTACGACCAATGCAATCAATTTAGTTTCCCCTGTGTAACACAGATTCATTCATCTACATGATATAAATGTCATCATTTTTGTCACATAGCGGTAACCTTTTCACTGGTTTGGATTGAATTAGGACCTTCATATGGCAACGCGTTTCAAAGGAGCTTAAGCATGATGTTTCGTTTTCACTTCGAATGAAGAACCATGACAAATAAGCATCAATTCATATGTGAAAGGCTAAACAACTCTATTTAAACCTGACAAGTCTGAAAGTATGTCTCTTAAGATACAATACTAGGTCAACATGCCTGTTATCTAGTCTATATGAACACGTTGAAGAAGTGCCTTTTAACTTTTGAATCTTACATCAGGGTATCATTGTCCTAACCTACTCCAACAGCACCTCAGTAGTTATCTAATTAACTGTAGTTATGTTCGACTTAGGCCATACTCACAATTGATTTAAAATGAGACCACTTTGAGATCAGACAAGAGTCTTTCCCTCCCTGCCACTCTGGCTTGAATGGACTTGATGGGACAGTTTCTATGGAGACCAAAAACTGAACAAGGACAAATTAGGTGAGGTTAACTTTTGTGGCAAGGCACTATTGAGGGAGGAATAAAAGTCCTTTGCACAGTACAGTATGATGAGCATGGAAGGCTGTTGTGGTTGCAGGTGTAGAGGCTAAATAATGGCATCAAAAGGACAAATAGGATTCCCATCAATTAAAGTAATAGCTTGTTTGTTCCAATGTCCATACTAAGCATACAACTTAAAAATAACACATTTATTGGGCAGCGTTCCAATTTGCTTGCTAGTGTGGACATTGGAATATAACCCATAGGTAAATAGTATTTACAACTTACAGACTATTATTTCAAGGCAAGATAACGTACCCCATACAGTGTGTGCTCGCTGAGACACCCAGCCTGTACGAGCATACAGTTCTTCCCCACTGGATGTTTGATTCTCCCACTTCCATTACCTTAAGCCCTGTAATCTTGATGTTCGGACGGGGAGGGAGATTGCATTGGAGGGCATCACGTTTAGTGTGGTTACAGTATAGTATGCACCATCACTGTGCTTTTCCACTAGAAATTATATGATTCTGTAGCTGACAAAAGAGAGAAGTTGATGGAGTAAACTCCACTTCATATGAGTAATTACTTTCTATTGAATGGAGGGTAGCAGTTCAGTTGATCTCTGCCAGAGAAATGATGTTTGAGATTCTTCAAAGCTGCACTGTGATACATTATATTTACCATTAGGTGAGTGCACAAGTAAGAACTAAGCAAGGTGATTTGTATGATGAATGATGTATACCAGTGGCTGTCGGTGACGTTTAAGGAGGATTATAATTTGTTTTATGAGCATGGCCTTATTTCTGTTACAGTGTATTGACTGACTGTCATTCATGTACCATTCACCCAGTTCAATGTAACATTGGCAGGTTTTGGCTACTACATGATAGTCTAATTTTCCCTATACTCATCATGAGGTTGCTACAACCTAACCTATGAATGGCAGTTTAGGTAGGTGCATAGGTCGAGAGAAACATTTTGAGTAATCAAGGGGTGCGTTCGTTAATTCACTCTGGCTATCTACTCTGAATTCAGAGCACTTGTGTCTGTGTGCCAAAGCGCAGAATAACTGATTAATTTACGAATGCACAACACCCATTGAATATGACTGGTGTCTGTAAACGTTGGCAATTTTTTTATTCATTAAATTGTTGCCAGCGGCACAGTTGAAAACAGCCTAACCAGCTCTGATAGGGTGAGTAAAATGGTCAGAGTGAAGTGTTCTCTCATTTGTGTCTGGAAGTAGCTCGCTAGCTAGCCAACTTTAGCCAGTTAGCTTGGGTGCTTGACTACTGTTGTAAGGTCAGAACACTAGGATCAACCCTACTCCTCGGCCAGAACGTCCAGAGTGTACTCTGAGTACAATGGCTCTCCAGAGTGAATATAAGAACACACCCAAGGTGACAGACAGTGACACATTCAATACCGTCTTACACACTCTTGCCTTCATCTAGCTGGTGTGATCATTAGTCCAACAGTTGAAAACTCGTTTCCTTCTGTTCAAAATGTTTTTCAACATAATCTGTGGAATGAATACACCCCTGATCATACTCAAACACAGTTCACTTTCATAGCAGTCGCATACAAACAGCATGAACATTTTACTCATTGTATGATTTCTTCTCGCATCTGTGCGTTCTCCTCCTCTCACCTTTTCCCTTCCCTTGTGGACTGTGCACAACACATCAGTTGTCTGTGACAAGGCGATAAAACCTTTCCAAGATAAACTTTCATATAATAACCGCTAACCGCTACACAGCCTACAACATTGTCACCATATTAGCTGACGACGTTAGTAACGTCATAGTCAACATAGCTACAATAACTAACACGTTAGTAAACCCACTACAATCATGCAGTACAGTGCACAGTCAGCAAGCAGTTTAGCAGTTACACCAGCGGGCCTCCGGTGACAATAAATTAATAAAACCTAAAGCTTACCTTGACTTGGAAGAGTTCCAGTGTTGGATAGCCATAACTCTCACTTTGAGTTTCTGACGGGCCGCCCCCAGGTGGTGAAGGTAGGAAACAACATCTCCACTTCGCTGATCCTCAACACCGTTGTCCCACAAGGGTGCGTTCTCAGCCCCCTCCTGTACTCCCTGTTCACCCATGACTGCACAGCAATGCACGCCTCCAACTCAATCATCAAGTTTGCAGACAACACAACATTAGTGGGGTTGATTACCAACAATGACGAGACAGCCTACTTGGAGGAGGTGAAGGCACTCGGAATGTGGTGTCAGGAAAAAAACGTCTCACTCAACTTCAACAAAACAAAGGAGATGATTGTGGACTTCAGGAAACAGCAGAGGGAGCACCCCCCCCATCCACATCCACATCCACATCGACGGGACAGTAGTGGAGAAGGTGGAAAATGTTTAGTTCCTCGGCGTACACATCACGGACAAACTGAAATGGTCCACCCACACAGACAGTGTGGCGAAGAAGGCGCAACCTAAGGAGGCTGAATACATTTGGCTTTACCCCCACACACTTTTACAGATGCACAATTGAGAGCATGGGCTGTATCACCGCCTGGTACGGCAACTGCACCACCCACAACCGCAAGGCTCTCCAGAGGGTGGTGCGGTCTGCACAGCGGATCGCCGGGGGTAAACTACCTGCCCTCCAGGACACCTACAGTACAGCACCCGATGTCACAGGAAGGCCAAAAATATAATTAAGGACAACAACCACCCGAGCCACTGCCTGTTCACCCCGCTACCATCGAGAAGATGAGGTCAGTACAGGTGCATCAAAGCTGAGACCGAGAGACTGAAAAAGAGCTTCTATCTCAAGGCCACCAGACTGTTAAAAAGCCATAACTAACAAAGAGAGGCTGCTGCTTAGAAACAGACTCAAATCATTAGCCACTTTAATGAATGGATCACTAGTCACTTTAAAAAATGTCACTTTAATAATGTTTACATATCTTATTTTATTGCAGATGCAATAGATGGTATAAAATAAAATACGGTATCATGTGAGATGAGTAATGTAAGATATGTAAACATTATTGAAGTGACATGCCTATGCTGCTCGGCCATCGCTCATCCATATATATGTACATATTCTTGTTCCATCCCTTTACATTTGCGTGTATTAGGTAGTTGTGAAATTGTTAGATTACTTGTTAGATATTACTGCACTGTCAGAACTAGAAGCACAAGCATTTCGTTACACTCACATTAACATCTGCTAACCATGTGTATGTGACCAATATAATTTGATGTGATTTGATTTGAGACTACTGTAGAGCTTTATTTCAAAACAATGTATTTTAATCAAGGATTTGGTGATGTGTGTAATATTTAGTATAGTTCTTTCTAAAAATGATTAACTTTTTTACGTTGCACTTTAACTTTTACTGAAATTCCTTGAGGAGAATGGTCCTCCCCTACCTCCTCTGAGGATCCAGTATACAGTATAAAACAGGATATATTTGAGGTAGACAGGCCAAGCATCCTTATTTTACTTTTCATATTAATCACTGTAATTGTTTACCATTCCAAATTGACGTAACCCTAAGGCTACTCATTGGTTCCCACACACCCCAAAATATTTTTGCTCCAAAAATCACCAAATGAAATGGCATCGCCACTTGAGTTTGTGGCCCAGGAAGTGAATGCCAACAACAGCGTCCATAGATCTACATTTTCCCAACAGTACCACCCAATTCATTCTGCAGTCTATTCCGTCTCTCGCCCTGTGACACATGAAATGATTTATCCCATATCTCAAAGATGTTTTTTCCCTCCTCCGTATTCTCGGAGGTCGTTTATTTTATTCACTTCTGTTTCTTGGAGCTCCAGTCCGATGTTTTCCCTCAAAGGGCCCGTCTGGTTTTGGCAACGGCCTTACTCTACCCCTTATACATTATGGAAATAGAACCAAAAGCAAACGTGTACCTCCCTATGGTTAGTCAGAGCCCGTTGCGATCTAGGTTTTTCAGTGTATTACAGGGCTGAATCACCTGCTGAATTTTAACACATTTTATCTTTCTCTCTCTCTCTAGAGTTTAACAATGAGGTAGAAAACAACGTTGTACGTCACAGTCAAACTGATTCAGTTCTGTTTGAGTGGCCCTTGGGTTCAGACAGTCTTTTAACACAAATAACACAAAATCTCAATCAAACTGAATTCTGTCTGTTGTTGTCCACCTTCAAGGTTACCTGCTAGTGTTGGCCTGGGCATACCGATACCATGAATAGGTTGATGTTGCTGTTTGGAGTGGAATATTATTCTGTCCTCTGCCCTTCAGACAGCTCAATGCAGAAAGTGTGTACCTTCCATGAACTCTGTTTCATCTATTCAATGTTTTACCATGACGATGACGATGCATTGTTCAAGTTTGGACTTGGTATTGTGTCCCTCTGGTTTGATAAGATTATCAGGGTGTGTTGATTGACAATCTCTTGAGAAATGGCTTTAGTAACTGCAATTAATTAAGTGCATTTAATAAGTTAGCATCACAGGTGCTATTAACTAACACACTATAAACATGCTTTCACAAGCTGATTGAAGCATCTGGAACTGCATACCGTAGTCCTAGTTATATTTTCCTGTTTGGTCCCTGGAGCCCTCGGGTGCTTTAGTCTTCATTAAGAGGAGTTCCTCGTTGATCGATCACTGTCACTGGGGCTGCTCTGTAATTGCGGGCGTCCTTAATCATGACTGACGTCTCATCTTCTTCATTGTCACACAGGTCTCAGGAGAGAGAATGTTCCATGACTTTCACACCTTCAACCTCAAGGTAGGCCTCTGTGCTTTATGGGTCTGTATGTTTCTGTCTGGCAGTTCATATAAAAGACTGTGGGTTGGATTCTGTTATAGTTGTCTCTCTATCTACTGTACACAAGGAGGACTGTAGACATTGACACACGTCTGCACTGTATCACATGTGAAAATGTGATAGACTGTATGGGATGTGAAAACTCATTCTGACAGCCCAAACAATACAGTACAAAACAGACTCAATTTAACTTGTCACATTAATGCAATGTCTTCTTTTAAAAATATCCATGTGTGGGCTCACCTGTCTGAATCTGAAAAGTGGAAGTGCCGTCATTTTGAGTGTAGTGAGTTGTAATGTTGTTATAGTAATGACATGTTATTTGAATGAGAATGTTAACTGGCTGAAGGATAATATCATAGGTTGCTATTTATACTGCAAACTGAGAGAAAGAAGGTCAATTCTAATTTCTATGAAGAAAAATCCCATTGCATTGAAACTCCCATTTCATTTCCAAACTATGATAAAGTAACACTCATTTATAGTGTTACTAGATATAGTTGCCTGCCTGCCTTCCAGCCAAATTCATTCTTGTTGTAAAGTTCAACACACATTTGATTTCCTTAGACCTTATAATTAGCAATTATATGTGAAGCCTCACTCTTGACAAATACTGAATGTTTAATTTTTATTCACTGGCTTATGAGTTAACATTGAGACTCATTCATTTTGACTACATATTGACAGACACGTCAATGACCTAAAGTACAGGCACACTCTATGACACATAAATATATTGAGTAACCCAATTCATCTACAATATGAACTATGCAATGAAGCTGTCTCTGTCAATAGTGCCATGTTAGTGCCATGCACGAACTGCTGATGACCTAAATTGGTAGCACAAACAACTTCTCCAAGGTGTTGTGTGATATTTCCTTAGGATCTTATTTGACAGCAGTCCTGTGTGTATTAATCATGGTATGCTTGAATAAGAGGTTCCTCAAGTGCAGGACACCAGGAATCTCAAGAATAAGAATAGATGAATGGATGTCAATAATGTGAAGTATTGTGTTATTTATTCAATGGATATCCTATATATTGGAATGTCTTGGTTGATTGATATTGGAGTGATTTTCTCCTTAAACTATCCAATAGCAGAATAGTAAGTGTTCAGTGGTGTGAACTACGCAACATGCATGATATTTGTTGGTTTCCAACTTCTTCATCAGCTTTGGAAGGCTCTAGATTTAAACATTTCCCCATGCACATCGTAAACAAAATATTTATGAAAAATATCAGTTGATGTTCCTGCTCTTTTCCATACATTTCCCCCAAGCTTTTTTTATGGCTATATAATCTAATATAAATATTTATGTTTGGCCCTATAATCTAATATACTGTAAGTATTTCTGTATGGATAAATAATCTAATGTAAATCTATCAGTATGGCTATATAATCTAATGTAAATCTTTCTGTATGGCTGTATAATTTAATGTAAGTATATCTTTATGGCTATATAGTCTAATGCAAATCTATCTGTATGGCTATCTATTCTAATGTAAGCCTATCTGCATGGCTATGTAATCAAATGTAAGTCTATCTGTATGGATATGTAATCTAATATAAGTCTTTCTGTTTCATCTCATTTCATAACACCACTGCACAGAGGCATCCTAATGGTCCCTTTCTCTGGGCTCCGCAATTGGCCCCTACACTATTTATGCAGCGCGACAGGCAAAGCACAATATAATCAGCCTCCGAATGTGTATTTCATGAAGGGCATCAACATTCATCTATTCAACCATCTCCCCACACACGATACACTCTGGTGTGGGCACATACACACGCCGCAACCCCATAGCCTCGTTTTGATCAATTTCGCTCCCCTCAAATCTTTCTACATCTAAATGCTAGCTGACTGTGCTTGCTCCCCACAATCCGCCTCTGAAGAATGACCCCTCGGCAGCCAATCCATGTGGCACGGCGCTTTTTATACGCTCACACACTGTAATTGACACATTGTAGCAAATGGGCTTATTTTCACGTCACATCAAAGGAACATTACGATGAAATATGGGCATTTTCTATGTATTTATTATAGTGCCCCTCCTCCTTTCTCTACCCCCGAAAGGTTGTTTGCAACGACACTAAGACGGAATCTGGATTCCAATTGTTCATGTGTCGGGCTAAGTCGCCCCCCTGTGAAAATTCTATGTGAAATTGGAGGCTGATACTGACGTCCGCACCCAACAGTGTCATACTCTGATGTGTATGGCTATTGAGTCCATGGTCATTTGTATGGATAAGGGCAGTGTTTCCCAACTCCGGTCCTCGAGTACCCCCAAACAGCTTGCATTTTTGTTGTAGCCCCGGAAAACAACACCTGATTCAAATTGTCAAGGGCTTGATGATTAGTTTAAAAGTAGAATTAGGTGCTTGTCCTGGGCCTACTACATACATGCACTATATCTACAAAAGTATGTGGACACCACTTCAAATTAGTGAATTCAGCTATTTCAGCCACACCCGTTGCTGACAGTTGTATAAAATCGAGCACACGGCCATGCAATCTCCATAGACAAACATTGACAGTAGAATGGCCTTATAAAAGAGCTCACTGAATCTCAACGTGGCACCGGCATAGGATGCCGCCTTTCCAACAAATCAGTTGATCAAATTTCTGCCCTGCTAGAGCTGCTCCGGTCAATTGTAAGTGCTGTTATTGTGAAGTGGTAGGCCACACAAGCTTACAGAACGGTACCGCCGAGTGCTGAAGTGTGTAAAAACTGTCTGTCCTTGGCTGCAACATTCACGACTGAGTTCCAAACTGCTTCTGGATGCAAGTCAGCACAATAACTGTTCGTTGGGCGCTTCATGAAATGAGTTTCCAAGCACAATGCCAAGCGTCGGCTGGAGAGGTATAAAGCTCACCGCCATTGAATTCTGAAGCAGAGATGAATCACGCTTCGTCATCTGGCAGTCCGACGGACAAATCTGGGTTTGGAGGTTGCCTGGAAGCTACCTGCACCAATGCTTAGTCCCAACTGTAAAGTTTGGTGGAGGAGGAATAATGGTCCAGGTCTGTTTTTCATGGTTCGGGCTAGGCCCCTTAGTTCCAGTGAAGTGAAATCTTAACACTACAGCATACAATGACATTCTAGATTATTCTGTGCTTCCAACTTTGTGGCAACAGTTTGAGGAAGGCCCTTTCCTGTTTCAGCATGACAATGACCCCGTGCACAAAGTGAGGTCCATACAGAAATGGTTTGTCGAGATCAATATGGAAGAAATTTACTGTCCTTCACAGAGCCCTGACCTCAACCCCATCGAACACTTTTGGGATGAATTGGAACGCCGACTGTGAGCCAGGCCTAATTGCCCAACATCAGTGCCCGACCTCACTAATGCTCTTGTGGCTTGCTTCCAGCAAGTCCCCGCAGCAATGTTCCAACATCTAGTGGAAAGCCTTCCCAAAAGAGTGCAGGCTGTTATAGCAGCAATGGGAGGACAAAATCCATATTAATGCCCATGATTTTGGAATGAGATGTTTGACGATCATACTTTAGGTCATGTGGAGTTTGTACTGTTGGGGGTACTCGAGGACAGGAGTTGGGAAACACTGGATTAATTAATTATATTTTAAAAGGTCCATTTGAAAGATGTTGCATGACACATGCATCAGTGCCTTGTCACACTCTCTGGGGCCTTGATTTTGTGACCTCTCCAATTACAAGGCAAAGTGGTTAATAAAACTGAATGACGAGGGTAGTGTGTTTATAAAAAAAATCAATGATACTCTTAACCCTCATAAAATCATAATGTTTATATCAATGTCAATGGCTATTGTCCCGTGATATGAATGAATCATGAAGCAATTTTATGATAATTTACTCCTTGATTACTATTAATATTTGATTAATTAATATTTTCCATGCATAATACTGAAGGAAATAGAGTGACACATTGAAAGAGTATGGTATTTTTTACCAGAAATCTTTCACCCCAAATGTATGTAATTTTCTGCAAAAATCCTAATATACAGTACAACTTAACCTCCACAGAAGCCACAATTTTATCAGTTAGCATCACTTAAATGAGAGCACCTGAGAGACCCCTGTTTTTGATTCACAGCAAAATGCTAAATGTCTTTCTTGGTGAACCAGTATTGATCTTTCCCATTGCTCTCAACATCTGTAATTGATACAGTCGTGAGTGTTGACAATCCATATCCCCATTGCGTTTTCTAGGAAGAATGTGATACTGTGAGATAGGAAGAAAGGGGGCCCGTTTCAAGGAACGCAACAGTTAGTGTTTCCTCCCCCTCTCCGCTTTGAAAGCTCTTTCCTCTCTGGGAGGGGACAAGCATCTGAGGGCTGTCAGCTACTGCTTCCATCAACACATAGGCTAAGATCTCAACCAGCCCTGGGGGAGACTAGCGTCACTTTAACAGGCCTTATAACATGTCAATTTACACATCGCCCACTAAGTCCACTACTGCCAAGAGCTTCCACTATAGACACTAACACACTGTGTGGTATAAGCGCTACCACACAAGCAACACAGTGTGGATTACATTTGTGCTGGAACACATGGATTGTAGAATGACTGAAAAAGGCGATGCTCATTGATTCCATTTCCACGCAGCTTGGTTGAGATCATTTCTGAGCAGCTGGCTATGTACTGGTCACAAATCCATTTTTTATGTATTTATTTATTATCTTTACCCCTACTGTCAGTTGACTGGCACATTTTTATAATGAAATATTCTGACACAATAGACCCACCGGAGTGTATTATAATTCATACCATTGAAAAGAGTCATAATCATCCCTTACCAACATGAATGTAGAATTGAACAGTATAAAGGAACCTCATTGCGTCTTAAATGCACGTTGATGAAATAGTATAACATATGATCTGAAGATATCATAAACTGGGTTCTCTATTCTCAAAATGTCTGTAATATATACTAACAGATCATGGTGAATTTCTATGGAAAAGTACATGCCACAATCATTACAATACTGTTACACATTCATTCATATGCATTTTTTTTACTAGAGGAGAAATCCGCTCTGAGCTATGATCATTGGTATTTCTGCTCGCAGTACAGGGGGCAGGGCGGCATGGTTTGAATGCTGAACTCCTCCTGCTACAGTCGATGATTGTTTCATTTAACATTGACAAGCCGTTCAGAGCGAAGCTGCAAGCCTAACATACAAACAGGTGCATAATGAGGGCTGGTGTGGACCTATCATTGTCAGCCATGATTTAACAGCATGCATGTCTTTATAGTTAGAATATCAAATATTATATTACCAGGAAGAGGAAGTCATTGTAGAATCAGAGTCTGCAGCCCCAGGCAGACTGGGACCAAAAATCAGCCCTGGCATTTATAACAAACGCCTGTCTTTTTCCTGAAATGCCAGATTGCCAGTCTACCGCTGGATACAGTACAGTGATAGACATTGTCCACAATGCTGATCATTTTGAAATGTTAACGTGAAATATAACTAAGACTGAGGAAACATGTGACAGTGTGCATATATAACAGCTTCTTATTTGTACATCTCAGCTTACCGCCACATCAGCCACCACTGAATCCTCTAATGACAAATGTGTTTTAAATATGAAATGTAATCAGTAGGATCACCACACGCAATCAGCTCTTCTTCATTGCACCTGCGCGAACCCCTTGCAAATATAAGTGCATTCAATGGGAGAATTATTGCTGGCAGCTTATCAAAGCAAGATTGCGTGTTGACTTTGATTAACGTCTGTATGGCGAAGGCTTGATAACGTCAAAGTTCAAAATGATCTCCTCTCCAAACAGCTATTATGTGAAATTCTATAAATATTTATCTGGAGTGTTCGCTATTTGTCGTTCTTTAGGCCAAGGAATTATTTCATAGAAATTCATGGTTTAGAGCTTGATTTTCAGAAATACGTTTAGAATTAGATGAAATAGTAATATACAGTGATACATTAGCAATACGAACTAATATGGACCAACTATAACTAATAATAACTAAAAATAATAATAATATTAATAAACTCAGCAGAAAAGGAAACAGCCCTTTTCAGGACCCTGTCTTTTAAAGATAGAACTTCACAGATCTTCATTGTAAAGGGTTTAAACACTGTTTCCCATGCTTGTTCAATGAACCATAAACAATTAATGAACATGCAACTGTGGAACAGTCGTTAAGACACTAACAGCTTACAGACGGTAGGCAATCACAGTTATGAAATCGTAGGACACTAAAGAGGCCTTTCTACTGACTCTGAAAAACACAGAAAAAATATGCCCAGGGTCCCTGAACGTGCCAGGAAGGACAGCTGACAGGAAGGACAGCTGATCGTACTCGCAGTGGCAGACCACGTGTAACAACACCTGCACAGGATCGGTACATCTGAACATCACACCTGCGGGACAGGTACAGGATGGCAACAACAACTGCCCAAGTTACACCAGGAACGCACAATCCCTCCATCAGTGCTCAGACTGTCCGCAATAGGCTGATAGAGGATGGATTGAGGGCTTGTAGGCCTGTTGTAAGGCAGGTCATCACCAGACATCATCGCCTATGGTCACAAACCCACCGTCGCTGGACCAGACAGGACTGCCAAAAAGTGCCCTTTACTGATGAGTCGCGGTTTTGTCTCACCAGGGGTGGTTGTCAGATTTGCATTTATCGTCCAAGGAATGAGCGATACACTAAGGCCTGTACTCTGGAGCGGGATCGATTTGTAGGTGTGTCCCAGCATCATCGGACTGAGCTTGTTGTCGTTACAGGGAAGACATCCTTCTCCCTCATGTGATATCCTTCCTGCAGGCTCATCCTGACATGACCGTCCACCATGACAATGCCACCAGCCATACTGCTCGTTCTGTGTGTGATTTCCTGCAAGACAGGAATGTCAGTGTTCTTCCATGGCCAACGAAGAGCCCGGACCTCAATCTCATTGAGCACGTCTGGGACATGTTGGATCAGATAAATGTCTGGGAACGTGCAGGTGCCTTGGCAAGAACTGACAAATCTGGTGCAGTCCATGAGGAGGAGATGCACTGCAGTACTTAATACAGCTGGTGGCCACACCAGAAACGGACTGTTACTTTTGTTCAGGGCCACCTTATTCCATTTCTGTTAGTCACATGTCTGTAGAACTTGTTCAGTTTATGTGTCAGTTGTTGAATCTTGTTATGTTCATACAAATATTTACACATGTTAAGTTTGCTGAAAATTAAACACAGTTGACAGTTAGAGGACGTTTCTTTTTTTGCTGAGTTTATAATGCTTATGCTTAGGACAGCTGGTTATTGCCATGCAAAAGTGGCTGTGAATGATACAAACCTTAGAATGTCTTAGAAATCAAAACACATATGGACTGCATGGTGTGACTATAGGCTACTGATGATTTGAGAAAGTAGCAAAAAAATCTTGCTTTCTGTTCCTTTGCCTCAGGATGCACAGCTGTTGTCTCATCGAGTGATCGTATGTTCATCCATCAGACTATTCTCAACTTAATCTTGTCTTTACTAATATGTCAAATTAGTTTTGATTTAGAATGGACCATTATCAAATGGGCAGGAACAAGGGGCAGGGGGAAAAATAAATGTAATCTGTACGCACTCAAATAGCAAATGGATCTCTTGCTCATTCCCACCAGTCCGTTTGGTTGGCTACTTGGGTTTTTATAGCGGAGCATGTGCTTAATATGAGCAGCTGAGAAATACATATAAGAACACGTATTCACTCCACACATCAACCTCTGAGGAGCATGTTCTCACTGCCCAAACTCTGTATGCCATGGGCTCTCCAACCTTGTTCCTGCAGCTACCCAGGGCTTAATCTGGGGAACCAAGTGAAATGTGTTCGGGAACATCGATAGCAATTAAACATCTTTCACTAAACTCGACAGCCCGTCTGCGTGTTCGAGAAAGGAGTAAAGGAGAAAGAGGAGGAGATGGAAACGCATGGTGGTGAGATATTCTGTATGGCTAAAGGTAATGTGTCCCCCAATTCATTTTGAAAATAGAATACAAATTCAATAATTGTAGGCTAACTGTAAGTCGCCCTGCACAATAAATGAGCCAACGGCATCGCCTCTCCCAGACACATTGATATACATTTTGGAGTGTAGCATAAGGTAACCAGTCCATCCAGCATACATGATAATACAGTCCACACTCAATGGTAATTACTCTAATTTGTGTAGGCTAGACCAATTATATACAAAAGACACGTTAAATCAGTTCTGTTCTATGTTTTGCTGCCAAGCAGAATATGTGGTAGGCTATGTATTGTGTAACGTCACAGTCATACTATTAATTCAGTTGTATTTTTTTGTATTTTGTATTTTTTTGATGGGGGGGCTCCTTATGCATATGCATAAGCTCTAATATGTGTATGGGTGTTTTGAATGAATCATCACCTTAGAAAGCACTGTCCTTTTCGTTGTGTTAGGCTTTGAAACAACATCCACAACAACCATGTTTTACACAGTGGTGTAAAAAGTACCCGATTGTCATACTTGAGTAAATGTAACGATAGCTTAATAGAAAATGACTCAAGTAAAAGTGAAAGTCACCCAGTAAAATACTACTTGAATAAAAGTCTAAAAGTATTTGGTTTTAAATATAGTTAGGTATCAAAAGTCAATGTAATTGCAAAAATATACTTCAAAAGTAAAAGTATAAATCATTTCAAATTGCTACCAAAACATGTCCAGAGTGCATAAAAAGAGATTACATTGACTCAACGGTCACGTGGAGTTTCAATGCGGTCATGACTAATGACTGCCGGTGAGGCGGTAACACGGTCACCACAACAGCCCTACTTATGTCATACAGAATTGCAAACGTAAGCCGGCATTCATATTCAAAATATCTCAGTGCCACATGCTTTATTCCTATGCAGTGATCTAAGCTGGAACATCCCCCTGACAAGCGAGCATGCCCGGCATCAGAAAATAACTTCAATGTTTGCAACTCAAAACTTGAAATGACTGATAAGCGGTATCTCAGACTCCGGCGAACATTGGGATTACGCCAGAGATGTGAATAGGGGAGAGTTGCCAATGTGTTATGATTGCTGCTCATCTGAAGCCACAGCCTCTCTACAGAGAGGTGGCAAAGATTAGAAACTGACGTTTTCATTTTTTTTTTTATAATACAAATCACACTTGTCTTTGTTCTGCCAGCAGATTTCTTTTTTTTTAGGTCACTTGCTGCCATGTTCCCATTTATTCTAATACCGTAATTACCATATAAGTTGAATCATCCATGATAATTATATCTGTTGAGTTCTACTTCAGCAACTCTGATAATACGATTGCCACCACTGGGTGTCTTCACTCCTCCACCCCCCCCATCACCACCCCCCAACCCTGACAGAAACATCTTTTTTGGCTCGTTCCCACAGAAAAGTGTCAAAAGTTAATTATCTTCTGCCGCAGAATCGTCATTTTTTTATTTCTCGCCCAAATATTCTGAACAGGACAGGATTATAATTGCCTTTGTTTATCTGCTGTAGGAATACTCTTTCCTCATTTAGATATCGCTTTATTTGACTCGTTGCATTGTGAATTGACAAATGATTTCGAATGTTATCTGTGTAATAGTCGGCTTTGTCTTCTGATTCTCATTCTGATTTATATTGCTGATTTCAAACACAATGACAAAGAACAAACAACCAACTTTGAATTCAATCATGATTAGCATACTGCTTAATTGTTTTTGTCACTTTTTGGAACTTGGAACTAAAGAAATTCGGACTTTTTGTTCTGTTATTCTGAGAGATAACTGAAGTAATACGTAAAGGGTATAATCTACTCAGATTCTGATAATGTGGAGGATTTTGAAGAATATCATGTGTGGGTATATTCTGGATTTGATTCATGTCCTGCCTCTGAAAGAATTGTACACTAAGTGGCTCAAACTTATTCAAATATACTCTCACTACGTTGAACATTTGATGCTCTATTTCAACCTACTCCCTCCCCATCTCGTACTTCTGAGTGGGAGACCTTCCCAGGCAGTAGCCTGCCCAGCTCACAAACTAGAATCGGGGCACCCACTACAACAATGTTAATTGACCCACAGTCCCACACGGTGACATGATATCATTGACGTGACGTGCAATTGAGTGATAGAAAACCGATCGCGCAAATGTTACCATTCCCCCCCAAAATTGTGCGGACGCCTCGTGCCGCCATCCTCATATTGCCCATGTCGCCTATACCTAAGTCCACCACTGCTGACTACGTTGAACAGTAATACATCATAGATGTTGCACATATTTGCCTATTGAATTTATTGCCATTGGCTTCAGAAAGTACTGATCGCACTTTTGATATGAATGAAGAAAGATCACTGTAATTTGAAATCATGCATTGCACTTTGAGATGAGCAACAGTGGCCATTTATAGGCACTTGTCCTCCACTAGCAGTCGTGACACCCATATTATGTGTGACAAGCTGTCTCCCACTAACTGACAGACAGTTTAGGGTGAGGGATAATTCCAAGGTGTGTCCAGTTGAGGACAGTTTGGAAAGCCAAATCATCCACAAAAAAACAGACTTACTGAATTGTAGCCCTTGTGCATGGAGGCGTGGAGGGGTGAACAAGAGCTCAACATTTTTTCAGAAACACCTGTCTCGATCCTTGCCCCTTGTCTTCCTTTGGCTGAAAAATAAGTCAGCCATGAACACCTGCTTGAATCTGCTGAAAATCCTTGAAGCAGGCTTTTAATTAGTTGCACCATTCTGGGAATTTTAGCCTATGTGGCACAGTTGTTGGATTGTCAGCGTGGATGCGGTGAGGTACTTTTGTGTGAGGTTCAATAGTGGACTTTTGGAATATCTTTGCCAGTCTATCTTTATCCATTTTTTAAATAATTGAACACTTAGCCTCAAGTTGCTGTTATACCTACCTGTTATTACTGTTTAGTTACATAGGTATACATGCAATGTAAGGCAAAGTGCTAAAGAAAAACAATAATCCAACAAAAAGGTGATACCTCCCTTATGCCTTTTACAGGATTCATACTTGGTGGTGGGCATTTCTCCCACTGTTCTTTAGCGCTACATTATTGGCTATAGCTAACTAATACCTCCCCTATTTTTCCACGAAAGGAAAGGGACAGGCAGGATGGTGCCAGTCTGGCCCACATTCAGATACTGGATTATTGAGATTACACCACAGTGATTGCTTAATTAAACATTTGCCTATGTAATGACTTTGCTTGAGAGGAAATTAAAGGTCTAAGTGCAGCATAATCTATGTTGAGCCTGAACAGAAATCGATGGGACGTATAGTGCTGGCGCCCAGGGTGTTTTCTGACTTGTTTAGGGTGAGTGTTTGTGTACTGACTCAATCGATATGTCAATGGCTCAACATTTATCAAGCTCTGGGCTCATTCTTCTTTGTCTTAAAGCATTGATTGCTGGTGCTCTACCAGTGTGCTTACTGGGTGCTTTTTGATAGTCCCAATAAGATTATTTATTAGTGAATGACTAGTGAATGGTCAGTTGTCATTAAAACATGTCATGTTTTTGCATTGTGTGTGTGTGAGCGTGTGTGTGCGCGTGCGTCATGCGTGTGTGTGTGTGTGTGTTTCTTCTCTTCTCACTAGATAGTTTCAAGAGGAAGTGAAATATACAAAAATATTCAAAAGGGCAAACAAAAGATCAAATTCATGTTTAGAAAAAAAAGATGCAGCAAAAAAAAAACAGAGTTAGTATGTTTCTAACGTTGTGCATGTGCAAACACTTTGAAAATGTGGCCCTAAAATGTTAAGACTGATGATGCCAAATAGGGCAAATGCCGTCCAGTCTATTTCAAGCCTTAGCCTTGAGCAGTACAGTTCCCAGATCCACATTGTGCATATTTATGTATCACTACTTCATACATTTTACATGAGATTGAGTTAACCTAACATATTGAGCGTTCACAACTTTAAACTGTTATGTGTGAGAAGGAAATTCAGATTTATTTTTATAATCAGTGTTCCTTGGTATGCATTGAGGACACCATGGAAATATTGCAATGATCCTCCACAGCTATTTTTAGAATATTTAATTCCAAGAGAGTTTTGGTTGTATCTGTGCTGATATTAAAACCCAACAAACACATCAGACCACATCATTCCTTAAAAACAAATTCTGAACCTTAACCTTATAAACACTTGATTCAACCACAGTCACTATAGTGTGTAACAAACAAACCAAGGGCACTTGGCTACTGAAAATGTCTACTAATTGAGCTTTTGGGCACCAGTTAAAATGGTGTATGGATTGGATGTTGTGAAAGTTGATGAACGTTGGGGCCTGAATTAGATCTTTCAAACAGCGTCAGTGTGGCTTGTCTTGCAAGCTTTCCCCCTATCGAATTCTCAAAATGAAGTTGACCTCAACCATAAAGCTTTAGGACATGCAGCAAAGCCAAAGCCAGTCATATTACTTCCACATCTTGCTTTCGTCTTCTCCTCTGTGTGATAAGCCCCTCCCTCTAACGAGAATACTGGGGTTAATAAGGGTCTTATCTGCTCTTGATATTAGATACTAACACCTCATCAAAATAAAGCCAGCGGTAGTCTCTCCTTAACAATGTCTGCAAAAATAAATCTTTTCAACCCCAAATTAAAGTTGGAGTTGAATGGCCAAGAGCAAATTGCCACCCCTCATTTTGAGAAAAATATCATTTGCCCAACTATGAATACATAGAAATGTGCTAAGAATTCATACTGAATTTACCCATTGATTCTTGACTCAAAACAAGGAAAATATAATGTCTATAGATAATGTATGGCTTGTATATGAAAATGGGTCAGGGTGAGACAGTGACATAGGCCTATCATGGATTCTTCAAGTTCAGCAGTTTAAATCATGTGTAATATTGGGATGGATGATTTAAATAGCACAGCCCGTCATTCGCCAGGTACTGTCATGTGATCTTTGCCATCACTCCTGGAAAAATAGAGTGTAACTTCTCATAAATACCTCACCTCCCTCTAACAACTGCCAACTTGATATGTAGTGCTAACAAGACCCCAACCCTCCACCTTTTGATAACGGTATTCAATCAAATGTATTCTAAACTAGTATCCGGTAGTTTTCGCGGGAAACTACATTCTTCATACACTGCGATAAATCCTACACGGACTGTTTCAAATTGTCAACATTGTTGATAATGAAAACATTCTTGCAATGCAAACTGAGTGTTGCTGCATCATACCCATGGAAGATTCATTGGCCCTTAGTTAACCTCACTACTGCTAACCTCACAGAATGTCCAGTCCATTCAATATCAAAATGTGATTAGTTTCAGGAAACTAGGCGTATGTCGCGCGTCACTACTTCACAGGAGAGCCATTTGAACGTAAAAATTCTTTTTTTATCTTTTATTTTGCAGAAATACCTTGTAGAACATGTGAACTTTCATGTGCCTTAATAACAAACTTGTATGCCATTTGTAAATACAAATACAATTGTTACATTACGAGCCTAGTTGGTTTAGCCACAGAAAAAGTCAGCAACCTTCCCAGTAGCCATGATTGGCTGAGATAATGAGTGGGCTGGACATGCCAAGAGATGGATTGGTCTGCCATGTAGCAGGCTTCTGTCTATTTGTGCTGGTCAGTATGTGTAGTAGGTAATCCTGTCTAACGCTGATTTTTTTTTCTAAAGATATCACATAGTAAAACTAAATAAGTGTTGCTCTCCACTTTCTGGAAGACCAAGTTTGGAAATCAGTGGAATTAGAGTATGATAGCTAAGTAGATAGAGAAAACACCTGTCTCCGGATTACATATTCAAATTAAGGGCAACCATGGCATCCGTGACAGAGAGGGAGAAGCGTCCATCCATGTACACAGGTAAGATCTAGCTAAATTACTATACAAAATTATTGCAACTAATAGAATGTTATATATATGGGGGAAACAATCTTCCCAGCTATGCAGATTCTGCTGTGAGGAGGCAGAGTCATTAGATCATTTATTTTGGTATTGTCCATATGTAACTTGTTTTTGGTCACAGCTCCAGAAATGGCTGAAGAATTGCAACATTTGCCTAGAACTAACGCTGCAGATAGCAATACTGGGTGATTTGAAAAGCGATAGTCAATCAATCAATAATATTATTATTATTATTTTAGCAAAAATATGTATTTTTCATTTACAATCTGTAGAAGATATGAGAATAGAAAGGTTCAATTTGTATGTGAAGCATCACAGCACAGTTGAAAAATATATGGCAAATAGATTTCCAAAATGGATGATGTTGAGAGGTTGAATGGAGCTGAAGGGTGGGACTAATAGCAAGATAAAACATGTAAAACCTACGGGGTCTGTAAAAATGTCTATAGGTTCAGAACTTTTGTGAAATAGCACAGTTACAAATAGAAATCAAACTATCAGAAATAGAGGAAGGACTAAAAACAAACAAAAAATAACTATTGTAAAATAGACTGTCTGTAAAATGTGTATAAGATGTATAAATTGAAGGTAAAAGCCGAAGTGTTTATTAGTTTACTCCAATTGGGGGATCGGTGGTAGGGTTTGTGGGGAATAATAATAAAGGTATATTCTTTAAAAAAGTAAGTATGTCTGTATGTGTATGTATATATGTGTATATGTATGCATGCGTGTATGGATATATATATTTACCCCAAAAATATATGGGGGATTGGAAATTATGCAGACAATTACATTGATGGAACCAATATTCTTTCCACGATATTAAGCTGGTCCACCCCTTAATAAAATAAAGAAAAAATATAGTCTAGCTTGCTACATTTTCAAATATTACACATTTCTAATTTTGTCAGAAAGTCATTTTCATTTCAAGTTAAAGTGTACTGTTAGCTAACATTAGCTGACTGGCTAGCTTACATTATGTGTGTGATCTGTGTAGTAATATTATTCATACCTCAGAACCATTTGCTTTGCGAGTTTAAGCTTAAGACGGTGTGAGTGATGCTGAATGGGTGTAGACAAAGAGGACCTCTCCAGTAGGTGTACTAAAACATTCAAAGGCCATTTTTTCAAAAGTGAGGTTACAAGTTGATCAACTTTCAAAGCAGAATTGCTTTCCCATTGTCCCTCAACTATAGTGTAAGATATAGCATTTTCTAGCTCTGAGTCTCTACTTTTATCCAATGTAAAAAAAAAATAAAAAAAAACATTTTAAATCGAGCCGGTCAGTCACAAATGTAATTTTCTCTCTGAGAAATCAGACAATGGCAATGAGGTTCACTGAAGCATCATAAAATGTAAGTGTTACCTTGAATCAATATGCGCATATGGTTCATGCTTATCTTACAGTCATGAAATAGCCTTTGTATGAATCTTTATGAAAACCGTGGACAATAAATGTGGCAGTAATCCATCCGTATTTGAGGTAAACCTATTGAAGTGCCCATATGCGATTTTGCATGGCATATGTGTGACAAGTGTGTCAAAACATTGATTATTTAAGTATAACAGCAATTGTTTATAAAGGACAACTTTATTTTCTCCAAATACGACTGAAAAGAGCCCAAATGCTGTCTGAAACTAGAGTGCAAAGGTCTTGGAATTCATATCATCCCTTGAGGCATCTTTTGTCAGGTTGTATGGGGAAAAAAAGAAATATTAACCAGAATATATATAGCTCGGAGAGATGAAAAATAAATTACTTCAGTGTGGCAAGAAAAAGAAGATTGTGAGATTTATCAAGTCAAGGTGGAAACGTCTGCTAAGTCGGTGCCCCTACCTTGTAAAAATCAACAGAAATTGTGCCTAAGAGCAAGCGGTGATTGGTTATGCAGTGATCCCCCCTCTTCTGTTTGTGATTTATTGATAAGCTGTTCTAGCACCTTTAATCAATATCATTTTTCCACTGACTTTTATCTCAATATGGCTTGTTGTCATTAACACATACACCATGGGAGCAGTCATGCATGTCTTTTAGAGGCACATTTTCAAAGGGCCTTACAATTTACTACTGTAGACACTCTATTTCTCTTCCAATTAAAGAAGATTCCTGAGATGTTCTGTGCCATATCAATACTTCACTTTTTCATATTAATAACACACCACAGAATTCCCAGTGGAAATATATCATTGTGCTTATAAGTGAACGTGTTGGATAAATAAAGGTTAAACTATCAGGGATCTTTTCTCCATCCGTCTAAAGCCAATTTTACACATTCAACTAAAGCAGTAGTGGGAAAACTGTGCAGTCAATATTGATTGATCTTGGGCCTTAGCAATTACCTCCATGTGCAGAAGACCATGTTAAGGTCACTATTATCTTAGCTAATTTTATGGGTCACTGGTCTGGCTTTCCCTGAAATAAATTAACGTGTAAACACTTCCCTCACCTTGATAAGATTTACGACAGGTGTAAATCTTGCATATGTAGGCGCAACGGAACCACAAATGACCAGGGCATAAAATGAACACCTGGTAAGATTTAGGTAATGTCGAGTAAAAATGCCTATTTTACCAGCCACGTTGGAGTGTGGTCAGTTTGCAGGGCTCTACAGTGTGAGCATTACATTACCAAATAAAAATTGTGAAAAGTCAAGTATGAGCACATGTAAGAGTTACGATTTATAGCAGAAAAACGCTGCAGTAGCTGTTTTCCACGTTTTTTAGCTGTTTTGTTTCATAGCTGCTAATTTCACAAAGAAATACGAATCCCATTCTACCTCATGGAGCAACACTGCCTGTATCTATCAGAGTGCTGATAGATGCATTTTTGGTGGCGTTGCACACAGGCAGAAAAGTCAAATTTACTCAAAAGTCTACAAAGTGAGACTGTCATCGTGTTTCTTGGCTATATACATTTGAAGTGGGAAGTTTACATACACCTTAGAGAAATACATTTAAACTCCTGACATTTAATCCTAGTAACAATTCATTGTGTTAGGTCAGTTAGGATCACCACTTTATTTTAAGAATGTGAATTGTCAGAATAATAGTAGAGATAATTATTTATTTAAACTTTTATTTCTTTCATCACATTCCTAGTGGGTCAGAAGTTTACATACACTCAATTAGTATTTGGTAGCATTGCCTTTAAATTGTTTAACTTGGTTCAAACGTTTCGGTTAGCCTTCCACAAGCTTCCCACAATAAGTCGGGTGAATTTTGTCCCACTCCTCCTGACAGAGCTGGTGTAACTGGTTCAGGTTTTGTAGACCTCCTTACTTGCATACACCTTTTCAGTTCTGTCCACAAATGTTATATAGGTTTGAGGTCAGAGCTTTGTTATACCTTAACTTTGTTGTACTTAAGCCATTTTGCCACAACTTTGGAAGTATGCTTGGGGGTCATTGTCCATTTGGAAGACCCATTTGCAACCAAGCTTTAACTTCCTGACTGATGTCTTGAGATGTTGCTTCAACATATCCACCACATTTTCCTTCTCATGATGCCATTATTTTGTAAAGTGCACCAGTCCCTCCTGCAGCAAAGCACCCCCACAACATGATGGTGCCACCCCCGTGCTTCACGGTTGGGATGGTGTTCTTCATGCTTGCAAGCCTCCCCCTTTTTCCTCCAAACATAACGATTGGTCATTATGGCCAAAGAGTTCGATTTTTGTTTCATCAAACCAGAGGACATTTCACCAAAAAGTATGATCTTTGTCCCCATGTGCAGTTGCAAACCGGAGTCTTGCTTTTTAATGGCGGATTTGGAGCAGTGGCTTCTTCCTTGCTGTGCGGCCTTTCTGGTTATGTCAATATAGGACTCGTTTTACTGTGGATATAGATACGTTTGTACCTGTTTTCTCGAGCATCTTCACAAGGTCCTTTGCTGTTGTTCTGGGATTGATTTGCACTTTTTGCACCAAAATACGTTAATCTCAGACAGAACCAGTCTCCTTCTTGAGCTGTATGGCGGCTGCGTGGTCCCATGGTGTTTATACTTGCATACTATTGTTTGTACAGATATGAAGGTGGTACCTTCAGGCATTTGGAAATTGCTCCCAAGGATGAACCAAACTTGTGGTGGTATTGGCTGACTTTCCCATGATGTCAAGCAAAGAGACACACTTTGAAGGTAGGCCTTGAAATACATCCACAGGTACACCGCCAATTGACTCAAATGATGTCAATTAGCCTATCAGAAGCTTCTAAAGCCATGACATAATATTCTGGAATTTTCCAAGCTGTTTAAAGGCACAGTCAATTTAGTGTATGATAACTTCTGAAGCACTGGAATTGTGATACAGTGAATTATAAGTGAAATAATCTGTCCGTAAACAATTGTTGGAAAAATTACTTGTGTCATGCACAAAGTAGATGTTCTAACCGACCTGCCAAAACTATAGTTTGTTAACAAGAAATGTGTGGAGTGGTTGAAAAATGAGTTTTAATGACTCCAACCTAAGTGTATGTAAACTTCAGACTTCAACTGTACATTGTTTTGTTGACATGGTCTGTTGTCTTTCAGTGTTAGTTTGAGTCTGCTGCTTCAACTGATAGCAAAGCCCTAGTCAGATCCCAAATATCACACGCGCACACGCACGCACGCACGAACACACGCACGCACGCACACACACACAGACCTCTGCCCTTAAAGGGGCATCTGAATATTTTGTCTCATCTGAGATTTTTGTTAACAGACTCAGGTTACAAAAATGTTTACCTACCACATTACCTCTTACTAATACATTACAAAGCATGGTCATCCATTTTGTTGTGTTTTTTTATGTGGCGAGAAAATCTGAGTGGCTACCTGACACTGTGGCTGGTAGGCCAACAAGTTAGTTTTAGGCCCTGCATATGATGATCACGTTGGTTTTGAACTGTAATGAATTTAGGACGAGTGGCATGTTAACAAGAATGTCCCTGCCGTGAAAATGTTGACATTTGGAGACAACCGAGTAAAGGACTTCAATCGTAATGTGTCATAGGATATAACATAGCCTAATGCATTTGTTTTGGAGAACTAACACTTGATAGAAAGGTCAGTTAGATCATTTTTACAATGTTTTCTGGTCATCCTTGATGTATATTTGTAAAATATAGTAATGTTAGATACTGGAATAGAGATAATATATGCATACATGTAGTATATTAGAGCTAGACTTGGGAGCTAATGTGTCAGCCGCTAGACATTCCATCAGATAAAGCCCATCGGCTGGCCTCCGGTGGCCTTCAGGCTGAACATCACACAGCTTTGTCATGTTCTTAAGATGCCAAATAAATCCAATTCCAATGGAATGATCACACTAATGACAAATCAATGGCTACTCTTAGTGCTTCAGCTTCCACAGGGCCAATCACACAGATGAATTAATCAGCGGGGCCGAGACAAGGCCCTGGGGTACACCATGTGATCAAACAAGAATGGCTAGAGTGTGTCCAACCAGTCCTCCATTATTACCAGGCTTGTGTGCTTAATGTTTGCTCGGGGGATATGTGTGTGTGTGGAGGACATGGCAGTATTGATCTAATGAAAGTGCTATTTATATTCGCGCAAATCCTCTCAGCCGTGATTAGAAAAGCACTTCACTTGAGGCGGTCGGTCCACTTTAAGCGTGTGGAGTATATGCATTACGTTATCCTTACATGCGTGTGACATTATCTTGATATGTTGCAGGGTTGGACTTTACCCCTGGCTTTAGCGAGTCAGGATATTGTAATCGAAATGGCATAAATGCTACAGTATCAATGCATAATGCAATTGTTTTAAATTTGATTGGACAATAACATGTGTAGCTTGTCAGGCAATGTATCCACATGACAAAATTTGATTTGATCAGATGTATTGCTACATACAATCCCTCAATCTCTTGTGACAGTAAAACAAAAAAAACTATTTATTTAACTAGGCAAGTCAGTTAAGAACAAATTCTTATTTACAATGACAGCCTACCTGGCAACAGTGCCTACCTGGGAACTGCCCTGTTCAGGGGCAGAATGACAGATATTTACCTTGTCAGCTCGGGGATTCGATCCAACCTTTCAGTTACTGGCCCAATACTCTAACCACTAGGCTATCTGCCGCCCCAGTTAACCAAACCTAAACCAACACAGCATGTATACATAACATTGCTTTAAACCTCATGCTCAAACCCCTGCATGTATTTTCTGCATTACACGGTTGTTAACAGTTCAAAGCATCCTGGTGTTTAATAATGCCACCTTGTCACTGGCAATGTACTGAGGAACATACACATCCTACTTATAATGTACTGTGGAACACACCTATCCTACTTATAATGTACTGAGGAACATACACATCCTACTTATAATGTACTGTGGAACACACCTATTCTACTTATAATGTACTGAGGAACATACATCCTACTTATAATGTACTGAGGAACATACACATCCTACTTATAATGTACTGAGGAACATACACATTCTACTTATAATGTACTGAGGAACATACACACCCTACTTATAATGTACTGAGGAATATACACATCCTACGTATAATGTACTGAGGAACATACACATCCTACGTATAATGTACTGAGGAACATACACACTCTACTTACAATGTACTGAATAATATACATATCCTACTTATAATGTACTGAGGAACATACATATACTACTTATAATGTACTGATGAACATACATATCCTACGTATAATGTACTGAGGAATATACACATCCTACTTATAATGTACTGAGGAACATACACACCCTACTTATAATGTACTGAGGAATATACACATCCTACGTATAATGTACTGAGGAACATACACATCCTACGTATAATGTACTGAGGAACATACACACTCTACTCACAATGTACTGAATAATATACATATCCTACTTATAATGTACTGAGGAACATACATATACTACTTATAATGTACTGAGGAACATACATATCCTACGTATAATGTACTGAGGAATATACACATCCTACTTATAATGTACTGAGGAACACACACATCATCTTTCATATCCTACGTATAAGTGGGACATTTCAAAGGGGATTACAAACTTCAGAAGCCTTTTTAAATATCAAATACACTACAGGTTTTATGTTCTCCTCCAACAAGGTGATCAAATTAAGATCCTGCATCTATGCTGTTGGTCATGTATGTACAGTGGGGCAAAAAAGTATTTAGTCAGCCACCAATTGTGCAAGTTCTCCCACTTAAAAAGATGAGAGAGGCCTGTAATTTTTATCATAGGTACAAATCAACTATGACAGACAACATGAGAAAAAAAGATCCAGAAAATCACATTGTAGGATTTTTAATGAATTTATTTGCAAATTATGGTGGAAAATAAGTTTATGGTCAATAACAAAAGTTTATCTCAATACTTTGTTATATAACCTTTGTTGGCAATGACAGAGGTCAAACGTTTTCTGTAAGTCTTCACAAGGTTTTCACACACTGTTGCTGGTATTTTGGCCCATTCCTCCATGCAGATCTCCTCTAGAGCATGTTTTGGGGCTTTTGTTGGGCAACACGGACTTTCAACTCCATCAAAATATTTTTTATGGGGTTGAGATCTGGAAAATGGCTAGGCCACTCCAGGACCTTGAAATTCTTCCTATGAAGCTACTCCTTCGTTGCCCGGGCAGTGTGTTTGTGATCATTGTCATGCTTAAAGACCCAGCCACGTTTCATCTTCAATGCCCTTGCTGATGGAAGGATGTTTTCACTCAAAATCTCACAATACATGGCCCCATTCATTCTTTCCTTTACACGGATCAGTCGTCTGGTCCCTTTGCAGAAAAACAGCCCTAGAGCATGATGTTTCCACCCCCATGCTTCACAGTAGGTATGGTGTTCTTTGGATGCAACTCAGCATTCTTTGTCCTCCAAACACAACGAGTTGAGTTTTTACCAAAAAGTTATATTTTGGTTTCATCTGACCATATGACATTCTCCCAATCTTCTTCTGGATCATCCAAATGCTCTCTAGCTAACTTCAGACGGGCCTGGACATGTACTGGCTTAAGCAGGGGGACACGTCTGGCACTGCAGGATTTGAGTCCCTGGCGGCGTAGTGTGTTACTTACTGATGGTCGGCTTTGTTACTTTGGTCCCAGCTCTCTGCAGGTCATTCACTAGGTCCCCCCGTGTGGTTCTGAGATTTTTGCTCACCGTTCTTGTGATCATTTTGACCCCACGGGGTGAGATCTTGTGTGGAGCCCCAGATCGAGGGAGATTGTCAGTGGTCTTGTATGTCTTCTATTTCCTAATAATTGCTCCCACAGTTGATTTCTTCAAACCAAGCTGCTTATCTATTGCAGATTCAGTCTTCCCAGCCTGGTGCAGGTCTACAATTTTGTTTCTGGTGACCTTTGACAGCTCTTTGGTCTTGGCCATAGTGGAGTTTGGAGTGTGACTGTTTGAGGTTGTGGACAGGTGTCTTTTATACTGATAACAAGATCAAACAGGTGCCATTAGTACAGGTAATGAGTGGAGGACAGAGGAGCCTCTTAAAGAAGAAGTTACAGGTCTGTGAGAGCCAGACATCTTGCTTGTTTGTAGGTGACCAAATACTTATTTTCTACCATAATTTGCAAATAAATTCATAAAAAATCCTACAATGTGATTTTCTGGATTTTTTTCTCTCATTTTGTCTGTCATCGTTGAAGTGTACCTATGATGAAAATTACAGGCCTCTCATCTTTTTAAGTGGGAGAACTTGCACAATTGGTGGCTGACTAAATACTTTTTTTGCCCCACTGTATGTATGTACAACCTAGCAGAAGTAATATGCAGCTATAGGCTGTGACAGACACAAGCTGAAAATATGATATCATTACAATGAACCTCAACTCAACAAATAATGGTGGTTCAAAAGTCATTTATTTAAATTAAGGATTCACTCAATCAAAACTGGTGACTCCTAGTTTCTGTGGATGAGCTGATCTATAAAATTAAAATATATATTTTTTAAAACAATCAAATTAATATTTAATTGAAAGATACCTTATTGTTACGTGCACAATTTTTGTCTGTGACTTAGCTTACTCAGAAATGCATGGGTTTCTGTCTCTTGTAAAATAGGCACCTTCGTTTCACAAATAATCCCTTCCAGATAGTGGGTATCTGTTAATGATGGGTTTATTCTCTGCCTGCTCCCCTAATGTAGCTCTACTGCCCATAAGCAGACATTGAGTGATTAGCACCCCTTTGCCATTGGCATCATTTGCATTTTAATAGACCATAATTACAACTCTGGGATATTTTTTTGTAGTTTGAAGAAAATTCGAATGACTCCGCAACTCCTTGGCCTCCTTACAAGATAGTAGTCCAAGCACAAGCTGTAATGACCTCAGTGTTTGATATCTGGGAAGTAACTATAATCCTAAATGACCAGGCAGACAATAGTACCATATCAGTTCATCACAATAGACAGTATGTAAAGCCTGCTTGGTAGTTTAAAGGACACAGATTATAAACCCAGTTCTGGATTAAAAAGCGAGCTCAATGGAGAATCTCCACTGAACATATATATTACATTGTTAATGAACTACATGTATTATCAAATTTAGGCAATTTTATTGACTTCACATTATTGCTGTCTTTAACCTGCCGAGATGTCACTTCTTCCATGGGGTTTAGTTAACCTAGCAACAGAAAGCCCATGTGACCCTGTAAGCAAGAGTGGCAACACAATAATACTCCCCCAGACCTAATCTTTCATTTGAGGATTATCAGATTAGAGTTCCCAGGTTGTTTATAGGCTCGTGACTATCAAAAAAGTTGATCAGTGAAGTTTATCTTTACACTTGTCGCGTCGAGGCGGTGCCGGTCATACAGTTGGCTGCGGAGGGAGATAAGACAGGTGCTGAATGGAGTCCGAAAACGAGAACCCGTTCTACCTTTAACTCAGCCAACACACTTTATCTAGTTTGTGAAATGGATCCCACCAAAAGCTTGACCGGCCTGTCGGATTCTACCGATTCCCCTGACCCTTTGTGTGTGACGGAGTAGAAATTTAGCTCAGTTTAGTCTTGGCCAATACTACGGACGGATAGCTTTGAAAGGAAGTGCTATGTGTGTCAGTCAGTCATAATCCCAATCCAATAGCCCCTTTTGTGTTGATTCTGAGAATTGGATGATATGAGTTTCTGTCTGTCACTCGTATTAACAAAGCAAGTGAACACAGAAGGTCGCTAATTCAGGCTAGCTATTTTGTTTCCTTTTGCAGTGCGTGTCTACTTTGTCTCTGAAGGTCACAGCCTTTCAAAATGTTGCTGTGGGAAAGATCTGAGTAACACTGCGAGAGGAGAGATAACTGTCTTTATTAATTGGCCATTATCCGATTTGCATATCAAGGTGCCAATATTTTGACACTGTCTGTGGCAGGCTGTGAAGTTGGATTCACAGTTACAGTACTCGGCCAACACTGCATGAACTGTTGCAAAGGCCTAGGTAACAAAATTAGCAGTATTTTAAACATTTTTTTTTTACATGTGAAACATTACTGACTGACAATATTACCTTGTCAAATAAAGTCTCTACGTGGTAATTCTTCTCATTGAATAGACTCATAACCCTTAGATTTCATTAGAACCCCGAGGCTTTAGGGAAAGTGTAGAATTATCTCTCGCCTCCCCCAATGGAAAGCATCAACACACCTGGTGAGGCAAGATGAATACATGTATGGCCAATGCTATTGTTTGCGCCGACCACATAGGAGATTCATTAAACTCAATCATTGCATGAATGTAAATGGAAGAACCTGGCAGTAATGGTTAACATTCATTTTCCAATTTTTTTCATTTAGAGCATCAGTTATCTCAGAAGAGGGGGACAAACCAACACAGGCTCTGATTGTGGTGTGAGGCTTGGTGGAATATTTTGTGGAGTACAGGGTGTCCAGCAGCATGTAGTGACTAACTCAGGTAATGTCATTGAACAGGAGCCAACATGCAAGAGGTCGTGACACAACAGTATAAAAATATGCATTTACTCTCCGTATTTGATTTTGTTGTTGGTGCAGTAAATCTATAGTCACTTCAGCATGTGATAAATATAATTTGATGTAGATACAGTATAGGACAACAGTACCAGAGTGTGTGTGCTTGCCTGGAGCACACACAGCCTTTCCGCCTAACTAGAAAGTTTCAAATGGAAAATGGTAGTTGCAAATATGACGCTAAATTGTATTTTTCAAATTTCATGCATTTAACTGTAGCTTTTTTATGGGACCTGTGTCAGTCACCAAAGTTGTGTCTGTACCTTCTGTGCAGATTTCCATGGCATTCAGGAACCATTCACCAACCCGTTAGCTGTATGCCATAGTACTTGTGAATCATTCAAATCCCTTCAAATGCAGAGGCATTTCACAGACCGAACGACAGCTGCTCATATCTAGCCAAGCTGTGGCCTTTTCTTTCAAATTAGGGCCAATGGCGCTCCATTTTAAAGGGATAATTTGTGTTTTCCCCTTTTCCTCCCTTTCAATCCCATTTTATTTATGTCACATAGCACTGGTTTGTCACTCCCTGCCAAAGTGATTCATTCATCTTATTCTGGCAAATAGCATCGCTTTAAATATTTCTCATATTTCACGCCAGGGGTTTGATGAGAATAACGCCCAAATCCAATTCTAAAATATAGTATATTCTACTTTACAAGAATAGGACTTCTTGCAATTATATTGCAAAAAAAAAGAAAAGAAAAAAAGATAATATTAGGACTGAGCAGTATTTAGCTAAATGTGAATGACTTGCAATTCTATTATACAATAAACTGCCGGTAAAAGTGTGTCAGATTGAAACGAATGTCGAGAGGGTACCAACAGAAATGGGACTCTCACACAGTATCTGATTGTACATTTACCTCCAGATGGAATCCATCAGGTTGAATTTGCCCGTGTGCCGGAGTGAGACTTATGGATAGTTATGCCCTCTCTGGCCCACAAAATGACCACTCACCATGCTCTTCTTTCAAGTAATTACTTTTGACTTGGACCATTTAGGTTTGCAATTAATCCAAACAGTGTCAAAAATCCAAGGTAGTCGTGCGTATCGTGTTACTCAGATACCAAAGCATGTAATTATTTTTTTGATTAATAGAATAGTCACTGCTCGGAGTTCAGTGATCTTAAAATGGAGATGACAATCTGAAGTCCGATGTGTTCTGATGATTAGGGTCAAAACGATAGAGGTAATATAGGACGTAATGACATCTGATGTGACATACTGTGTGTGAAACATAATGATTGATTCATTTATATGCTTTCCATATTGACTGATTGTGTGATTGATTTGATATGCATCCCACCACAGATGCAACATATTGAAATAGGTCTGCATTTTAATATAATAATAATAATAATAATAATAATAATATATGCTTTTATCCAAAGCGACTTACAGTCATGTGTGCATACATTCTACGTATGGGTGGTCCCGGGAATCGATCCCACTACCCTGGCGTTACAAGCGCCATGCTCTACCAACTGTGCTACAGAAGGAGTAGCAGAATAAAATAATCACACAGACACTACAGTACTAAGAGTGGACAAGGTCAAAGTACATTTCATACTTGTAAAATGTGATGTCAACGTCAAACAGAGGCTATATAATATGTTCCTGGCCCCGAGATTCCCAAACAGCTTACCCTAAGAGCAGACGAAGCCCTTAACAAGGCCTTTTGTCAAATAGCATGGAAAATCTGTTACAATACCCTCAATGACAGAATCCAAGGTCTCGTGCGAACGCTTTGATATTCGTGGTGAACTTTACTTGACTCGACACGTTTGTTTGATCCTTGCTCCCTCCCACGGTGGTACAATAGATTCAAATGTTTGGGTGTCATTACTGAGGGAGAAAAAAATGTATTTTGGCAGTTGAATATATTGCCTTGCATTAGGTTTTATGTCTCTCATCTGAGTCCTGATGACACCACGTAGCTAGTAGGAAATCTATTCAGTCATTTAGATGGAATATGTCTATTGAGTTTGAAGCTCCCACAGGGCTCTTGTCCTAAACCGTAGTCCTCAGATTTAATAAAACAGGCATTGAGTGGCAAGGTTGTCATAGTGAAATGCAAATGTCAGAACATCCAGTTCTATCATTATTTATTAGATTTTACCTGAACTCTGTTCCCAGTATGAGTGTGGGTGGATTGTGAAATATATGTTTTATTTTTATTTTAACTTCTCAATGTTTCTAATATATGTGACTAGTTAATATCCAGCATGACAACAACTTATTTTACCAATCAGTATGAACTATAATCTCTGGTAGCTAGTAAAGATCAACAAAGTTAATATTAGGTTTTACTTCTTGCATAGCGCAATTTGAAATGTTTCTTTATAATCAGCTACTTATTGTACAACCTACTGTATAACTCTGCAACAGTGGAGCCCAAAAATACATTAAAACAAAAGAGAGAGCAGTGCCACAGATGTCTCCCACATGTAGTGGATACCACTCATTTCTGGTTATTTTCTAACTTATTTAATTATTTTCAGGTTGGTAAAGGAAAACATCTGTTGCCTTAGCCCAACTGCCTGCTAGTTGTGTGTTCCTGTGTCTGTGTTTGACAATACAACATCTCTTGGCACCCTGGACTTGAGCTCAACATTCGGTTCACCGGTTCATATGGGTTTGCAAGGGAGGCTGATGAGGCCTGAGCACCTGGAGATCCCACCGCTGACACCAGTGTGCGGGCTGTCATTGACAGTTATTCCAGTCCTGTCACTTTCTCTCTCATGCTAGTTCAAGTATGATGGCAAAGAAAGTGTCTGACAATAAGTAGACTGACAAATGTACCAAATATGTTGTTACTTATGTGTATCACAAGAGATAAAAGATTAGATGAGTCAATAAATGTGGGGGGCAGTTCAGAGAACATAATAACAGTGGGCAAATCTTGTTTGTGGACATTGCCAACAATGTAAAAGCACTTAAATAGCCCCCCCCCTTCCTCCAGTGGCTGTGAGCCCACCCCCATAGTCAATTAATTAAATGAGCTGTGTGCCACGAGTAGAGAATCAAGTGCAATGTGTCTGAAACATTTGAAGTGTCACCAGGATAATGAATGCCGCCAGAGGTTCTAATTCACCAACCTGGACCCCAAATATCCTGTAGCCATCTGTATTCTCAACACGCCCGACACAAGCCTGAGGACGCTGCTGAACACTTATGCGTACCGTCGTCAAAGCTCTTCTTTATTGCTTTTCTTCTTTTCTTGTCTTTCGTCCTCTTCATCCCACTTAACTTAACTATTTTTGGAGCACTTTCTCTAGTGGTTCAGGCGCAGCTTTGTAAGATCACAATAGTTTTAAGAGTTTGTTTTTTGATTCCCACACATTGGTAAGAGGAAAATAGATTGTTTTGGGGAGAGCAGATAGACGTGTTTTAGGTAGAGCAGATACACGTGTTTTAGGTAGAGCAGATACATTTTTTTTAGGTAGAGCAGAAAGACGTGTTTTAGGTAGAGCTGACATGATTCTAAATGATTGCATTTATACAATGAATGGTTATACAATGAATACCCATCGTTGAGGACATGGATGAGCTATAGAGTTCTAGTGTGTGTGTGTGTGTGTGTGTGTGTGTGTGTGTGTGTGTGTGTGTGTGTGTGTGTGTGTGTGTGTGTGTGTGTGTGTGTGTGTGTGTGTGTGTGTGTTATTTAAATATTTTTTTTAATTGAACCTTTATTTAACTAGACAAGTCAGTTGAGAAAAACATTCTTATTTACCCCGGCCAAACCCGGACGACACTGGGCCAATTGTGCGACGCCCTATGGGACTCCCAATCACGGCCGGATGTGATGCAGCATGTGTGTGTGTGTGTGTGTGTGTGTGTGTGTGTGTGTGTGTGTGTGTGTGTGTGTGTGTGTGTGTGTGTGTGTGTGTGTGTGTGTGTGTGTGTGTGTGTGTGTGTGTGTGTGTGTGTACATGCATGTCTGTGTGTATGCACCTTAGTAATAGTCTGTTCAGCATTCTTCAGGATCTATCCTTAATTGCCTGTCGTTGCTCCTGCCTGAACATATTGACAAACATAAATCTCACAATGTCGGATGGCGCACGTCCCCAGATTTTTTTCGTCAGACGTCTCAATGAGGAGCTGGATCCGACATAGGGAGCGGCGTCGCAGGCCAGGAACAGACTGAGCAAACATCCAAGATGGATATGTTGACACTTTGTTCTGCATATCTCTATTTAATGATATTATATTTCATTTCCCTGGCAAAGAAAACACCATTACCCAAAGCAGCCAGTCGTAACGAGCCATTCTGCAACAGACTCTAGCCTCCTTGGTGGTATAGTAATTGAATTACCCTGCATATGACACAAAGTTTAAAAGGGTTTTTGTTTGTTTCCTCATATGCCCCACTGTTGAAAATATTTGAATTTGTTATCCCTTCGTGATGATCCTAGACAACTGATCGGAATCGACATGCATAATAATCTATGTTTCCACCAACGACAGTATGCAAATATACTGCCCTTGGTGATTTACTGTCCCCCCATGCCCCCATAGGATTCAAAGAATTTCAAAACGTTCATCCGACAAAAGGTTTACTGGTGGGTAGCTGTCATTGTTGTGACTATAGACAGCCATATTGAACATTGTATCTGTGGCAAGCAGCTCCATTATGTGCAAATTTCCACTTCCTGATAGAATCTGAAAGTAGACGAATGTGACAGCCTCCCATTACAGAAGCAACTGCAAATCTGTTACAAGACAGAATTTAGCTTAATTTATGACATCCTCCCAGGCCTTAACCCAGATTGACATATACATTTGATGTCGGAAGTTTACATATACCTTAGCCAAATACATTTAAACTCAGTTTTTCACAATTCCTGACATTTAATCCTAGTCAAAATTCCCAGTCTTAGGTCAGTTAGGACCACTTTATTTTAAGAATGTGAAATGTCAGAATAATAGTAGAGAGAATGATTAATTTCAGCTTTTATTTATTTCTTCACATTCCCAGTGGGTCATAAGTTTACATACACTCATTTAGTATTTGGTAGCATTGCCTTTAAATTGTTCAACCTGGGTCAAACGTTTCGGGTAGCCTTCCACAAGCTTCCCACAATAAGTTGGGTGAATTTTGACCCATTTCTCCTGACAGAGCTGGTGTAACTGGGTCAGGTTTATAGGCCTCCTTGCTCGCACACACTTATTCAGTTCTGCCCACAAATGTTCTATGGGATTGAGGCCAGGGCTTTGTGATGGCCACTCCAATATCTTGACTTTGTTGTCCTTAAGCCATTTTGCCACAATTTTGGAAGTATGCTTGGGGTCATTGTCCATTTGGAAGACCCATTTGCGACCAAGCTTTAACTTCCTGACTGATGTCTTGAGATGTTGCTTCAATATATCCACGTCATTTTCCCTCCACATGATGCCATCTATTTTGTGAAGTGCACCAGTCCTTCCTGCAGCAAAGCATCTCCACAATATGTTGCTGCCACCCCCGTGCTTCACAGTTGGGATGGTGTTCTTCGGCTTGCAAGCCTCCCCCTTTTTCCTCCAAATATAACGATGGTCATTATTGCCAAACAGTTCTACTTTTGTTTCATCAGACCAGAGGACATTTCTCCAAAAGTACGATCTTTGTCCCCATGTGCAGTTGCAAACCGTAGTCTGACATTTTTATGGTGGTTTTGGAGCAGTGGCTTCTTCCTTGCTGAGCGACCTTCCAGGTTATGGCCATATAGGACTTGTTTTACTGTGGATATAGACACTTCTGTACCTGTTTCCTCCAGCATCTTCACAAGGTCCTTTGCTGTTGTTCTGGGATTGATTTGCACTTTTCACACCAAAGTACGTTCGTCTCTAGGAGACAGAACTCGTCTCCTTCTTGAGCGGTATGATGGCTGTGTGGTCCCATGGTGTTTATACTTGGGTACTGTTATTTGTACAGATGAACGTGGTACCTTCAGGCATTTGGAAATTGCTTCCAAGGATGAACCAGACTTGTTGAGGTCTGCAATTTTTTTTCTGAGGTCATGGCTGATTTCCCCATGATGTCAAGCAAAGAGGCAGTGAGTTTAATGGTAGGCATTGAAATACATCCACAGGTGCACCTCCAATTGACTCAAATTATGCCAATTAGCCTATCAGAAGCTTCTAAAGCCATGACATAATTTTCTGGAATTTTCCAAGCTGTTTAAAGGCACAGTCAACTTACTGTATGTAACTTCTGACCCACTGGAATTGCAATACAGTGATTTATAAGTGAAATAATCTGTCTGTAAACAATTGTTGGAAAAATTACTTGTGTCATGCACACAGTATATGTCCTGATCGACTTGCCAAAACTATAGTTTCTTAACAAGAAATGTGTGGAGTGGTTGAAAAACGAGATTTAATGACTCCAACCTAAGTGTATATAAACTTCCGACTTCAACTTTAAATCCATCTTTAAACTCAGTTTTAAAGCATTGAAACCATTGGATACACTCAATAGTCTGTGTACAGTTGTTGACCATCCCAATTCCAATTCATATGAAAGCGGTTATCATTTTAATAGAAGGACAGACAGGTTGAAGAAGGGACAAAGAGGTCAACAGAACTGGATTGAGTGGCCCCTCGGGGCCTGACACAAGGCAGTTGAAAAGGCCCCTCAGCTAGCGCTTGACCCAGTAGTGGACATGTCCAATCAGATTAGGGGCCTTTGGAAAATTGGACTGTATGCGACTGTGTGCGTTCGGTCAATCAAACAGCCCACAATATTTCACCTCAATAACATTAGTTCACTGACCAAAACACCCAAGGGTCATAATGTGTCCCTATTTGATTAAAGGCAGGCCTATTTTACATAGTTGCAGGGCCTTACATAAAGACCACACTTCATAAGACATATATAACACATCTGTAAGCATGGTAAAAGCACTCAGGGCTGTGCATTCTGTGGATGTTAGCTTGATGCTTGGTGTCATTTAAAAAAGTAACTGGGTTAGCCGCAATTTGCAGGGTTCTCTTCGCAAAGATCAAAAGCCTTTTAAATGATTAGTCTGTTCCGCCTTCAAAAAAATACATTTTAGTCTACCATATTCTAGCTTGTGAACATTATATCGGTCGACTATGATAGTGACAGGAAATGAGAACTATTCATTTGTCATTCTTTGTTGACATTGCAACGTCTGGCTATAAGAAACTAGTTGACTCTTGACTTGCCTTGAGGGACGTCGGGGTCTATCTCTTGATACCTGATAAATATATCACTCAATGCAAGACATCTGTTGAATTTGAAGTTTGTGAAATTGAAACTTTCTTCGTCATACAGCTCCTTGGCCCCAACCATCTCAAAATGACACCTGACTCTAATTCATATTGAGTGTTTAACTCTTTAACTCTACTCTTCTGCCCTCTCAGTGTCCTCCTCACAGACAGAGGCTGTAGCCATACACTCATTTCACTAGCTCCTGCCAAAGAAAGTGGTTGAAGAGCACTGTATTGCAATGCTCTCCCAATGCCCACTTAAAGAAGCCTAACTGAAATGTTCACTGACATTTCTAGGGCACTGGCAACTTGCGGGGAAAAAAGATCAGACGGTCGCGAGACTCACTAGACTCGCCATCCTCATCGCATATGATATATTGACAAAGTGGTTGCCTTGCGCTACCGGACGCACCAAGCATTTGACCAAAGAGACTTTGACAGCTATATTTCCCATTGACAATGGAGCGTGTATGCATTAAACTCCTGCACTGAGAGAAATGGAAAAGGCCCCCCGGGTAGAGGCTGCATGCTGGAACATGTGGAGAGAAAAAAGGCGCTTCATATATCAACTGTCAGATGCTTTGGAGATGCTTGTTTTGGCCCCGGCAGTGGCATTAGGGTGAAATCCGCATGAAAACCGGCATTAGTACACTCTGTGTAAGCAAAGCAGGCGTTTTCATTGTATTTTGTGTATAGCTTACTGTAGCTAGATGAGAAAATGGCTAATATTGCAGGTCTATGGTTGTCATGTAGGTCATGAAAATATTATGGATACGTTATACGGTGAAAGTGGCTGAGTTGGGTTTTAGCAGGTGTGTCTGGTGGTAGGAGCAACATAGAGAGCATCCAAAGATAGCTAGTGTTAAGGTTCAGTATTTGTACCACACTCCCACTCTCTCACTAGCACCATGGGCCCCATAGCTCAACGACTGCCAAGCTACAGTCACCCAGGGAGTCCAGTGCTTATTTCCTCTGCCCTCTACTTCACCATATGCAGCACGAGGGTCACAGGGACACTTTTTTTCACTGGTGTGTGTGTGCGTGTGTGTGCATGCATGCGTGTGTGTGTGGATTTGGCACAAGGAGAATTTTGCTGACATTAGCATTTTAGCAATAGCCAAGAATACTTGTTCGAGGGACCCTTTGATGCCAATTTAGAAGCTGAAATCAGTCCATAATATATTCACACTCCTCCCTCCTTGATTTAAGTTGGCAAAAGGTGATGATTCTTTCACGAGGCTTGCCCAGGAGTTCCATATTTCCATATTCATAATTTGAAAGTCAGACAAGACACTGGAATGCCAAACATCCCCATTCACTTTCTACTCTAAGGCTCTTCTACAGTAAATGTGAATGAAATCCATCATGACAAATGTAAATGCCAGAGGTCAGAGACAGTGTGCGGAGGGAGATGATTAAGTGGCCTTTCAGTGCTTACTTACTGATCCGGGGTCAGCTTGTCGGGGCCACGGCGCGACACCATAACAACCACTTGTTTAATCACCTTATTAATTTGCCCATCAGATCCGTAACGACACCGCCAGTAGCCGATTAATCTCCTAATTTGATTTAGCCGGCCTCAATTCATCATAAGCGACTGCTTCCATACGCAATCAATACAGTCCCCTTAGCACCTCTGGAATTCCTCAAAAGATTTGCAGCAGTGAGGGTGTCAAGAGAGTCATGGCAGAGAAAATGTCTGCCCAGGCCAAAGGGCCGAACACCAATCACCATGCTATATGTACTATGTATAGATCAGCAGGGCACACTCTGAAAAACAATAGTTAGAATGTCCCCGGGACGTCACAAAATGGTCGCCTAAAGTTGTCATAATGTTGTGTCATGGTCCCCTGAAGGTCTTTTCTAGTTCCCAGTTGGACCCAGGAAATTCCCCAAATACGTCTTTCATGGGACGTTGTGTCATGGTCCCCAGGAAATGTTGTCTAGTTTCTGGTTTGTCCCAGGGACGTCTCCAAAGACTTTTTCAGGACTTTCTTGGGATGTTGTGTCATGGTCCCTGAAGTTCCCCTGAACGTTTTTGGGATGTTGCGTCCTGGTCCTCTGAGTTTTTTTTTGTTTTAGTTCTTGGTTCGTCACAGGGACATCACCTGATGGATGCAAAGAACCCCCCCCAAAAAAAAAAATGTTTTACCCAGGGCACGTGCACCCTAGTTTCATAACACATCACCCCTTGTTACTGTTGCCAAGCCCGTCAAGGTTCCCGATCAGTGAACCGCTGATCCACTCCCACATCTTTGTCAATGCTAGGGACACCCACACACAGTGCTTTTACCATACAGTGTTTTCAACTTACAGTACATATTTGACACACTTTGAAATACATGATTACATTCAGGTTGTGATTTTAATTCACAACCTCTTGGTTCACGGCATCCTGATCTTGACTGATTTCTCCTGAAGGCCTATTCCTACACTTTGCACTTCAAAGTCAATTTCAGCTGTTAAAAATACTGAAGACCAACTATTATATTTGGAGTAACATTAAAACAGAATAATATGCCTCACCAACATTAGACAACTACGTTGAAAACCACAGGAGGCTGCTGAAGGGAGAATGGTTCATAATAATGGCCTGAACAGAGCAAATGGAATGGCATCAAACACCTGGAAACCATGTGTTTCATGTATTTCATACCATTCCACTTATAGCTCCCCAGTCATTACCATGAGCCGGTTCTACCCAGTTAAGATGCCAACAACCTCCTGTATTGAAAACCCAATCTCAGTTTGATGAAATAAGTAAACTAAATCAATGAGAGAATAGTCATATTAGCTGATAACTACACTGAACAAAAATGTAAACATGCAACATGCAACAATTTCAAATATTTTACTGAGTAACAGTTCATAGAAACAGATCAGTCAATTGAAATAAATGTATTAGGCCCTAATCTATGGATTTCACCTGACTGGGAATACAGATATACATCTGTTGGTCACAGATACTGTACCTTAAAAATAAGGTATGGGAGTGGATCAAAACATCTGTGATTGTGGCCTGTGGAATGTTGTTTCACTCCTCTTCAATGGCTGTGTGAAGTTGCTGGATATTGGCAGGAACTGGAACACACTGTCGTAAACGTCATTCCAGAGCTTCCCAAACATGCTAAATTAGTGACATGTCTGGTGAATTCTGGGACATGTTCAGCTTCCAGGAATTGTGCACAGGTCCTTGCGACCTTGTACCGTGCATTATCATGCTGAAACATGAGGTGATGGTGGCTTATGAATGGCACGACAATGGGCCTCAGGATCTCATCACTCTCAGTGCATTCAAATTGCCATTGATCAAATGCAATTGTGTTCGTTGCCCGAAGCTTGTGCCTGTCCATGCCACCTTTGGGCACTCTGTTCACAACGTTGACATAATGCTGTCTGCCAATGTTGACATCCATGCTGTCTGCCATCTGCCCGGTACAGTTGAAACCAGGATTCATCCGTGAAGAGCACACTTCTCCAGCGTCCCAGTGGTCATTGAAGGTAGGCATTTGCCCACTGAAGTCGGTTACGATGCCGAACTGCAGTCAGGTCAAGACCCTTGTGAGGACGACGAGCATGCAGATGAGCTTCCCTTCGACGGTTTCTGACAGTTTGTGCAGAGATTATTCGGTTGTGCAAACCCACAGTATCATCAGCTGTCCGGGTAGCTGGTCTCAGACGTTGTGGAGGTCCTGGGCTGGTTACACGTGGTCCGCGGTTATGATGCCGGTTGGACCCTATTGCCAAATTCGCTAAAATGACGACGTTGGATGTGGATTACAGCTCCGGTGGACATTCCTGCAGTCAGCATGCCAATTGCGCTCTCTCTCAAACCTTGATAATTTTTTTGTGTGACAAAACTGCACATTTTAGAGTTGCCTTTTATTGTCCCCAGCACAAGGTGCATGAAACATGGGACCAACTCTATACATGTTGTGTTTATATTTTTGTTCAGTATAAATAGAAGTGCAGATGGCAGTGTTTTGCTAAGTGCAGAGATGTATTGTTGGTAATGAATGTGTAAGGACTTTTGAAATCTGACAAACTTTGTGGCACTGCGTCCCGTAAATCCAGAGGTTGTGAGTTCATATCCCAGGTGGGTTCATATTGAAAAGTTAGTACTAGGTGATCATGTCAAATGTAAGATTATTTTGTCATTGATGAAAGATTTTTACACTATTTTAGCTGAACAGCGTACCACTTACCTTAAAACCCCCACACCATTGCATTACTTATAATGGTTTGGGGCACCTAGGACCATCACATGATGGTTTGGGACACCATGGGAACAACGTCCAAAGAATGTCCTAAAAACATCCTCGGGGACGTCCCCAGTACAAACCGGGAACTAGACAAAATCTCTAGGGGGACCATGACTCAATGTCCCAAGAACATCCAGGGGACCTTCAGGGGACAATGACACAACGTCCCAAAAAATGTTCTAAAACGTCCCCGGGACAAACCGGGAACATCAAAAAGGTCCCCTAGAGAACGTCACGGATTGTCCTAAGGATTAGTAACATGAATGTCCTGAGAATGTCTTAAAAAGGTCCTGACATGACCCTCTGGGAACATACAGGGAACATACAGGGAACTAGCAAAAGCTCCCCCAGAGAGCGTTTCCTTGGGACTCTCACGCAACATTAGAATGTTCTCAGAACGTCAGTGGGATAACGTCTCGCCAAAACTCTTAAGGGACCTAATAGGAACGCCAAATGTCCTCAGGACCTCCCCTGTTTGCTGGGCACGGCCTTTGTGGCATTTTATATTATATCCCCCTTCATACGGAAAAGCCAAGACCATTGTGTAGTTCTCTCATCCACTGCATTTGCATTTCCCAAGCATGTGTCTATTACTTTAGTTTGCCAGCCCTCGTTATTTCGCCACATTGGAGAGTTAATCATTGTAGGCACATGGCCTGTTTATTTATGAGTGGTTGCCTATTCCATTCCAGCAGTGTATGTTAAACACCCTCCAACAATGTGGCTCTCCAAGTCCATTATCCTTTCCTGCAGAATTCCTCCTGATAAATGTTTGACTATTCCCTCTCTAGCAAATGCTGCAAATGCATTAGCATAGATTTTTGAAAGATGGGGGCGGCTGTTTTTTCTCTCGGATACATGTCTTCCTTCAACAGTACCTTGGTTTAAGACATTGGGCTGTCTCTAAGAGTTCTACAGACATCAGATTAGAAATGCCATCACACTGAAAAGTGTGGCACAGAGAACATGAGGCTAAAGACAAAGATATCTTATAGACAATAACAGGGATGATTAGAGATGGGAGCATTACAAAAGACTCCAGTAGCTTGGGTCCGCCATTTTATTTGCGAAGGTATTTTCCCCCCTTTTTTTCCTGTTTGCGTTTGCCGGATCGGGCCACCTTCTCCAGTGGACCGAGTCAGAATCCTCCCCACTCTCGCTGTAGGGCAAAAGCGGCATCGCTGCTCACTCGAGGGGAAAGGGAACAGCTGTGCGCCTGACAGCTGGAGCAGTCATGACATCCCGTCACTGAATATCAGGCATGGCCTCGGACGCCTCGCCACCATCAACGGAGTAGGGGTCCTTTCACAACCTGGCTGAGACACAAGCTTTAGCCTCCAACTGAGAGCTGAAATAGCAGATTTACATTTTTTGTCGCTTTCATAGCGATAATGCGAGAGGTAATGAGTTTCTCCACGGTCCGTGGCCCATATAATAGTCCCCCATTTGCCTTCCCATACAAGTCCAAAGCAAATTAGATAATGTTATGTTCATGAAATACGAGTGGTGATAAAAACAAGAGACCACTGTTTGTCTTTGGTGATTCATTTCCCCGCCGTATATCTTGATTTTATAGCTGGCATCATTTCTTATAGCCTGAGTTGAGTGTTTGATAGATTATTCACTGCAGGTGTGGGTATCTCCCAGAAAGAGCGATACATCTCACTGATATCTTAAATAAATCATAACTTCAGATATTTGAACTTTTATGTGATATCTTGTGCTCGTTGCAATCTTTAGTGCTACATGTTTTAGAGTCTTCGATGAACACAAAACTGCCCATATTACTCTGTCCCCATACTTCTTTATCATCTGAGCTACTGTTTTTTCCAGACAAGTCTCACATTGCAAACATTACAAATTGCAATTTGAAATATGGGTTTTTGGTGAGGAGCGATTGCTCATGCGAAAGAAGAAAAAAAACAACAACCAAAAACAATTTCAGTATGCTATGCAAATGAGCATAATCACCTTTAGCACCAGACCCTATTTTAATTGCACTTTAATTTCCTGAATAAATGGCTCTATTCAGATGAGCGGCTGCAGCGTGCCCCTGTAGAGTAGGATATGTGGGAGCACTATAGGTACAGATAATTACAAGGTTTTCATGGACTCTTGATTATATGAGGTACCCAACTCCCAGGAGTATAAAATACACTTTCATAGAGCGACGGATGAAAGTATTCCATAGGTGTGACAGGGGTGGATGGTGGCAATGCACAAGAGTAAAGGAAGCGTAGGACAGACATGAATTCAGTTTAGAATAGGGCTTGAGTGGTTTACTTGGTCTGAAAGGGAGGAAGCTGCAGTTTCTCCATCAGACATCTTGATTGGACATAAAGTGTTGCATAAATGTTAAGCATAGCCCCCTATTGAAAATGTTTCCCATTCCCTGTCTAGTTCATTTTATGATTACATACTGCTTATCATGGTGCCACAGACATGGTGATGAGCATGAATACTTCACAGAAGCTCAAAATCATTGGTTAGCACTTAGCAGAAACATGACGTTGTTTTAGTTCATTAACACCAACTGTTGAAGTGAACAACATATGTTTTCTATTTCATTATGACAGTAAATCCATTAAAAAGGTCTTAACTTCAGTTGCGTTAGACGTCAGCACGTATCCACCAAGAGTTCACATCATCCCATTTTCCTTTTATGTCGTCCATATGACACAATTAAAGTTGTTCTAAGCCCACATTAAATGTTTAACATGCACTATGTTTCCATGATGTCAATGGGACACATTTCCTGTTGGGGAGGACATTCAAAATTATATAATTGTTCTACATCTCAAGGAACCAGTGAGGTTGAAGACATGAGTTGAGACTAAGGCGATGAATAGACTTTTCTTCGCCGGGCTGAAGATTGAGCGGTGTTCTCGACATCGGAGCAGCATATGCTTGGGTAGCAGCTTGCTTCGGTCTCAGATGTTCCTTAACAGTTGATTTCATCAAGTTGCGCTTCTTGTTTTGCCGCTTTGGTTGTGCTAATTATTTCTCGGCTCGTTCCGCCCGGGTGATTCACCATTCGGACTTGATAGAGCCCCCACGATTTGCGGCCCAGCTGTGTAACACATCGATTCCTGAACGCCATTAGATGTTGTAAAATTGGGAGTGAAAGCCCAGATGAGCGCCCCCACACACACACACACATGTGTTTTGCCAAATAAGCTTTTTGCTGAGGAAAATTCCCTGGGAGTTCCAGTCACACTGCTAAAATGTTGGTGCATTAGTGGTTTCCTTACCTGGTAAATAATATCTGAAAAACATCTTCCATTGTACCTGATTAGCATTCCATAAACAAGACCAGTGTCTCCACTGTGTTTCAAAATTCTTCCTATACTTCTATTTAGCCCGCAAAACACAATCCATGCCAATAGTCATAGTAGTAGACAACAGTCTAATACCAATATGGATCCCAGAACACAACACAACGGGAAAGATCAGTGCATTTGTATTGCCTGTCACAGTGAATTTATCTAACCCACTTTTCTTCCCTTTTTTTCTATAGTACGGATATCCACTGCTCGCCATTGTTGTTCTATGTAACGTGAAATTGGTGTGAGCTTTCAGAAAATACAGTACTGGAGCAGTATAACAACGTTATATTCCTGTAACATTTGCTTCCTGTTTTTCTCAGAATTGTGTGAGTTTGCCCGTTTCTGTCAGAGATGTCAGTCAGAAACTCCTGGGGGAATTTGTCAGTGCTCTGATATTTTGATATGTTTGTCTCAAACCACCAGCATTTGTCCAAGCCCTTGAGCAAAGATAACACTTTGGGAACACCAATGAATCTGAGCACATATATATTTTACTTTATTTTCCGGAGAATAAAAAGAGCTGGCTGTTTCATAATTCCAGAGTTGCCTATTGAGGTTAAAAGAGTTTTGCGCTTGACTGGGCACATTTGCATGTTTGCCTCACTCTGGACCAGTGGAGAATGAGGGTTATATCTCCTGTGATGTGCAGTAGTGAGAATGTGCAGCAGTATTCACTGAACCTGAGGTCCTCCACTGATCTTAGTATGAACCTATTCCATAACAGCAGGATGAGTCTACTCACTCAAAACCCTACACATGCAAAAACAGAACGTCTCACACATGAACCAGCACAAGTGTATTATACACACGCGCACACAGGCACTCGTGCACACACACACACACACACACACACACACACACACACACACACACACACACACACACACACACACACACACACACACACACACACACACACACACACACACACACACACACACACACACACACACACACACGTTCTGTATCTAGTAGAATCATACATGCAACTTGTATCAATCATAATTCATGATCATACCTCAACATATACATTGTCGGGACCAATTAGAATGTTTATCTAAGGAGAGTGCATGTGGTCATCCAGCATATTCCATTCTTGTTTGTGTTTGTTTCCGTTTCCTATTGTACACTTTGTATTTGCATTCATGCTGGTAGGGTCTTGCCACTGCTCTTTCCATTCACCAATTAACATGCACGATCAGTACCACACAACTTTGAGAAAAACAGCCACCAGAGGCATGCACATTACCCCAAAGGACCGTGCCCTCATTTGTAATTCCTGAGCTAGTCTCCCAATCCACGCTGGCAAGGTGAAATCTTCTTGGTATTTCTCCTGTTTACATATTAACAAATGCATAACTTTCCCCATGGCCCCAGTGCAGCCTTCTAAATGGTCAAAATGGTGTAACCAAGTGTGACGCATGGTGAGTAAAGGGCACCTGAAGCTGGAGTGTACCTCTGGATGATCCATGATGATTCATGAACACACAGTATAATTACTGCTCCCGGCTGAATGAGCCATGAGCCAACAGAGACCTACTGACCTTGGAGAGTGGTAGCAAGTAAAGAGAAAGGCCAGTGTCGAGCTGTGACATGTTTTGCCATTGAGGAGTGGACCCAAAAGCTCTAAAAAGGGCATTATATGCCAGCTAATTTCACCCCCATTCAATGGCAATGTACAGCACTGCACACAAACTTACCTCAAGGCACAACAATAACTATTGTTAGATAACCTGTACGTGGATTCATGAAGGAGGCCATAATCCCAGTTGAATGATTGGCAGTGCTGTGGAACTTACATCGCCTGGGCCTGCATCACATTATGGAAAAAGGTTCGGTATCCATACTTGTCGTTTTGTCTTCAACATTCATAGTTTGGATTTATTATTCAATATGGCTAAATAGGGAAACAATTTCCCAAACAACAACTCGCGCCAACTGCTCAATTTGGCCATGTAACGCAACGCAAGCAGAATGTCTGTTTCCATAACTTTAGCTAAGCTTGGGCATGTTGTATTGTCAAAGCCTATTAGATGCACCTGGGGAGAATCTGCTGGCAAGGCCCTGTGCCACAGATAGATATTGATGAATAAATACAGTTCATGCCAACTTTCACTGTACAGATGTTGCCCTGGTTTTCCCTCCCTCACCAAGCAGCATCTGTTATTATGTTCTCAGATAGACGGGAAATACAATGAGAACTAGGGTTGCAAAATTCCAGGTACATTTCTCAAAATTCCCAGCTTCAGAAGGAAATAAGCAGGAAACATGGAAAACCTGTGAATCTTGGGAAAGTTAACAGAATTTTTCAACCCTAATTACAACAGTTTATTAAGTCTCTGTATCAGCAACATACTGTACTATCGTTAACAAATACCATTTGTTATGGTGAATGAGTAATTCGATTTCCAAGGTGAATGTATATCTATGATCCAATATTAATGTTAGGCATCCACAAACATGTGGGCAAGGTCTTCAGGGTATCCTTGAGTGCACCCCCTGAACCTTGGACACGGGTAGACATGCCCACATTGCCCAGTGCCTATTAAATGATAATAAAACAAATGCCAGGATAGTGAAAATCACTTTACTAATAGAGACATAGCTACCTTTCACAATTACACTGGAATCAGCATAGATATTCAAAGTTAAACAACGCTCCATACTAAATGAGCTCAAACACTCCACAAAATCCTCCACACTAATCCTCCACACTCCAAGGGAATCCCTCACATGATGAAGCCGTACGCAAACACAATTAGAAGCAGTTAATTGAATGTCTATCCCGAGCGACCCCATCCTTGGACTAGCTGAACAGGAGTCTCCATTACCGTTCCAACTGTGACATTGGTGCTGTTTCAGTATCACCTCCCAGATCCACCTTCCCCTGAGATCGGCGATCTTAAGATTTTCCACATATTGGATGAATGACTCCAACAGATTATAGACCCATGTTAGCCTCAATCCGTGAAGCGAGTCCAAGTAGGCAAGAGTCAGCCAAAGTTTTTAGCTGTGGCACCAATGTGAGTCCTAATTGATTTTACAAGCCAGCTTAGGCTCTAAATGCTGATTTTCCTTGGGAGATTTGCAATTCAAAGGGTTTAATGATGTTTTGTGGAGCGCCGGTTGGATATTCACATACATGGGATAACAGATAGAACTGGAGTTGAATAAGCACCAGGCAGTCACTGCATTGGACATTTAGAATTATTCTTAAACTTACTTGCAGTCTGACTTGCATAAAGTATACAGCAACACATGCACCTCTACACACTGATGCTCCATTTACACAGGGAGCCCAATTCTGATATTTTGCCCAATTATTGGCAGAATAGACGATCTGATTGGTTAAAAGACCAATTAGTGGATAAAGATCAGAATTTGGCTGCCTGTGTAAACTCAGCTTGATTTGCTTACAGTAAAAATACTGAGCCATTCAAGGATCAGGAAATTGTTTATGCACAGTTTGTCGTGATATAATATCTGAAATAGATATATTTGAAACATGTCATTAGGGCCCAATTTGGCCCAATAGAAGACTTGGAATGATGATAGATGGCCCGTAACAATACACTGAGTATACCAAACATTAGGAACACCTTCCTAATATTGAGTTGCACCCATCCTCCCACACACCTTTTGCCCTCAATTTGAGCATGAAAAACCGAGCAGGGTTGCAAGTTCTTGACACAAACCACCTACTACCATACCCTGTTCAAAGGCACTTAAATAGTTTGTCTTGTCCATTCACCCACTGAATGGCATACATACACAATCCATGTCTCAATTGTCTCAAGGCTTAAAATCCTTCTTTAACCTGTTTCCTCCCCTTCATCTACACTGATTGAAGTGGATTTAACAGGTGACATCAATACGGGATCATAGCTTTCACCTGAATTCACCTGGTCAGTCTGTCATGGAAAGAGCAGGTGTTCTTATTGTTTTGTACACTCAGTGTATATCAGATCAATAAAATATCTATAGCCCTGTAATGAGGAGACAATGAACAGTTGAATTCCCTTTTCCAACCAAAACCATACTGATACCATACAAACCAACACCATACTGATACCATACCAACCAACACCATACTGACACCATACCAACCAACACCATACTGATACCATATCAACCAACACCATACTGATACCATACAAACCAACACCATATTGATACCATACCAACCAACACCATACTGACACCATACCAACCAACACCATACTGATACCATACCAACCAACACCATACTGACACCATACCAACCAACACCATACTGATACCATATCAACCAACACCATACTGATACCATACCAACCAACACCATACTGACACCATACCAACCAACACCATACTGATACCATATCAACCAACACCATACTGATACCATACAAACCAACACCATATTGATACCATACCAACCAACACCATACTGACACCATACCAACCAACACCATACTGATACCATATCAACCAACACCATACTGATACCATATCAACCAACACCATACTGACACCATACCAACCAACACCATACTGATACCATATCAACCAACACCATGCTGATACCATACCAACCAACACCATACTGACACCATACCAACCAACACCATACTGATACCATATCAACCAACACCATTCTGATACTATACAAACCAACACCATTCTGATACCATACCAACCAACACCATGCTGATACCATATCAACCAACACCATTCTGATACCATATCAACCAACACCATGCTGATTTGACATACATAGAGTACTTGTACTCCTAATCCCACAGTGAACATTGCGTAGCGCTCTGAGGACTATGGGCAGACAGCAAGGTCAGACAGCACTATTATATTTTTGTTGTTGCAGACATTTCCAAGATGTAGTTTGGAAACTATAACAAGACTGGTTCTCTTGGAACCATCTTCCAAGCAGCCTGACCATGAAGACCAAGGTCTAAGGTAAAAGATAAATGTAACTTCAGAACATGAAGTAATGCATACCGAACCGAATCAAATAAACATGACATGTAGAGATGTGTAGTATGGGCAAAATAAAGATGTATATTATTGCATTCACATCATCTGCAATAAGGTCGAAATGCCACATGGCCTGAGCTGAAGTGATTCCTTCCTGGTTTGAAATGAGAGGAGATTTGGCTCGTTAGCTCTGATTTGTTGCCACGTTAAACCACTTGCTTATTTCTGTACTGCATTTTAATTAGCCTTTGTTTCTTATGCGGTTATTTTTACGAATGAGGAAGGCTGAAACCAAAAGTGAAGGAGACAAAAAGGTTATTTGCTGGCTAATAAAATTTCTCCAACGGAAACATTATTTTGGTTTATGCTGCATGTGTAACTTTGGAATGAATTTAACCAAAATATGGACCAACGCCTATCTTTATTAGAAAGATATAGCAGCTAGTTGGATAAGAATTGCATACGTTATAATCAAAACAGATTGTACGTACATTGATGTGTGAAATGTGGTGGCTGCTGTCTTTCCAATAGAATCACAACATCTGTTTTCATTGGTTTGGACTTTCATGGGATGATGGCAGGAATCAGACAGCATATATGCAGCTTCATAAGCTTAGCCAGGCAGAAAACAGATTGTGGAGGGAGATGGGTTGGGGGGGTGATGGGGTGGTGTGGGTAGGTACTGTGAAAATGATGTGTCACTCAGTCACAAGGCAGAGAGACTGTTGCCAGACTGCGGCTGAGCTCTGACCCAGAACTGTAGTCATGTGATAAGCTTTTAGCTTTTTCTACCTTCCACCATAATCAATACCTGTCGCTAATCATGAGCCTGTCGCTAATCATGAGCCTGTCGCTAATCATGAGCCTGTCGCTAATCATGAGCCTGTCGCTAATCATGCTTCACTATTACAATGGGGCAAAGGAAGTTCATTCCATCCATTTACAGATCGCCTGTCTTCCATTTCGCCTACCAGTAAAAGAGATTCTGCAAGGGGGTAAAAGCACCTTGCGGTATTCTGCTGGAAAGAGAACACAGTGAAAGGAAGTTCTCATGCCAAGATGGGGAGCACGACCCCCATGACTCAAAGAATAAGTTATTCAACAGAAGAGGGGAACTACTCCCTTCAGGCGACTATACAGACACAATCTTGTCAGAATTTCTGAACCAGTGCTTTTCAGTATATATAATTTCCAGTTGACTGAGTTTGCTTTCTCCAACATAGTCGACACAACTGGGAAACAAATGTGGGAAAAAAAGCCCAAAAAATAGAAAGCATGGGCTGGTGATTTACTGTTTTTCTCATTGCAACATGGTACAGCAGGTGCTCTGACATCCTGTTTTCAGAAAATACCCAGAGTGCTTTGAATGAGCACCTTGGACGCCCTGGCTAGAACTTTAATCACGGATCTAGTGTACAATTAAATGGCTCTTCCACGGGGCCAAAATTCCTGAGAGGTGGCCATTTGATCCATTATGTATTATAGATGTTGACAAAATGAAATGCTTATGTACTGCTTAGCTGCTTATGAATGTGGACTGCATGGGTTATACATGGTTAATGAGGTCCTTATGTACCTTCTGGAACAATTCATCTGGGGGATTAAAACAAGTGGGGATGGGTCTAATCTATGAACAGTAGATGTGATTCCGTTCTAGACAAAATACTTAACAACCATTAACTTCCCTAGCTCAATGGGATCTGTCCCCAATGCCAGATCCCTCCAGGCAATTTAATCACTGGAGCTTGAATCCCCATCATGTTGATAGACCCAATCATTCCTCCTCCAGTCTATGCAAAGTAAGCGTTATCCCAGGTGGGAAGCCGTGACATCAAGCCAACTGGATCTGCTGTCTAATTTGGTCCTATGTGGCTATCAACAAAACTGTTGCAAGACCTTATACAAAGGGGTGACAACACAATGGGCTAAAACCGTTTGCATATAGTAGGAGGCAACGCTACACAATGGTTGTGACAGGTCCAGGAACAGCAGCCGAAGACAGCTTGTCTCCTCTATCTATTGCCAGTGCATGGACTGTAGAGCAATTCTGTAAACTTACAATCCATGCTCCTAAATGGATTCCATGGGAAGAAACATCCCTCTTAGGTGCCAGTGTTTTGAGATCATTAACTATTACCATAGTAATATTATGTCAGATTTTTACAGAATGCTAAGGACATCAACCTGTGTTTGAATCAGAGGGAAAATAACAAAAATGCCATGACACCTTTATCACCACATGATGCAGCCTGACAACGGCATCATGTATAGTACAGGAGATACTTGGAGACAACAGAGACTGGTATAGCTCCCAAAGACTAGCTCCGTCTGTGAATCCTCATTACCAGGGAAGTATCCCATTGACTTCACCTGTCGATGCACTCGAACCACCAAACACAAGTCTAGACCAATGTAGCGTCCAGAAATGTTCGAAACACATTCCCACTTTTTAAAGTGTTACAGTAGTAACCTCAGCCCTGTTTTTACACCCTCTGTCCTGATTTGCCGTTCAATGCGGGTGAAAAATGTCCACAGACATTTTATTATTTTGAAAACATGTGGACTGGACACCGGAGACCAGATGGTCCATCCTGAAAACAGTGCTGGTGGCCAGTTGTTTCATTTCACAATGTAGCAGATCTGGCAGGCATCAATCTGTTTTGTTGCCTTCAATAAGGGACACTGGGGAAAATACCAGTTGGAGAGATTTCTCATTTGCCCCGGATATTTTCGACGAAGACATATGGAGCGGCAAACTGCACAGCAGCAGGCAGCCCAGCCTGGATCCTGAGCTGTTTTGCTGCGACATTTGTAGACACACACACCCTCTCTCAAACACAAGCATCTAATTTTCTCGGACACACTAACACTTTTTTTTTCTCTCTCTCTCTCTCTCTCTCTCTCTCTCTCTCTCACTGTTTATCTCACTCTCTCTCATTCTCTATTTTTCTCTCACTCTTTATCTATCTTGCCCTGTCTCTCTCTCTCTCTCTCTCTCTCTCTCTCTCTCTCTCTCTCTCTCTCTCTCTCTCTCTCTCTCTCTCTCTCTATCACACTCACACACACACACACTGGCAGAGCAGGCCAAATCAGCATGAGGCCAACAGCAAATCCCAGAAAAGGAAATGAACAAGATACATGCATCTTTGGTTGGAGTGCACTGAAAGGGCAGGAGGCATTTCCCTTGTTTTGAAAGCGTTTGCAAAGGATTACATCAGTACCTGTATCCATTTCATCATGCATGTTGTCTTCACTACTGGCATGAGCTGATTTTATCCTCTCTCAAATACACTTTTCTCAGTTGCTTGGATGCTACATGAATAGGTTGTCATTGAAAAAAATAGACAAATAAACCACATGAATGAAGAATTATCAAGGCTTAAAACATTCACAGAATCGCCATTCTGTAAACCTGAAAGCACAACATGTGCGGAGTTGTCATGTATCACAAATTACAAAAGCATTTTCATTTTCTCTTTGAGTTACAAAAATCTATATCTTTGACTGAGTCTGCATGGGGAAAATAGTTGTTCACCTTCAGTCCATTTTCAACAGGAGGGAAACCAACATGCCTTTCAAAGTTTTCTTGGCTTGAGCAGACTCCCTGTCTGGCTCTCTGGCAGCTGGAATGATAGCCAGCCCTGTGGAATGGCAGCTGTTGAAGGCTTTTTAAATTGCACCCGGGTTGATGGGTGATTGTCAGGAGGGCACGGCCGGAGGAGTTTTCAAAAGATCGAGAGAGAGAAAGAGAGGAAACGAGGGATAGAGGGATAGAGGGGAAGGAAAGAGGAGGAGGTAGAAGGGTGGCATGATCTCCCACCGAAGGACACTGACCCTGAACCCAAGGTCTGTGGTTTGGCAGAGTCTCGAAATCGGGAATTATTGGTAAAGAGAAAAAACCCAGAAACCATTGAGAAACCGAAAGAGTCAGTTGGGTGTGGTGGGAGAGGAGTTGACTTTAATGTGGGGAATAAATAAATAAATCATCATCATCGCTGTTCAGCGGTTTCATGATTTCATATAGTTTGTTTACATACAGTTAATAATATCACTCTCTGCACGCTGAGCAGTTGTCAGAAATACAAATGGTAGTGTCAGAATTGTGGACCATTCTCCTTCTCCCAGCAGTTACATGCAGTCTTTGTGTCATCAAATTGTGTCATTCTTATTAATTACAATAGCTGACAAGCACTGCTCGGAGTCATCAAATAAGCTTTGCTGAAACTGTCCCACGCAGACGATGATCGTTGGAACGGAGTTACATTTTAAGGCATTTACACCATGTTTAAGGCATTTACACCATGTTTTGCCTATTTTTGAGGAAACAAGAGTACTATTGGTTTTAATTCTCTCTCTCTCTCTCTCTCTCTCTCTCTCTCTCTCTCTCTCTCTCTCTCTCTCTCTCTCTCTCTCTCTCTCTCTCTCTCTCTCTCTCTCTCTCTCTCTCTCTCTCTCTCTCTCTCTGCCTTTGGTGGTGCTGCTGTGCAACAGATGGGATTTTTAAGGAGGTCGTCAAGTGTTTATTTCCCTGGTCGATACATGTGCTACTTTCATTATATGTAGATATTAAAGACAAACTAGGATCTGCGGGGTGCCGTCAAGCCGCAGCTGGATTGGTATTGTGTTTATTTAAGACATTAGGCTAACCTGGTGTTGTGATTCTGTTTAATGTGTTGCTTCCAATGTGACCTTCTGGATCCTGTTTTGATATTTTTCAGTTTTAGGTGGTGAGGGGTTTATACATCATTTTTTTATTTAAACTTTATTTAACCAGGAAAAGCCCATTGAGAGCCAGAGTCTTTTTTTCAAGACCTGGCTAAGAAGGCAGCAATAATCAATACATTACATAATTGAAACATACAACAATACAATACAACAACATGATCCAGCCTAAAAAAGACATTTACACTCCTCTGTAACAGTCTCCCATCAATAGTTTACATTTATTCAGTGGCACTAACATATCTAGATGAAGATTAGATATCTAGACTGTAGATTATTCCATGCACCAGTATAGAAGGCAGTCTTGCCTAATACTGTGAATGTCCTGGGGACTTTAAGTAGCATCCACCTAGCAGACCGGGTATGGTAACTGCTGGTGGTGAAGGAGACCAGACTACAGCGGTAAAGAGGGAGTTTACCCAAAAGGGCTTTGTAGATGAACACATACAAATGTATCTTTCTGTGCTAATACAGTGAGGCCCAACCTACCATTTGGTACAATGTGCAATGGTGGGCTACTCAAAATAATATATCCCTTTCAGTTTGGTACTGTTAAGCATACCACACTGCTGGCTTGCCACAGAAGCAGAGCATGGTCGGTCCTGGTTGGTCCTAGTCGGTCCCTGGATGGGAGACCAGATCCTGCTGGAGATAGTGTTGGAGGGCCAGTAGGAGGCTGTCTTTCCTCTCGTCTGAAATGTAAAAAATCACAATGCCCCAGGGCAGTGCCCTGTGTAGGGTGCCATCTTTCAGCTGGGTCATTCAATGGGTGTCCTGACTCTCTGTGGTCACTAAAATATCCCATAGGAGTAGGGGTGTTAAGCCTGGTATTCCAGTTAAATTCCCAATCTGGCCCTCATACCATCATGGCCCCCTTATCATCCCCAGCTTCCAATTGGCTCATTCATCCCCCCTCCTTTCCCCATGTAACTATTCCCCAGGTCGTTGCTGTAAATGAGAATGTGTTCAGTCAACTTACCTGGTAAAATAAGGGTTAAATAAAGATTGTGTCAATACCACGTCACACTATAATTTCAACGCTGATCTGTCTGGAATTTAAATCGCATTGAACTACATTTCTGACACTGCTGAATTAAACAGTGTGCCATATATCATTAAATTAAGTCAGTCAACCATATATTCTGAAATACATTGTGTTATTTTATTTGGACAGCGATTGTAGCAAATTCAGTCGACTTGTTGCTCTAGTATGATCCTGGAGGGGTTTTACTCAATGATATTCAGTAGTGGTGTTGCATATGGTGAAAACTGATAGCCGTTCTGTAGCAGAAAGGAAACATTTTGTGACAGTGGATGAGAGTCATGTCAGACTGGCACACAGAGGCATCATGGACTGGAGAGTTTTTCAGGATAAAACATTTACGGAATGGAGCTAGGCACAGGAAAAATCCAAGGGGAAAACCTGGTTTAGTCTGATTTCCACGAGACACTGGGAGATGAATTCCCCTTTTGACATGAAAATAACCTAAAACACGAGGACACATTTACACTGGAGTTGCTCATCCATAAGACAGTGAATGTTCCTGAGTGGCTGAGTTACATTTTTAACTCAAATCTACGGCAAGACCTTCAAGAATTTTGAAAAGAATAGTGGGCAAATGTTGCACATTCCAGGTATGGCAAGCTCTTAGAGACTTACCCAGAAATACTTACAGCTGTAATCACTGCCAAAGATGCTTCTACAAAGTATATGAATAGTTATGTAAAATTAGATAATTCTGTATTTCATTTTCAATTACATTTTCAAAAATTTCTGAAAATGTGCTTTCACTTTGTCTATTGTGTTTAAAGGGGTGGGAAAAAAACATATATTTAATTAATTTTGCATTAATGCTGGAACACAACAAAATGGGGAATAAGTCAAGGGGAATGAATACTTTCTGAAGCCACTGTAGCTACCAATAATAAAAAAATATATAACAAATAATTAAGGGGCAACAATAAAATAGCAATAGTGACGCTATGTACAGGAGGTTCCGGTACAATGTGCGTGGCACCAGTTAGTCGAGGTAATGAGGTAATATGTACATATAGGTAGAGATAAAGTGACTATGTTTGGATAATAAACAGAGAGTAGCAGAAGTGTAAAAATGGTGGGTCGGGTGGAGACAATGCAAATATTCTGGGTATCCATTTGATTAGTTGTTCAAGAGTCTTATGGCTTGGGGGTAGAAGCTGTTAAGAAGCCTTTTTTGACATAGACTTGGCGCTCCGGTACAGCTTGCCGTGCGGCAGCAGAGAGAACAGTCTGTGACTAGGGTGGCTGGAGTCCTTGGCAATTTTTTGGGCCTTCCTCTGACACCGCCTGGTATAGAGGTCCTGGATGGCAGAAAGCTTGGCCCCAGTGATGTACTGGGCCATACACATTACCCTCTGTAGGGTCTTCTGGTTGTAGGCCCAGCAGTTGCCATAGCAGGTGGTGTTGTAACCAGTCAGGATGCTCTCGATGGTGCAGCTGTAGAACTTTTTGAGGATCTAAGGATCTCAGCCTGCCATCATGAGCCGTCTGGCCATGCCCGAGAACCACATACTGGATTTTAACAAGGTTGTTAGCATTAGGAAAATATCAAATTCCTTGCCCAGACCTAGCTCAATATCTAGGAGTAGGATAAGAACAAGACTACAGTGTCCTTAAAGTGATCATTAGATTTGCTACCTTTCATACTGAATATGTTTGTAGGGGCAACAGTTTTGATTACATTCATAATTTATCACTCTCACATGCCATTAGAGAGCCAACAATGTGGTGCTACCTTTTTGTAGCATTTCTGACAATGGTAATATTTTCTCTGCTGAATCTCAGAGTTCTAAAACCGGGACCAGCAACTTGGTTGCTGCGCAACAGCAGCAGCTAGTTAGTAGCAGGCTAGCAGCTAACACCTTTTGGATGAGACACTAGCTACAAGCAAAGGAAGATAGCTAGCTAGGTATATTTGGCTATGGAAGGTTGTAATATGGCTGAAGTCATCTGTGTAAACTATATCAGAGCACAAAACATATAATCTAGCAAACATCCTTGGCTGCTATTATAGCCAGTGAGCTGGGCAACTAGCCAGTAGCTACAAGCCTGTAACATAGCTGTACAGATCAAAGACCACAATTCAATGTTGACAATATATCCTAGTTAGCTACATTCTTCCATAAAGCATAGCTAGCTTTGGGAAACTGCTAACTTATAATACATGAAATAGGCATTGCTTCTCTAGCTACTCGAGCTACTCTCTATTATTATTTTTTACCTTTATCTAACTAGGCAAGTCAGTTAAGAACATATTCTTATTTTCAGTGACAGCCTTAGGAACAGTGGGTTAACTGCCTGTTCAGGGGCAGAATGACAGATTTGTACCTTGTCAGCTCAGGGGTTTGAACTTGCAACCTTCCGGTTACTATACCAATGCTCTAACCACTAGGCTACCCTGCCGCCCCATACAGTCAAACTGGCTAGCTAGCTACATGTGCAGCCACAACTGCTAGCTAGCCTACATTTCCTAAACCAAGACCAGCTTCTCACAACACAAACTGTAGCTGATAAAACAAATTGTCTTGCTAGCTATGTTGAACGTAAACCCGGCCAATACACATGCAAGTACTGCATCGGCTGTGCATTGCAGTAAGTGTACAAATGCTAGTAGCTAATTATCTAGATCAACACACGAGACAGACATGTGCATGAATTCAGTACACTCCCTTCTCTGTCAAAGCAATTTTCTTCATGCCAATTTAATGTGTCAAGTTACTTTTCAGTGTGTTCCCAAAATCTGAATCCAGTGAAATACTTATTTTCCAGACATAGAAGTTTTTCAACTTTTTTATGTACTATATTGTACTGCTGTGCTCTACTCAGGGAATTTCAGACATTTCACAATTTTTCTGAAGTAGTGATGGGAGAAAAAACAGATACAGTTACATATCGGGATATTATGTTTGATGATATATCGTATTGTATCATTGTAACAATATCGCAATATAATTGTTGTGCTAGTTTACTGTACCTGCACTAAAGCTGCATTATTTTCCTTTCATAACTTGTTCTCCATCTTAAAAAAAATAAAAATTGGGAGCCAATTCGTTTTCAGGACTTTTATTTCCATGAATGATCAAAACTAGTTTTCTCATGGCTCTCTCTTGTCCCTCTGCTGCAGACATATGGTGAACATAAAATCGCATTAAAATTACACTATCAAATTGCAATACATATAGAATCGTGATGGTTCCAAGATGGCGTAGCAGTCGAACGTCTTGCCGTGTCCCTTGTATATATAGTTTTTTTTTTTTTTTAACATATTTTTTCTTCGCATATCTTTTAAAACATTTTGTTAAACCTCAACTTCTAAATACTCTCCTGCAACCGGCCTCACCCAATGTAGCTATTTTCTTCTAAAGTACTTATATCTACTTTGGATCCGGAACCCTCAACTGAAGCTAGCCAGCTAACTACCAGCTAGCTACCAGCTATCAGTCAGCAAACCATTGCTAGCGGTCTTCAGCTAACCGGTCATCAGCTAACCTTTAGCTCGGAAAGCTCTCGCCAGTTCGAACAACGCACTCTTACCAGAGCATAACGGACCTATTATTTTTTATCACCGGATTCCCACCGCAAACGGAACATTTTCAGCTGGATTCTTCACAACTAGCTATCTAGCTAACCGCAACCCCGGATGATTACTCCTGGCTAGCGTTTCCACACACTTAGTTTGAAGCTAGCCCGGCCAGAGCTCCTGTGCTACCACCGAAGCATACTTCTGGGCTACAATATCCGGACCCTCGACCGGTCTATCAATGTCACCGCATGAAGAGGAATAAACAGACTCACCCCATCGAGACGTCCTTGCTTGCTAATTCGGCCTGGTAACTGCTAGCTTGTTTAGCCCTGGCCTACTAACTGTTAGCTTGTTAGCATAGGCATGCTAACCGTCTGAATCGCCGCGTCCCAAACACTCACTGGACCCATATTTACTTTCTCTTTTCGATTTTTAATTTGTTTATACCTTCCGGTAACCTGCCTCACCCAATCTGATACGGAATCACCATTATTTTTAATTTTTAGAACACACTCAAGAACCTCCAGAAGCTAACCAGCTAACTAGCTACAAGCTATTTAGTCATTGTTAGCCACTGCTAACTGTTTTTTAACCTGGATAACACTCGCCAGTCCAGCTTCCCTGCCCCATCCACCGCTGCCCCCCTGGACACTGATCACTTGGCTACATAGCTGATGCATGCTAGACTGTCCATTAATCACGGTACTCCATTCTGCTTGTTTATGTTTTATCTGTCGGCCCCAGCCGCACTCAGGCTCTGTGTGTAGTTAATCCGACCCTCCCTGCCTAGCCTACGCCATTTTACCTGCTGTTGTTGTGCTAGCTGATTAGCTGTTGTTGTCTCACCTACTGTTTTAGCTACGGTTTTAGCTAGCTCTCCCAATTCAACACCTGTGACGACTGTATGTCTCTCTCAAATGTCAATATGCCTTGTATACTGTTGTTCAGGTTAGTTATCATTGTTTTAGTTTACAATGGAGCCCCTAGTTCCATTCTTCATATCCCTTATACCTCCTCTGTCCCACCTCCCACACATAATAATAATAATAATATATGCCATTTAGCAGACGCTTTTATCCAAAGCGACTTACAGTCATGTGTGCATACATTCTACGTATGGGTGGTCCCGGGGATCGAACCCACTACCCTGGCGTTACAAGTGCCATGCTCTACCAACTGAGCTACAGAAGGACCACATGCGGTGAACTCACCCATTACAACCAGCATGTCCAGAGATTCAACCTCTCTCATCATCACCCAGTGCCTGGGCTTACCTCCGCTGTACTCGCACCCCACCATACCCCTGTCTGCGCATTATGCCCTGAATATATTCTACCATGCCCAGAAATCTGCTCCTTTCATTCTCTGTCCCCAACACTCTAGGCGACCAGTTTTGATAGCCTTTAGCCGCAACCTCATACTACTCCTTCTCTGTTCCGCGGGTGATGTGGAGGTAAACCCAGGCCCTGCATGTCCCCAGGCACCCTCATTTGTTGACTTCTGTGATCGAAAAAGCCTTGGTTTCATGCATGTCAACATCAGAAGCCTCCTCCCTAAATTTGTTTTACTCACTGCTTTAGCACACTCTGCTAACCCTGATGTCCTTGCCGTGTCTGAATCCTGGCTCAGGAAGGCCACCAAAACATCTGAGATTTCCATAACCAACTATAACATCTTCCGTCAAGATAGAACTGCCAAAGGGGGAGGAGTTGCAGTCTACTGCAGAGATAGCCTGCAAAGTAATGTCATACTTTCCAGGTCCATACCCAAACAGTTCGAACTACTAATCTTGAAAATTACTCTCTCCAGAAATAAGACTCTCACTGTTGCCGCCTGCTACCGACCCCCTCAGCACCCAGCTGTGCCCTGGACACCATTTGTGAATTGATTGCCCCCATCTAGCTTCAGAGTTTGTTCTGTTAGGTGACCTAAACTGGGATATGCTTAACACCCCGGCAGTCCTACAATCTAAGCTAGATGCCCTCAATCTCACACAAATCATCAAGGAACCCACCAGGTACAACCCTAAATCTGTAAACAAGGGCACCCTCATAGACGTCATCCTGACCAACTGGCCCTCCAAATACACCTCCGCTGTCTTCAACCAGGATCTCAGCGATCACTGCCTCATTGCCTGTATCCGCTACGGAGCCGCAGTCAAACGACCACCCCTCATCACTGTCAAACGCTCCCTAAAACACTTCTGTGAGCAGGCCTTTCTAATCGACCTGGCCCGCGTATCCTGGAAGGACATTGACCTCATCCCGTCAGTTGAGGATGCCTGGTCATTCTTTAAAAGTAACTTCCTCACCATTTTATATAAGCATGCTCCGTTCAAAAAATGCAGAACTAAGAACAGATATAGCCCTTGGTTCACTCCAGACCTGACTGCCCTCGACCAGCACAAAAACATCCTGTGATTCTTTAAAAGTAACTTCCTCACCATTTTAGCTAAGCATGCTCCATTCAAAAAATGTAGAACTAAGAACAGATATAGCCCTTGGTTCACTCCAGACCTGACTGCCCTCGACCAGCACAAAAACATCCTGTTGCAGACTGCAATAGCATCGAACAGTCCCCGCGATATGCAACTGTTCAGGGAAGTCAGGAACCAATACACGCAGTCAGTCAGGAAAGCTAAGGCCAGCTTCTTCAGGCAGAAGTTTGCATCCTGTAGCTCCAACTCCAAAAAGTTCTGGGACACTGTGAAGTCCATGGAGAACAAGAGCACCTCCTCCCAGCTGCCCACTGCACTGAGGCTAGGTAACACGATCACCACCGATAAATCCATGATTATCGAAAACCAACAAGCATTTCTCAACGGCTGGCCATGCCTTCCGCCTGGCTACTCCAACATCGGCCAACAGCTCCGCCCCCCGCAGCTCCTCGCCCAAACCTCTCCAGGTTTTCCTTTACCCAAATCCAGATAGCAGATGTTCTGAAAGAGCTGCAAAACCTGGACCCATACAAATCAGCTGGGCTTGACAATCTGGACCCTCCATTTCTGAAACTATCCGCTGCCATTGTCGCAACCCCTATTACCAGCCTGTTCAACCTCTCTTTCATATCGTCTGAGATCCCCAAGGACTGGAAAGCTGCTGCAGTCATCCCCCTCTTCAAAGGGGGAGACACCCTGGACCAAAACTGTTACAGACCTATATCCATCCTGCAATGCCTATCTAAGGTCTTCCAAAGCCAAGTCAACAAACAGGTCACTGACCATCTCGAATCCCACCGTACCTTCTCCGCTGTGCAATCTGGTTTCCGAGCCGGTCACGGGTGCACCTCAGCCACGCTCAAGGTACTAAACGATATCATAACCGCCATCGATAAAAGACAGTACTGTGCAGCCGTCTTCATCAACCTTGCCAAGGCTTTCGACTCATGCCTTTTGCACACAATGTATATAGACTCCCCTTTTTTTTCTTCCTATTGTGTTATTGACTTGTTAATTGTTTACTCCATGTGTAACTCTGTGTTGTCTGCTCACACTGCTATGCTTTATCTTGGCCAGGTCGCAGTTGCAAATGAGAACTTGTTCTCAACTAGCCTACCTGGTTAAATAAAGGTGAAATAAAAAAAATAAAAAAAAATAAAGTGAGAATCAGGTCCCTGGTAATTTCCAGCCCTACTCTGAACTAGCTATTTATATTTTACACGTACATTTTTTTGTCATTTGGCAGACACTCTTATCCAGAGTGGATTACAGTGAGCTCATTCATCTTAAAATAGCTACAGTGGGGCAAAAAAGTATTTGGTCAGCCACGAATTGTGCAAGTTCTCCCAATTAAAAAGATGAGAGAGGCCTGTAATTTTCATCATACGTACACTTCAACTATGACAGAGAAAATGAGAGAAAAAATCCAGACAACCACATTGTAGGATTTTTAATGAATTTATTTGCAAATTATGGTGGAAAATAAGTATTTGGTCACCTACAAACAAGCAAGATTTCTGGCTCTCACAGACATGTAACTTGTTCCTCTATCCTCCACTCGTTACCTGTATTAATGGCACCTGTTTGAACTCGTTATCAGTATAAAAGACACCTGTCCACAACCTCAAACAGTCACACTCCAAACTCCACTATGGCCAAGACCAAAGAGCTGTCAAAGGACACCAGAAACAAAATTGTAGACCTGCACCAGGCTGGGAAGACTGAATCTGGAATAGGTAAGCAGCTTGGTTTGATGAAATCAACTGTGGGAGCAATTAATAGGAAATGGAGGCCATACAAGACCACTGATAATCTCCCTCGATCTGGGGCTCCATGCAAGATCTCACCCCGTGGGGTCAAAATGATCACAAGAACGGCGAGCAGAAATCCCAGAACCACACGGGGGGACCTAGTGAATGACCTGCAGAGAGCTGGGACCAAAGTAACAAAGCCTACCATCAGTAACACACTACGCCGACAGGGACTCAAATCCGGAAGTGCCACACGTGTCCACCTGCTTAAGCCAGTACATGTCCAGGCCCGTCTGACGTTTGCTAGAGAGCATTTGGATGATCCAGAAGAAGTTTGGGAGAATGTCATATGGTCAGATGAAACCAAAATAGAACTTTTGGGTAAAAACTAAACTCGTTGTGTTTGGAAGACAAAGAATGCTGAGTTGCATCCAAAGAACACCATACCTACTGTGAAGCATGGGGGTGGAAACATCATGCTTTGGGGCTGTTTTTCTGCACAGGGACCAGGACAACTGATCTGTGTAAAGCAAAATATGAATGGGGCCATGTATTGTGAGATTTTGAGTGAAAACTTCCTTCCATCAGCAAGGGCATTGAAGATGAAATGTGGCTGGTTCTTTAAGCATGACAATGATCCCAAACACACCGCCCGGGCAACGAAGGAGTGGCTTCATATGAAGCAATTCAAGGTCCTGGAGTGGCCTAGCCAGTCTCCAGATCTCAACCCCATAAAAAATATTTTGATGGAGTTGAAAGTCCGTGTTGCCCAACAACAGCCCCAAAACATCACTGCTCTAGAGGAGATCTGCATGGAGGAATGGGCCAAAATACCAGCAACAGTGTGTGAAAATCTTGTGAAGACTTACAGAAAACGTTTGACCCTTGTCATTGCCAACAAAGGGTATATAACAAAGTTTGATCAACTTTTGTTCTTGACCAAATACTTATTTTCCACCATAATCTCCAAATTAATTAATTAAAAATCCTACAATGTGATTTTCTGGATTTTTTTTCTCATTTTGTCTGTCATAGTTGAAGTGTACCTATGATGAAAATTACAGGCGTCTCATCTTTTTAAGTGGGAGAACTTGCACAATTGGTGTCTGACTAAATACTTTTTTGCCCCACTGTAGGTGAGATTCAAGAACTTGAAGATGAGTTGACAAGTTGAATCAGGTGTTCTAGCTCTGGAATAAATCAATTACATGGAACGGGGACCAGACAAAATCTAAACCAAACATGGATGTCTAAGTTTTGGCCAAATCAAGGCCCGTGTGAATCAGACCAAATCTGAACTGAACATAGACGTCTATGAATGGTTCAGAATTGTTCTGAAGCAGACAAAAATCAACATCCGTGGACTAGATTCCCTAAAAACACACCACTTTGATACAGCTAGGACTTTTTTGCAGGTTATCAGAATTAACATATCAGGTTAGGATAATTAAGTTCATGTAAGGAAAAGGGTTAGGGATAGCAAAAATGTTCTTCTAACCTGCTACGAAGACGGCCGGTCCAGGCCAGGACAAAAAAAGACGTCCAGAAGATGTTGGTGTAGGTACCGTTTAGTGGGAAGTGGCCATCAACGAGTTAAAAACTGGAGGGGGTCTGGGGGAACTCACACATTTTGGAGGGGATTTCTTTCCAAATGCTCACTCAGCCAACGTATTCAGTACTTTGAAAGTCACTCACAGGAACTGGCATCTTTTTACCCTTTGCTTGTTTATAACAATTTCAAAGACACTGGCTGTGTATTGTAGTCGTTGGTCACAGAGAGACAAATAGAATGTGTTCAGAAGATGTTTATGTTAGCTGTTCTGCAAGTAGATTCGAGCCAGTAGATAAATAATGAATGTTTTTTAAGTGCAACTTTAGAAACTATGGTTTTGGGAAACAGCTTGGAGATTTAACAATGTGCCTGTGAAGGTTCAAAGATGAACTTAGCCTTAAGATGCTTTTGGGAAACCGGGCCATGGGCAACAAATTATGTGAGACAAAACACATACATTTCTTTGAGTGCATATTACATTTTCGAAAGACAAGTTTTGCATGTGGAAACTTTATATCATTTTGTAGAATGACATTCCGGTGTAAAAACATAGAAACTAAAAACTATGTAAGAAGTGGCGGTTGGTCTGAAGCCGAAAAAGAACCCATGCTCTACCAAGTATTTCCAGTACACAGCTTTTACCTACTACAGTAGCTATGGCTATTATACTTCAAACAATGTGCATGCAGTTTGCTTAGGGTTCAATCCTTCACAAACAGCCCAATACATACTCTACAGAGAAATAATGGACTTTACAGTGTCCTGCAATTTAAATAATGTATGTGTGTATACAGTTGAAGTCGGAAGTTTACATGCACATAGGTTGGAGTCATTAAAACTCATTTTTCAACCACTCCACAAATGTCTTGTAAACAAACTATAGTTTTGGCAAGTCGGTAAGGACATCTACTTTGTGCATGACACAAATAATTTTTCCAACAATTGTTGACAGACAGATTTTTTCACTAATAATTTGCTGTATCACAATTCCAGTGGTCAGAAGTGCACATACATTAAGTTGACTGTGCCTTTAAACAGCTTGGAAAATTCCAGAAATGAGTTCATAGTTTTAGAAGCTTCTGGTTGGCTAATTGACATCATTTGAGTCAATTGGAGGTGTACCTGTGGATGTATTTCATGGCCTACCTTCAAAGTCACTGCCTCTTTGTTTGACAAAAAGAAATCAGCCAAGACCCAAGTTAAACAATTTAAAGGCAATGTTACCAAATACTAATTGAGTATATGTAAACTTCTGACCCACTGGGAATGTGATGAAAAAAATAAAAGCTGAAATAAACCATTCTCTCTACTATTACTCTGACATTTTACATTCTTAAAATAAAGTGGTGATCCTAACTGACCTAAGACTAGGAATTTTGACTAGGATTAAATGTCAGGAATGGTTAAAAACTGAGTTTAAATTATTTTGCTGAGGTGTATGTATGTAATGTTCCGACTTCAACTGTATATATAGAGATAGGGTGTTAATACTTTTAGATATACTTTAGGCCTATTGTAAATGTGTGGTATTGTAACTTCACAATATTTATTGCCAAAATAAATACAAATACACACAACTTTAAGCTACATATTCATTTGACAGAGGTAGTGAACTGCCCATTTATCAGCACAGCAATTGATAAAGCAGGACTATGTTCGCAAAACAAGGGTTTCTGAGTTTGTGTCAATATTACACAGGTAACCTAACGGTTAAAGAAATCAGGAATGCAGACAGGCTTTACAGACCTCTAACACACCACCACATGTTGTTATGTTGGGCACCTACTGAAGCAAAAAATATGTTATGAAATATATGACCCCCCCCCGGACCACCCTCCAACCATCCTCACGTACTGTGTGCCCCCTCAGATATTTTGGGGTGCATGATGCCCCTGCTGGCACAGGTCTATTTCAAGGGAAGATACCTCTCTCACAGCTGCCAGACTCTGTTTTGTGGGGCTCGTGAAATTGAAGATTGATTTTTGCTGTGTTGCCGCCACTGCCGTGCACACCCTCGTAGCATATCAGCACACAGGAAACAGATTTATTTCAACCCTATTTGTGTCTCAAAGCAGGCACCCTGCGGGGTCCTGATAGTGCCTTGGAGGCCCCATTCATGCCCAATTATTAGTTATAAATCATAGACGGAGTCAGGACCCGATGGTTGGCCCTCTCACTGCCTGCTGATCACAGGGGTGCTACAATTAATCTTGAGCGACATTCCTTGTTGTCATGGCGCCCACCAGTCCCAGAGATAGGATCTGTTTTTGAAGAATTGATCAAACCTGTTGATTCAGTCAAGCCTTTTCCTCCAACCCCTCCCCTATCCTATCACCTCCCTGTTTCTGCAATCCAACTGGTGCCACTGTATGTACAGTGCCTCCACTGGCGAATGCTTACTGACCTTTCTCAAACAACAGCGAGTCATCTGTCAAATTAGAGAGCATCTATTGTCGACAGTAGAGCAGATGGTTGGGTTGTTTCGAAATGGACCTTTCAAGCATTTTCAAGCAAAAAGTAGCATTTTGGCTTGATTGATTTCCAACAAGCAATTTGTATAAATGTATGTATGCATACGTATCAATAATTAAGTGTATTGTCAATCACTCACTGAAACATTGATTATATCTAGGGTTTCTTTTGAAGATGTGATGGGTTTTTTGTCCTGGTATTTCATGAGAATCTTGTGAATCTTTGACTGATTACGAGAACTATTGGGCCTTTGATGTTGCAAGAATAAGGTGTATTGCACTGAAATGTTCTGACAGCAGAGGCAATTCCATTGCCTCATTTTTTAAAAGCGATACCCCCGTTGACTGGCTGAAATAATGTGTCAACTGATATTATTATTATTTTTATAATTGAATACCAAGCCCCGATTTCTTCAAGCATGTCCCCAGTACAGCGGATGTGTATATGCAGTAGTGTTACGTATTAAATGACCATTTATCCTCAACGTCATCAATTCCAACCCTCGGCACTTCGACAGTAGCCATTCACAATACTTTTAGCCTTCATTAACTCTGCAATCATATGCTCCAGCCAAATGTATTGGCAACGGTGCAAAAACCCTACTTTATCTCTACTGAAAAGAAAGGGGGAACGCATCATACAAATATCCTGTTTATCAGAAGTAGAACAAATTTTGTTTCTCTGACCGCAAGTGAACCGCAGATTAATCTAGGAGACCTTGAGTACCAGTATATGCACACAATCTTGCAATGCTCCCGAGCCACAATCTCTGACCTTTTGATTTTAATTAAGCAGCCGCTAAAATTAAAGCATCTCCGTGCCTCCCCCCCTCCGTAAGTCCCCCACTCTGCCTTGCTCAATAAACTTTTTTTCCCAGTGAAATAGATGGGAGATAATCCACATCGGAGCAGTGATTTAATATTGCCGTGGGAAGTTTTTAGCATGGCGGAATTAGGAGGCGTAAGTGCAGGCACATATGCCTGCCAAATGTAATCTGCTCATAATAAATTATTTGCCCTTTACACTGTACAAAGCAATGAACACAAGTATTGGATTTAGTTGGAACTCAATTCTCACTGCTGAGGTTCAGTGCGATTCACAATGTGTTTTGTTGGTTTTGATTGAGAAGTCGTGTAAGTTCCCATGTATACATTGAGTCATGAGACAACATTTCATTCTACCTAACCATGTTTCATATTCCCATTTGAACAATAGAGGTTGAATTATTTGTAATCGAATGTGTCTTGTCTTATGTCTTGCAGCTCTTGAATCATTGGGACAGTTGCTTGGGTGCTGAAAGGTAGGCTTTTGTGTTTTGTCACGTTTGTGTGGAAGTGATCTAAGATGCAATTTGTGGATACACATCATGATGGTCCATAAGTTACACTGATTCTGTCAGAAACATCAACCTTTGGTTGATATTAAATTCATTAGAGACGGACAAAAATGGTGTGAGTGAGTGAGTGAGTAGTGGGGGTGTGAATGAGTGAGGGTGTGTGTGGCAGGGGGCTGTGTGTGTGTGTGTGTGTGTGTGTGTGTGTGTGTGTGTGTGTGTGTGTGTGTGTGTGTGTGTGTGTGTGTGTGTGTGTGTGTGTGTGTGTGTGTGTGTGTGTGTGTGTGTGTGTGTGTGTGTGTGTGTGTGTGTGTGTGTGTGTGTGTGTGTGTGTGTGTGTGTGTGTGTGTGTGTGTGTATGACATCACATGCTCCAGTGAAAGTCCCACTATAGCATGTTGGTTGGACACATTTTCAACCACCATCATATCACAGCAGTTATGTTATTATTTTTTTTACAATAGAGGCATATTGTGACATTTTACAGTAGCTGTATTTATTTCCTCACTTGAATTGTCTGTGGACTGCATTTGTGCTGGCACAGGGTAGAGAGAGAGAGAAAGAAACAGAAAAATAGAGAGAGAAAGCCCACTGCTCTTTTTTCAATTCTGTTTAATTGTCATTGTACAAGAGATCAGCATGCCGCTTTAGCAGTCACTGAGTTCTGCCCAGCCAATAAGAACTTGCGCTCAGCCGCGTCTGACAGTGATAAATGGTGCTGCGGCCGTCTCCCTCGCCCATCGTCCATGTTAGCAGCTGAGCAATGCATTGTGGGAATGCGCAGAGACTGGCACGGCTGCGGAATGGGCCTTCAGGCCTTTCATTAATAACATGGATGCACTTAATGACACGTGTGTGAAGGAGCTTTTGTTTGTGTGTATGTGTGTATTAACTTCACACAAATTGAGGGAACCTGTGGCCATAAGTATTGGGCCTTTGTATGTGCCAGTTCATTTTTGACTAGAGCTCCACCGCAATATTGCGTTGTTTGGTTTAGGATGGTGAATTTGATGTTTTTGTCATGAAAACCCTCTTTAAATATGACTTTCTGTCAGTCAGACAACCCATGTATTATTGTTTTTTTGCTGATGTTGAACGGAAGTCAAACACCTTACTGTGGTGATTAACCCACTGAGCTGAGGAGTCCATTGAACCTCTGTGAAAGATTCAACAGTAAACATTAGAACCGGTGCTTTAATGAAAATTAAAGTTATTAGACGCAGAAAAGTGTTGCCATTTTACTGTTGAATAATCAGACCATAGTCTTGTTTTTATTGATCTTACAGAATTCTCTCTTCAAAATTATATCCAAGATAAATCTTATTTTAGGATATTAAGACACTTCAGCTCAATGGATAAGGGAAACAGTTCTGTACATATACGTTCTATTACGTAGAATAACAAGTCTTTACATCAAGGTTCACTTAAGATAAATGATTTTACATTTTAGCAGACACTCTTATCCAGAGCGACTTACAGTAAGTAGTGAGTGCAGACATTTTCATACTTTTAAGTACAGGTCCCCCAATGGGAATCAAGCATTGCAAGCGTCGTGCTCTACCAACTGAACCACACAGAACCTAAAGTGTTTATAAGCATTAAAAATGTTACTCTTTGCAAAATGTTCATTTGTGTCATTTTACTGAAAAGAAGCATATATCTCGGGAAACTGTATAGGCTAAGTAAGGTATTGAACTCCCTTAACCTATTTACAGATTCATTCAGAAGTTTACATACACTTAGGTTGAGTTCATTAAAACTCATTTTTCAACCACTCCGCAAGTTTCTTGTGAACAAACTATAGTTTTGACAAGTTATTAGGACATCTACTTTGTGCATGACACAAGGCATTTTTTCCAACAATTGTCACTTATAATTCACTGTATCGCAATTCCAGTGAGTCAGAAGTTTACACACACTAAGTTGACTGTGCCTTTTAACAGCTTGGAAAATTCCAGAAATTATTTAATGGCTTTAGAAGCTTCTGATAGGCTAATTGACATCATTTGAGTCAATTGGAGGTGTACCTGTGGATGTATTTCAAAGCCTACCTTCAAACTCAGTGCCTCTTTGCTTGACATCATGGGAAAATCAAAAGAAATCAGCCAAGACCTCAGAAAGAAATTGACATTTTGGAGAAATCTCCTCTGGTCTGATGAAACAGAAATAGAACTGTTTGGCCATAATGACCATCGTCATGTTTGAAGGAAAAAAGGGGAGGCTTGCAAGCCGAAGAACACCATCCCTACCGTGAAGCACGGGGGTGGCAGCATCATGTTGTGTTTTTTTTTGCTGCTGGAGAGACTGGTGCACTTCACAAAATAGATGGCATCATGTGGAAGGAAAACTATGTGGATATATTGAAGCAGCATCTCAAGACATCAGTCAGGAAGTTAAAGCTTGGTCGCAAATGGGTCTTCCAAATGAACAATGACCCGAAGCACACTTCCAAAGGACAACAAAGTCGAGGTATTGGAGTGGCCATCACAAAGCCCTGAGAAAAAGCCCATTACAAAGCCCATAGAAAATTTGTGGGCAGAACTGAAAAGCTGTATGCGAGCAAGGAGGCCTACAAACCTGGTCAGTTTCACCAGCTCTGTCAGGTGGAATGGGCCAAAATTCACCCAACTTATTGTGGGAAGCTTGTGGAAGGCTACCCAAAACGTTTGATGCTACAAATACTAATTGAGTGTATGTAAACTTCTTACCCACTGGAAATGTGATGAAAGTAATACAAGCTGAAATAAATCATTCTCTCTACTATTATTCTGACATTTCACATTCTTAAAATAAAGTGGTGATCCTAACTGACCTAAGACAGGGAATCATTACTCTGATTAAATGTCAGGAATTGTGAAAAACTGAGTTTAAATGTATTTGGCTAAGGTGTATGTAAACTTCGACTTCAACTGTATATTCTTCCTCTTTATGGTACTATCCTGTTGTAGTGAGAAGAAACAGGCTGAGGTAGTCGAGGCCTAATTAGTAATCTGCCGTGGACACGTCAGCTCATGTTAGTGTTTTACTTTTAATTCCTTTTGTCTGTTCTCCACCGCTAGCCTTTCCCCTTGTTTCGTGCAGCTGTCTGTGTGTGTGTGTGTGTGTGTGTGTGTGTGTGTGTGTGTGTGTGTGTGTGTGTGTGTGTGTGTGTGTGTGTGTGTGTGTGTGTGTGTGTGTGTGTGTGTGTGTGTGTGTGTGTGTGTGTGTGTGTGTGTGTGTGTGTGAGAGGTTCCTCTCTGCACCTGTTTACCATTCCCTTTTCTGCTTTGGCCTCCTGCTTTTTGTCTTTCCTCTATTTTGGATATGTAAAATGGAGGAAATGTTGATTTCAGGTTGGAGACTCATTCATCGCAGTAATGTGTGGACCAGACGGCGGGCTAGTCAGGCGGGCATGTGTGTATGACAGAGTTGGTGTAGCTGTGTCAGTCTGTATTGTGAATATAAGACTCTTGATAAATACTGTATGTGCCTGTTTGTGTGATATAAACTTGCGTATGGGAGCTTGTGTATCATGTGTGTCTTGGGAGTAATGTGTGTATGTGTATGCAAATACTGTGTGTGTGTGTGTGTGTGTGTGTGTGTGTGTGTGTGTGTGTGTGTGTGTGTGTGTGTGTGTGTGTGTGTGTGTGTGTGTGTGTGTGTGTGTGTGTGTGTGTGTGTGTGTGTGTGTGTGTAGATGTGCGTCTCAGGCAGGGGCGATGTGTTACGAAGGCAGATGAAAGGTGCTTTGAGGGAAACCCATAACACTTCCCCACCTCGCTCTCTCTCCCTCTCTCTCCATTCTCTCTCTCTGTGTCCATCCTCTCCCAGTCCACATCTCTCTCTGTCTATCTCTCTCTGTCCATCCTCTCCCAGTCGACATCTCTCTCTGTCTATCTCTCTCCCCCTCACTCCCTCCTCACCTTCTCTCCATTCTCTCTCTCTCTGTCCATCCTCTCCCCATCCACATCTCTCTGTCTCTCTCTCTCTCTCTCTCTCTCTCTCTCTCTCTCTCTCTCTCTCTCTCTCTCTCTCTCTCTCTCTCTCTCTCTCCCATCTCTTTCTCTCTATCACTCTATGGCTCGCCTCAGTGCCAGTGTTGGCTGAACTCTCAGTTTCCCCAGATGCGCGGTTGGCAGGGCTGTACTGAAGGACGACACATCGGGCATGTGAATTAGTCTGGAAGAGGGAGGGGAGACATCCCTGGAAATCAGGGATTGCTCTGCCCATGGATTAAAGGCTACAATAGGTACATGTGACACATCAGTCAGTGTATAATGCAATATCACACACCATATGGGTTGTTATTGAGTTATTACATACTTATTAATGTGTTATTACATGCTTATTGATGTGTAATAACATATTAATAAACACTTTGAGTTGTTATTAGCTCAGGTATGTCTTTAAAAATGGGTCTCGTATTAATAGTATATTGTGTCTTGGATGATTGAATGGTAATTGGATGATTGAATTGCAAAGTTTAATAGTTTTGTAGCCATTCGTTTTAATTTGTGTTAGTTTCTGTATTTATTTCATCTTTATCAATCGAGTGAAGCATCTTTGTGATCAAGTCAATGGTAACAGCCTTTGTAAAGGGTACCTAATTGTAAAGTTTTACCAAATCCACGTTGGCAAGATACCATTCCTTTTCTGTTGGTTCTCTTCTGTCACACTACTCTACTCTGAGATGGAGGCACATCTTAGTCCAACTGAGCAGTGGGGTTCAGGTGTGACTTGCAGTATGGGTTGCTGCCGGCGGCCATTTTAGCTAATACTATCTCAGCTGTAACACATGGCTGACGGATGATAGCTGTTGTTCCTTTTTCGGTTTGTCACGCTATGTCGGCCCAATAGAGGAGAGACACGGGGCTATGGACACATATTGCACTGTGTATGGTGTTGCTGTGTTGTAATGTTGTATTTCAATCCACTTCTGCACAAATGTAATGTGAACATTGTTATAGAAAAGGCTTATGCCCATACTGCTGCACCGACATGGGTTGTGTAACAGCATTGAGGGAAGCACACTTGTGAAATTACATAACTCCGTTTCTGGGTTAGGGTTTCTATGTATTAGCAGTTGTGGGCCCATTACAGTCCTCGACAACAGACACAGCAATGTCCTCATCTCTCTTAGGGTGTGTACGTTAGGTCACTTCATTATGCTGTCTAGCCCCTATCATTGCTGTTCACTCACACTCATAGATACACAGAAATAAACAGAGAGAGAAAGAGAAAGAGAGAGACATACAGATAAATAGTTTGTGTAAATATAACTATATAAAAGTGTGTATTCTGTAGAAATGCCAGTGTCTGAGATGAACTATCATTTGGGTCATGGTCATTAACAAACTAACTTGAAAAACAAATCAGTTTGTGCATTTTTATTTGACCATTGTCTCCAATTCCAGTCTTGACTCTTACTCGTCCTTTCAAAACTACTCCTCTCAATGGTCCCAAAGCTATTTAACCAAATCAATGAAACATGAATTAATTCACCTTTTGAACATTGAATACACTCTTCCTCCATGTTAGACGCTGCGTTTTCATCCCAAATGGTACCCTATTTCCTATAGGGCACTTATTTTGACCAGTCAAAAGTAGGGCACTATGTAGGGAATAAGCTCCCATTTAGGACACGGTATGTATATCTCAAATGTGCCCGACTCCCTCAAACCAGAGCAGAATTGTCTGATTGTAATTCACTGGCCATTGTTTGGAGTGGTTGGGTGGCTTGGTTGCTATTGATTTATACTTTACTGTGCACAAATCAGAGCAATTGTTTCGAAGTATGCAGGGAAATCAATACCCCTAGCTGAGGGCTGGTCTTTACTGCATGCCTCTCAATGGCTCCAATTTATGTTTTAATTATGATGATCTACTCAGAAGTTTGAAGCTCGTCATGGGTTCTCCGACTTTACCTCGTAATTAGCCTTAACATGGCTGGGTGTTACGTGTTGTATTTCATGTTGTCACGAACTGCATGTGGATTCGTTTTGATTTATTGGCACTAATCACACCTCTGTAAGTCTCAAGAGTAGCGTCTTGTTTATAGAATGGTTTATGATTGGAGAGGATTTATGCTAGACTGTTCATTTGTAATGAAATACTGTTAGGATCAGTGAAGTCTCATTCTTGGAAGAGTGTCTGGTCCGGTCTCATATTCATACTTTGAAACACTTTCTGAATAAGGGCCCTGATTGTGGGTTGGACAACAGTGGAAGCAACCTTCGTCCAAATGAATTTGAGGACAGAGTTTGACTGTCAGTGCTTAACAAGTAAGAGGGATTGATACCGCAATGGGATGGCCTCATCCAACATCCAACTCTGTTCACGTGGACGACTCTTTATGGTCCACCTGTCAATCATCAAAGGAGCATATCACCATAGTAGGAAAACAACAACCATATAACTGTCATCTCCATCTCCACCTCCATCTCATTGGACAAGGTGGCTCCTAGACAGATTGTATGCCACCTCTATCTTTATTCGAGATAGCTCATGCCATTTGGAGTGATTGCCCAACTCACTACTCTGCTGCTGATGTGGCTGCTGCTGGTTGAGCTTAAGGCAGTAAATTCTATTGAGTCGTATAATTAAGATATATCAATAAAACTGCAGTAACTCTTAGTCCTGCTTCTCACGGTGGTGTGTGTGTGTGTGTGTGTGTGTGTGTGTGTGTGTGTGTGTGTGTGTGTGTGTGTGTGTGTGTGTGTGTGTGTGTGTGTGTGTGTGTGTGTGTGAATGGTGGTGGTTTGGTGGGTGGTTCGGTGTGTGTGTATTTGAAGGTAGCAGGTACTCTTCATGGTGTCCAGCAAAAATTAAGGTAGTAATATACATCGTAATACAATATTTAAACATTAAAATACATTTTACAACAGATTTCACAATACATGAAGTGTGTGTGTCCTCCGGCCACTACTCTACTATAACACACAATGCAGGTATATGTGTGTGTATAGTGTGTATGTTATTTGTGTTTCTACCTGTGTGTGTGTGTGACGCTTCACAGTCCTCGCTGTTCCATAAGAAGTATTTGTATCTGTTTTTTAAATCATATTTTACTGCTTGTGTGAGTTACTTGATGTGGAATAGAGTTCCATGTAGCCATGGCTCTATGTAGTACCGTGCACCTCCCATAGTCTGTTCTGGACTTGGGGACTGTGAAGAGACCTCTGGTGGCAAGTTTTGTGGGGTATGCATGAGTGTCTGAGCTGTGTGCTAGTAGTTTAAACAGACAGCTCGGTGCATTCAACACCTCTCACAAATACAAGTAGAGATGAACTCAATATCTTCTCTACTTTGAGGAAGGAGAGATTGACATGCATATTATTAATGTTTGCTGTATGTGTACATTTAATGGTCAGCCGTGCTGCCATGTTCTGGGCCAGTTGTACATTTCCCATGTCCCTCTTTGTGGCACCTGACCCTGCGACTGGGCAGTCGTCTAGGTGTGACAAAACTATGGCCTGTAGGACCTGCATTGTTGATATTGTCGTTAAGGCAGAGCAGCGCTTTATTATGGACAGACCTCTTCCCATCTTCCCATCTACAATCCAGGATTCAAAATGATTCATTCCAATATTTAGTTGAGATTTAGGGTTTAGTGAATGATTTGTCCAAAATACAATGCTTTTAGTTTTTTAAATATTTAGGACTAACTTATTTCTGGCCACCCATTCAGAAACTGATTGCAGCTCTTCGTTAAGTGTTGTTGTGATTTCACTCGCTAAAGTAGCTGACGTGTGTAGTGTTGAGTCATCTACGTACATAGACACACAGGCTTTACTCAGAGCTTGTGGCAGGTCATTAGTAAAGATTGAAAAATGTAAGGGGCCTAGACAACTGCCCTGCAAAATGTTTGATTCTTCTTGGATTATGTTGGAGAGGCCATTAAATAACACCTTCTGTGTTCTGTTAGACAGGTAACTCTCAATCCACAATATAGCAAGGGGTGTAAAGTCATAACATATACGTTTTTCCAGCAGCATAAAATGATCAATAATGTCAAAAGCCGCACTGAAGTCTAACAAAACCGCTCTCACAATCTTTTTATTATCAATTTCTCTCAGCCAATCATCTGTAATTTGTGTCAGAGCTGTTTATGTTGAATGCCCTTCCCTGTATCTGATCAAACACAATTTTTTTCAAAAAGTTTACTACGGGTTGGTAACAGGCTGATTGGTAAGCTATTTGAGCCAATAAATGGTGCTTTACTATTCTTGGGGAGCGGAATGACTTTTGCTTCCCTCCAGGCCTGAATGCACATACTTTTTTGTAGCTTAGATTGAAGAGATGGCAAATAGTAGTGGCAATATTGTCCGCTGTCATCCTCCGTAATTGTCCATCCAAGTTGTCAGACCCAGGTGTCTTGTCATTGTTGATAGACAACAACAAAAAAATCACCTCTTCCACACTCACTTTACAGAATTCCAAATTACAATGCTTGTCTTTCATAATTTGGTCAGTTAAACTTGAATGTATAGGTTTGGCGTTTGTTGCTGGCTAGGGATGCACCGATATGACATTTTTGACTGACACCGATATCCGATATTTTCCTTGACAAAAACTTGATACCGATAACCAATATAAAAAATTGTTGCAGCTTTTTAAGCATTCTAGTACAGTTAAATAGTGGAATCACACACACACACACACACACACACACACACACACACACACACACACACACACACACACACACACACACACTGAAAGATTATTTAGTTGGCATTTACGTATGTCCCCATTACCAGTAAAACATCATCAAAACATATTTATTTCACTTACTTGCTGTGCTGTTTTGTATTCAATCCAACCAAGATCTCATTATACATGTCAAGCAGTGAAGTTTCAGCTCTGTCGGTCCGTGGCCTCTCTTCCTCGGTGCCCACTGTCACTGTGTCCATTTCCATCCTGTCCAGCTGTGTATGTAACATTTCACGTAAACCCTGTTTCTTGTTTGCATTGAAGTAGCGGTCCTTGTACATAGCATCGAGCATGGTGGTGGCACAGTAAAGAGGCTCAGAGAGAATGCCTGTTAAAGAAGTAGCGGTCCTTGTACATAGCATCGAGCATGGTGGTGGCACAGTAAAGAGGCTCAGAGAGAATGCCTGTTAAAGAAGTAGCGGTCCTTGTACATAGCATCGAGCATGGTGGTGGCACAGTAAAGAGGCTCAGAGAGAATGCCTGTTAAAGAAGTAGCGGTCCTTGTACATAGCATCGAGCATGGTGGTGGCACAGTAAAGAGGCTCAGAGAGAATGCCTGTTAAAGAAGTAGCGGTCTTTGTACATAGCATCGAGCATGGTGGTGGCACAGTAAAGAGGCTCAGAGAGAATGGCGCTGAATTGCTTATTCACAGCGTTTAGTAGAGTACTTTTCCCAGTTAACCCCACGGTCTGTGTCAGCAGTTTTGTTGAGCAGGCGTTTCAATGCCATAAGAGAGGGTATCGCATCTTTTGCAGACGTATTTGATTAGCTTATTTCTCGAGTCAGTTGTTCGAATGGAGCTAGGAGTGTGTTTTTGTTTCCAAGTTTCAAACATGTTCCCAAATGCCATTGAAATGGCAGCAGCGGTATGAGAACCAGCACATTCTTGAGCATGCAATACGGCTTTACTCAGTGCGAAATCCTCGTCCACCCACTGTGCTGTCAGACTCAGCATGCTCATGGAGCTGACATTGCTGGTCCAAATGTCAGCCGTTAAGCTAATAGCATTGACGCCATAGCAAGTAGCTCATGGATGTGCTTTTCAACAGTACAGTGTAACTCCGTTAGGGCAACATCTGAATAATAGAGCCTACTCGGTAGTGTGTACCGGGGCTCGAGGTGCTCAACCAGTCGGCGAAAGCTAACACCATCGACAGAGAACAGTTGATTGTCAAGGGCAATGAATTCCATCATCTTGGCGTTAATGGATTTCACCTTTGAGGTATCTCGCTGAAATCTTCTTACTCTTTCAAATGACTGGTTGACTTGTTGACTGCTCGATCCACACCGCAGACATTGTGGGCTAGGTTAGGAATGCTGCGTTGCACGTGTAGCGCTATATTTTTTGTGGCGTCATTACATTATCTTCCTATGTTATATAGGTATGCACGTCAGCTTTGACATCGGTTTTGCACATCAGTGTTAAACTCGACATCGGCTGATAACATTGCTGGCATTTGTAGTTAATATCAGCCAATTCCGATATGCATACCGATATATCGTGCCTCCCTATTGCTGGGATGTCATGCCTAATCTTGCCAGTGAAAAAATAATGAAAGTAGTTGGCAATTGTCGTGGAAATTCTTACACAGGGACACTCAAAGTCAATCTTAAATGAATCATTGTTTATTGTCAGCGTGCTGGAGAGGTTCCAACCAACTCAATGAACCATAGTACACATGTCAATCGGGAGCTCTCCATGGGCAGACCCAGCAGTTGTCTTATATACGGCTATACACAGATCAGTTATATTTGCATGATTTAGCTAAATGAATTAATCATTACCGTTTTGTTTCATCCATGTGACAGACCAATCCTGGTTCATAACATGTGACAGGCCAACACCTCACAAGGCTTCTTTCTCTCTAAGCTGAGACCTTGAAACTGAGATATCTATCGTTCGTTCTCAAAACAAGGCCTGGGCGTACTGATGAATTGAGGATTTGTCCAGTCAGCCACTTGCATGAACACAACAATTGGTTTATAGAACAGCACATGGATAGAACAGAGACATTAGTTAAAAGAAAAGCACTAACATAAACATTTTCCTCCCACAATATCAGTGGGTTTTGTGATGAATCTGATTCAATGAATGATGGCACTCAGTTTTCAGTTCCTTTGCTATGAAACTCAAATTTGAGCTCAGGTGCTGTAAGGGTTTTCTTCTGGTGAAAGAGAGGCGGACCAAAATGCAGCGTGGTGGTTATTCATGTTTAATTTATAAAGACAACTATACATGAACAGACTACACAAAACAAGAAAAGTGAAAACCTAAACAGTCCTATCTGGTGCAAACACAGAGACAGGAACAATCACCCACAAAACCCAACACAAAACAGGCTACCTAAATATGGTTCCCAATCAGAGACAATGACTTACACCTGCCTCTGATTGAGAACCATATCAGGCCAAACATAGAAATAGACAAACCAGACACACAACATAGAATGCCCACCCAGCTCACGTCCTGACCAACACTAAAACAAGGAAAACACATACAAACGATGGACAGAACGTGACAGGTGCATCCTGTTTCTATTGCTCATCCTTGAGATGTTTCTACAACTTGATTGGAGCCCACCTGATAAATTCAATTGATTGGATATGATTTGGAATGGCACACACCTGTCTATTTAAGGTCCCACAGTTGACAGTGCATGTCAGAGCAAAAACCAAGTCATGAGGTCGAAGCAATTGTCCGTAGAGCTCTGAGACAGGATTGTGTCGAGGATCTGGGGAAGGGTACCAAAACATTTCTCCAGCATTGACGGTCAAAGTTCTATCAACAGAGCTACAATAATCTTTCAGTAATACCGGTAGCCTGCTGAATCTCCCACAATGGTACCGGGCCTGAAATAATTTGCCGCTGTTTGGAAACGTTCAGAGCTAAAATCAGTGCTTTAAAATCAGTTTTCAGCAGTTCTGAGCTAGCCCTCCTAATGTCCTTTGACCTCACGTGGACTACAACAATGTCAGCCCCCGGCATCTGTCATAGAATGGTAGGAAGCAGCCTTGCAATGTTCTGTACTTGTGCTCCAGGATAGCACAGGGTTTTTGCCCCCGGAACTGAGAGGTCTCTCGTTCAGTGTGTGTATGTGTGTGTGTGTGTGTGTGTGCATGTGTGTGTCAGAGTGGACGTGAACCTCTCACACAAAGTATACACTACACACTCAGCCTGTGAAGTAACTACAGAGTCTTATTGCAGTCGTGTCAATGGGCCTCTTGTGAAATCTGCAATGTTCCTTTAACAACAATGTTCTGTTAATTTGTCATTGGCGAGAATGTAGTTTGTGATTTTTTTATTGAGTAGTGTGCCTATAAAGTAATGTTAATCAATGCCTTATACAGTATACCTAGTAAATGAGTGGTGTAGTTATAGATAATAACATAAGATAATACAATTCGCTGTATTAGGCTGTAATTGTTCAAATGTGGTATATGACAATTAGCGAAAGAAATAGTAGTCTTCACACATTGCAGTAAAGCATTTGAGTTTGTGCCCAGAAACATTTCAAACGTGCACTTTCACAGAACTCTCCCAAGTGATTCTGTTTTACCCCATGTACCTTCAAATACCAGCTTGGATATAACAGAGCCCCATTATGAGCTGCTTGTCCAGCCTCTAAAACTTCCCAGCTGTATCTTTGTACAGTGCAGGAAGAATCTACAGTATCTGTCAAACAACAGCTGGCACCGGCAATGTGGTTCGGAGGCTACGGACGAGTGAATCATCTAAATCAAGACACTGACAGCACTTTAGCAAGCTGTGTTTCATAAGAGTCTGTCTCTTGTCTTTTATATGGAGAAATGAATAAAGGATCATGTTATTATGTCTCCCATTTGGCTGGTAGAGGTGTCCTCCCTGTGGTGGCGAACACATTGGGAAGTTTGAAGGATGGTTTAATGGAAAAAGACAAACTGTTGGAATAGATGTATTCTCCAAAGCAGTTCAGTTATCATAGACTTTTAAAGAATGAATAGCGACAGCGACCAAGGAAATGCATTGCATGTAATGCATTCAGGATATAAGCTGTCAAAGACCTTATGAGTAGTTACACTATTATACCACACCTGTTTTCTATTGTATCTTGAATACATGTACAACCATAATTCATTATAAAGGTTGCTTGGCGTGTCATGAAGGCTTATAGGTCTTTCTAGAACACACTACGTATTTTTTACACGAGGGCGGCTCAAAGAATCAATCAACAAGTCTGGCAATCTACATTATCAATCAATCACTCAAGCCGGCCCGGTTCAATTCCAACCGAACACACCCCTCCTTTTCTCTGTCTCCCTTATCCCCTTTGAAAAAGCTAGCCAGAGTGATTAACGATCACTATAGCGAGGAGACTGACCCTTCTCCCCTTCCTTCCTGCTTCGGACCTTCTCATATCCTAAAGCCCAGCACTGGGGGCGGAGCTTATCAGCTACAGGGGATCAGGCAATCTCCTCCACTTCAAACCGGGAGTCCATTGTGCCCGACCGCTGTCTGGATAATCTGTGTGGCTAGCTGACAGATCTGCCGTGGACACACACACACACACACGCTTGCACACACACACACTCACACACACACCCAAGCACACACACACACACAGACATACAGGTTCACACGTTCACACAAGCACACACAGATCTGATGGGGTCAAGCACAATAACGGGATCACGGGGAGAGATCCTGGTCTGGGGCTTGTTAAAGAAAAGGAGAGAGGGGATGGAGAGGATAGAAGCAGAGGGGATGAAAGAGAGAAGGGACTGGTATTAGGTGTGATTGAGCGCTTGTCAGGTGGTTTTGGCGAAACGGAGCTGAGCCGGCGATTAAGATGAGGGAGGAGATTGTGTGTCAGTACGCACACGCATACACACTAACCAGTGGTGGTTGGTGTAGTTTAAGATGAGGGAGGACGATAAACATTTTTATGAGCATGGCCTTATTTCTATTACAGCATTTTGGATGACTGTCATTCATATTCCATTCACCCAGCTCAATGTAACATCGATAGGTTTAAGCTACTACATTATACTCAAATGTTCCCTATACAGATCATGAGGTTGCTACAACCTAGCCTACAGATGACATTTTACAACGTAGTTGCACAGGTTGAGATAAGAAAAATGTAGTCAAGGTGACAAAGTGACACATTCAATACCACCTTGCACACTCTTGCCTGCATCTATCTGATCTAGGGTGTAATCATTAGTCCAACAGTTGCAAATTGGACAAAATCAGGTATGTTCATCCCTGTTTCATTCTGTTTGCTTCCATTTAAGAAATGTTTTTCAACAGAATCGGCGGAAAGAATACACCCCTGATCACACGCAAACACAGTTCACTTTCACAGCAGCCACATACAAACAGTATGAACATTTTGCTCATTGTATAATTCCTTTTCGCATCTATATGCTCCCCTCCTCTCACCTTTTCCCTTCCCTTGTGCACTTCAGTGCACAACACATCAGCTGTCTGTGACCAGACAAAAAAATACTTTCCAAGCGAAACCTTTATATCATAACCGCTAACTGCAAAACACAGTTTACGTCGTTGTCATCATATTGGCTAACAACATTAGTAACGTCAAATTCAACATAGCTACTAGAACTAATGCACAGGTATGACAAAACATTTATTTTTACTTCTCTAATTACGTTGGTAACCAGTTTATAATAGCATTAAGACACCTCGGGGGTTTTGTGGTACATGGCCAATATACCACCGAAAAGGGCTGTATCCAGGCACTACGCGTTGTGTCTTGTATTAGAACAGCCCTTAGCTGTGGTATATTAGCCATATACCACACCCCTCGTGCCTTATTGCTTAAGTATACCCGCTACAATCATGCAGTACAGAGTACAGTCAGCAAGAAGTTTAGCAGTTACACCGGCAGGCAATCGTTTAATAAAACCAAAGTATACATTGACATGAAAGAGTCGCCATGTTGGATAGCCATAGCCAGCTAGTTAAATTAGCATGTCTTTATCTGAGCTGGGAGTTTGAGGAGGCTAAACTAGCTCGCTGCATTCACTAGCTAAGTAAGTGAAAAAAAATACAAGGACATATAGCTATCTCTCTCTCTCTCTCTCTTGTTTCTCCTTAATTTAAAAAAAATGTATTTGTTCAAAACATTTCAGCTGTTCTCTTTCTCTCTCTTTGTGTCAACTAATCACCACATTTTATGCACTGCAGTATTAGCTAGCTTTAAATTATGCTTTATTTACTAGATTCATTCTCTGATCCTTTGATTGGGTGGACAACATGTCAGTTCATGCTGCAAGAGCTGTGATAGGTTGGAAGACTTCCTCCAGAAGTTGTCATAATTACTGTGTAAGTCTATGGAAGGGAGTGAGAACCATGAGCCTCCCAGGTTTTGTACTGAAGGCAAGGTACCCAGAGGAGGATGGAAACTAGCTGTCCTCCGGATACACCATGGTGCTACCCTACAGAGTGCTGCTGAGGAGAGTGTAGACCTCCATTGCAAAAGAGTGTGTTTTAATAAATGATTTGGTGACGTGAATATTTTTAGTATAGTTCTATCTAAAAATGGTTTGAAATTCAATGAGGATGGTCCTCCCCGTCTTCCTCTGAGGAGAATCCACTGACACACACTCTCTCTCTTTCTCACAGTACACACACAACACACACACACACAAATTGAACCGCAACAACCAACCACAATTACCTTCAACTATCTTATAAAGTTAATTAAATATACCATCAAATTAAATGTCCTATCAAACAGCCCTGCACATAGGTCAAGGTACAAGGGGAGACTGTGAGAACAACATAACAAACAACCATCTATTCACTCCCTTTGTTGGGAGCGGACCTTGGTCCAAATACTATTCTAAATGTTTCAAATACTTTAAGCATTTGCTTTAATCTGCATAGTGTCAGATGGGTGGAATTAGCATTTTTCGGACTATTCTATTAGCTCAATTGTGCCAGGCGAGGGAGAGAGAGAGAGAGAGGGATTATAATAAATAGTGGGGAAATTAAAAGGTCATAGGTCAAGCAGAAATCTAAGTGGAGGTGATGCACATTTTACGCCTGTGTATTCTGACAGCATGGGGCCAAAGTGTGATGCACACAAACACACATGCACACACCCACACACACAGAGACCCTGCGAGGCAGTGTGGTAGGCAGTGACACATAGCTAATGCCTTGTCACACAGGCTGTCGGCAGATTAGCCAGTGGATTACACCACAGACATTAGATGTGCACAGAGTGAAAGGGCACAAACACGGGAGAGGAGAAGAGAGGGAATGCTTTGGGGACAAGTGGAGGTGAGGATGGGAGTGTGGCAAGAGAGATGAAGGAGAAAGAAAGCTAGAGAAGGGAGTGTAGGAGAAGAGAGGAGGGTGGGGGAGAAGAGAGGAGAGTGGAGGGGAAGAGAGGAGAGTGGAGGAGAAGAGAGGAGAAGAGAGGAGGGTGGAGGAGAAGAGAGGGGGGTGGAGGAGAAGAGAGGAGAGTGGAGGGGAAGAGAGGAGAGTGGAGGAGAAGAGAGGAGAAGAGAGGAGGGTGGAGGAGAAGAGAGGGGGGTGGAGGAGAAGAGAGGAGGGTGGGGGAGAAGACAGGAGAGTGGAGGGGAAGAGAGGAGAGTGGAGGAGAAGAGAGGAGAAGAGAGGAGGGTGGAGGAGAAGAGAGGAGAGTGGAGGAGAAGAGAGGAGAGTGGAGTGGAGGAGAAGAGAGGAGAAGAGAGGAGGGAGGAGGAGAAGAGAGGAGAGTGGAGGAGAAGAGAGGAGAGTGGAGGGGAGGAGAAGAGAGGAGAGTGGAGTGGAGGGAGGAGAAGAGAGGAGAGTGGAGGAGAAGAGAGGAGAGTGGAGGGAGGAGAAGAGAGGAGAGTGGAGGAGAAGAGAGGAGAGTGGAGGAGAAGAGAGGAGAGTGGAGGGGAAGAGAGGAGAGTGGAGTGGAGGAGAAGAGAGGAGAGTGGAGTGGAGGAGAAGAGAGGAGAGTGGAAGAGAGGAGAGTGGAGGAGAAGAGAGGGGAGTGGAGGAGAAGAGAGGAGAGTGGAAGAAAGGAGAGTGGAGGAGAAGAGAGGGGAGTAGAGGAGAAGAGAGGGGAGTGGAGTGGAGGAGAAGAGAGGAGAGTGGAGGAGAAGAGAGGGGAGTGGAGGAGAAGACACTAGATCATGGGGAGGAAAAGGGTAATGATGGCAATGGAGATTGAAGGGGTGGAAAGAGCGAGACTGGAGCCGAATAAAAAATGAAGTGGGTTAGAATAGAAAAGAAGAAAGGACAAATATGAAAAACTGATGAGGTAGGGGATGGAGGGGAATGGAGTTGAGGAAATGCAGAGAAGAGGAGGAGTGGTAAGTGTAGTGCCTCCAAAATAGGAGAGGATGGGAGGAGAACAGAGGACAAGAGGGGCGAGAAGGAGTTGTGTGCAGAGGGAAGTGCAAAAGAGAGTGCATGAAAAATTGCACAGAGAGAAAGAGTGGAGAGGAGAGAAGAGAGATGACAATGAGGGGACCATTGGAGATTGGAAGAGAGGAATGAGAGGGCAGGTGGAGGAGAGGGAAGTGGAAACTGGCATAAAGTGCATTCAAAGTAGACGAGAGGAAATAGAGAAACACACAGGAGAGGAAAAGAGGATCGTGCCATATAACATTGAAAGAGGTGACTAAGGGATGTTGAAGAACACCAGATGGAAAGTAGACAGAATTAAGGTGCCAAAAAGGGAGGGAGAAAGAGGACTAGGAAATACAATAGACAAAATTAACATACTGGCCATGCTCTAGCCTCTAGTAACTCCCCATCCCGGGTCCGGGAGCGTAATCATCGACTGACACTAATTAGCATAACTCAATGGACATAAATATTCCTAGAAAATATTCCTATTCATGAAAATCACAAGTGAAATATATTGAGACACAGCTTAGCCTTTTCTTAATCACCCTGTCATCTCAGATTTTCAAAATATTCTTTACAGCCAAAGCTATACAAGAATTTGTGTAAGTTTATCGATAGCCTAGTATAGCATGTTGTCCAGCTAGCAGCAGGTAACTTGGTCACGGAAATCAGAAAAGCAATCAAATGAAATAGTTTACCTTTGATGAGCTTCGGATGTTTTCACTCACAAGACTCCCAGTTAGATAGCCAATGTTCCTTTTTTCCAAAAATATTGTATTTGTAGGCGAAATAGCTCCATTTGTTCTTCACGTTTGGCTGAGAAATCACCCGGAAATTGCAGTCACGTAAACGCCGAAAAATATTCCAAATTAGCTCCATAATATCGACAGAAACATGGCAAACGTTGTTTATAATCAATCCTCGAGGTGTTTTTTCAAATATCTATTTGATAATATATCTACCGGGACAATTGGTTTTTCAGTAGGACCTATTGGAATAATGGCTACATTTGTATTTTACGCGAGAATCACTCTGGGAGCTATCAGGTGACCAGTTGCGCAATGTAGCCGCTTACGGGTATTCTTCAACATAAATGCGTAAAACTACGTCACAATGCTGTAGACATCTTGGGGAATATGAAATATGTCTTTCTCAGGCTTTCGCCTGCAATATCAGTTCTGTTATACTCACAGACAATATTTTTACAGTTTTGGAAACTTTAGAGTGTTTTCTATCCTAAACTTCTATCCTAAACTCAATTATATGCATATTCTAGCATCTTGTCCTGACAAAATATCCCATTTACTAAGGGGAACGTTATTTTTCCAAAAATGAAAATAATGCCCCCTAGTCACAAAAGGCTAGAAAGTTCATCCATTAACGTCAGTCCAGATTAAATCCAAAGTGACCTATCAGTTAATCATGACGTCAATATGGGTATTATCTGGATTATACATGAAAAAAATAAAAAAAAACATTTGGAGTGATGCAGAATATTTCATACGTAATGTTGACACATAATACACTACATGACCAAAAGTATGTGGCTACCTGTTCATCAAACATCTCATTTCAAAATCATGGGTATTAATGTGGAGTTGGTCCCCCCTTTGCTGCTACTGTATAACAGCCTCCACTCTAGAATGTCTAGAATGTCATTGTATGCTGTAGTGTTAAGATTTCTCTTCACTGGAAGTAAGGAGCCATAAACCAAACCATAAGAAACAGCCCCAGAACATTATTCCTCCTCCACCATGCTTTACAATTGGCACTATGCATTGGGGCAGGTAGCGTTCTCCTGGCATCCGCCAAACCCATATTCGTCTGTCGTACTGCAGAAATCGTGTTTCCACTGCTCAAGAGTCCAATGAGCTTTACACCATTCCAGCCGACGCTTGGCATTGCGCATGGTGATCTTGGGCTTCTGTGCGACTGCTCTGCCATGGAAACCCATTTCATGAAGCTCCCGACGAACAGTTATTGTGCTGACGTTGCTTCCAGAGGCAGCTGAGCCCTTGTTGCTCCTAGACGTTTCCACTTCACAATATCATTACTTACAGGTGACCGGGGTGCTCTATCAGGGCATCAATTTGACAAACTGATTTGTTAGAAAAGTGGCATTCCATGACGGTCACTGAAAGTCACTGAGCTCTTCAGTAAGGCTATTCTACTGCCGATGTTTGTCTGTGGAGATTGCATGGCTGTGTGCTCGATTTTATAGACCTGTCAGCAATGGGTGTGGCTAAAATAGCCGAATCCACTTATTTTAAGGGGCGTCTACATACTTTCTTTTATATATAGTGTATGCGTCTTCTGGTTGGCTTTTTACGGTAGTTATGCCATCTTTATCTTACCGCATATTCACATATTCAAATATTATTGACATTTTAGTTGTGCATATAAAACCCACCCAGTCCAACCTTATGTAACGGCAATGTGGTCTGTCAAATATATTATTTTCTGTGTTTGTAATGTAAAGTCTGGATCAGTAATTATGTTGTGTTGCATAAGAATGACAGCCTTGACTTGTCAACACGTGAAACTTGGCTCCGGTATTAGCACAGGGGAAGCAATGATGATACTGTATGTAATAGATATGATAAGTTACGCAATTGGGCATGTATTGACACAAGCCTCGAGTAGACTCCAATCAACGGTAAGCAGTAGCTGCCATTTTTGGGACCAAGACCTAAGAGGTCATGGATTATGTTTGCATAATGCATTCATATTGCGAATGTGCGATGTAACGTTGAGGACTATGAACGTGTGTACTAGCGAGGTAACCTGAAAGAAACGTGTACAGTTTAGAACTGATCACTGATGGTTGTGTTAGTAAGGCTCTATAGTTGGGTGGACTTGCGTGCCTGTTGTTATGACTCCGTTTGACTGTGTGATGACGGGTTATTAAGGTCTTGTGGCATACGGCTCAGTAGTTGACCTGAGTACCAATGCATAGAGCATACAAAAGGAACAATGACATTTAAAGGACATACCTATGCTCACATCAAGTGTTCCCAGCGTTTCTAACACTTATCAACTAAAGCCTTGCCTCTTGGCCTTCATTCCATTCAGATGAGACACAGACTCTACATCTCCAATCCCGAACGATCGGCTCCATTTCGACCAGTCGGCGGTTGCATGTGAAGAGGTGTCAGCCATCTCAGCTGGTGTTTTGCTTGGGATAATCGACTTGCCATTCCCATCACAATACCCCACTCCACCTATCTAATGAGCTGTAACTGGACCCTGTATTTGCCTGGCGTGGGCATTGTTTGGGCCCCGTATTTATCTAAGAATGAGAGGAAATATGCCAGGTTAACTAGGGCTAATGGGAATCTCTGTTATGCATTCTGAGTGCCAATTGTGTCCAGAAATGTCTCAAGTATCATGGCATGCAGGTGTCTAGAAGGTCCAATATGTGTGTGTGTGTGTGTGTGTGTGTGTGTGTGTGTGTGTGTGTGTGTGTGTGTGTGTGTGTGTGTGTGTGTGTGTGTGTGTGTGTGTGTGTGTGTGTGTGTGTGTGTGTGTGTGTGTGTGTGTGTGTGTGTGTGTGTGTGTTTCTGTGTTTGTATGTATATGTGTGTGTGTAGTGTGACAGTAGGGCTTATGTCGTTCAGGGCACTTTTGCTGGTTGAGTGATTTGAATGTGTGCTCCCATGGAATAAGCTGAGTCTTAGGAAAGCCATGGGGGAGGGAGGGAATAGATGTGTTAACCCCCCCAGGGTTATTTAGACGGTTAGTATTATACTCTCCACACACACACACACACACACACACACACACACACACACACACACACACACACACACACACACACACACACACACACACACACACACACACACACACACACACACTTGCAAGCTCATTCACAAGGTGGAAATTGACAACCTATAAAACAAATTCTAACATATTAAGTCCCAACCCATCCGGTATGGGAGCCATTTTCCTCTTTAAAAAGCCTCCACACTCAAAGTGTACCCAGATGAAAGTCGGGTAGTCACTGAATTAGCCAGGGAGAAAACTAATTTCCTTTGCAATTTTACGAGCATTTAATTTGAAACAATTAAGATATTATGGGCGCCGCGGATACACTGAACAGAGAGACAGCTGGGAGCAATCCCATAAACCCTTGGGCCTATGAACGAGGCACCTCACCTCTCTCTCTCTCTCTCTCTCCCTCTCTCTCTCTCTCTCCACTTGCCTCCCCTCGCATTCCTCCTCTCTCCGCTTGCCTCCCCTTGCGTTCCTCCTCACTCTCTCTCTGCTTACTTCCCTCCCCTCATCTTCCTCCTCTCTCTTTTTCAACTAGCCTCCCCTCACTTTCCTCCTTTCTCTCTGTCTCTCTGTCTCTCTCTCTCTCTCTCTCCTGCTTGCCTCCCCTCATGTTTATCCTCTCATTTCTCTACTTGTCTCCCCTCCCGTTCCTCCCCTGTCTCTCTCCACTTGTTTCCCCTCCCGTTCCTCCTCTGTCTCTCTCCACTTGTCTCCCCTCCAGTTCCTCCCCTGTCTCTCTCCACTTGTTTCCCCTCCAATTACTCCTCTGTCTCTCTCCACTTGTCTCCCCTCCCGTTCCTCATCTGTCTCTCTCCACTTGTCTCGCCTCCCGTTCCTCCTCTGTCTCTCTCCACTTGTTTCCCCTCCCGTTCCTCCCCTGTCTCTCTCCACTTGTCTCCCCTCCCGTTCCTCCTCTGTCTCTCTCCACTTGTCTCCCCTCCCGTTCCTCCTCTGTCTCTCTCCACTTGTCTCCCTTCCCGTTCCTCATCTGTCTCTCTCCACTTGTCTCCCCTCCCGTTCCACCTCTGTCTCCCCACTTGTCTCCCTTCCCGTTCCTCCTCTGTCTCTCTCCACTTGTTTCCCCTCCAGTTCCTCCCCTATCTCTCTCCACTTGTTTCCTCCAGTTCCTCCTCTGTCTCTCTCCACTTGTCTCCCTTCCCGTTCCTCCTCTGTCTCTCTCCACTTGTTTCCCCTCCCGTTCCTCCCCTGTCTCCTCCTCTGTTCCTTCCCTATCTCCACTTGTCTCCCTTCCCGTTCCTCATCTGTCTCTCTCCACTTGTCTCCCCTCCCGTTCCTCCTCTGTCTCTCTCCACTTGTTTCCCCTCCCGTTCCTCCCCTGTCTCTCTCCACTTGTTTCCCCTCCTGTTCCTCCTCTGTCTCCCTCCACGTGTCTCACCTCCTGTTCCTCCTCTGTCTCTCTCTACTTGTCTCCCCTCCCCTCCCGTTCCTCCTCTCCCACTGTGCTTTCTTGAAGTGACTCCTGACGTAGGTAGAATTCAGCCTCGCCAACACAAATACATTTACTTAGCCTCCCCTGAACTACATGCTTTCCAACAGTACCTTCACCAATCACTCAAGTGCCTCTCAAATGGATCAGCTGGCCGCCTATCTGAAGGTCTATTTGTGTCAAGAAGGTGAAAGCAGGAAGTGAGGACGTAGGATGTTTACCTCGAGACATTTTCCATTACAATGTTTATGTCGACATTGGATTTATATGATTGCGTGTGTGTTATTTATGACAGTATCAAAGAGAAAGAGATGGATTGAGGGAGAGAGAAAGGGAGAGATGCAAACTATAGGGGGCAGCAAACAGTAAGCTCAACTACTTAGAGATTTGTCCATTACGATAGGGACAATGAATTGGAATGTCTCTTCAAGGTTCAACCATATTCGTAGTTACAAAACAACATTAATATTGGACTGCACCGGTAGATGATTTTACATTGACATGAGAATGCAGAATGATGGTTGCCTATTTAATACAGAACAATAATTATCTAAAGCCATTCCCATAACAATAGGTGTATGTATGTATGTATGTATAGCATCAATGACCTTGGCACTGTCCCTTACTTCAATGGATACGACACCCTGTTTGTTTGTGCAGAGAACTCACACCGCTCCCCAAACGTCAAACCTCATGTTTACTCTCTCAAACACTCTCCTGTCAATTTTCCCTCCCCCTCTCCCCCTGCCCACTCCATAGAAGGGCATCGGAGGTGTGAAATTGATGAAGGTGCGCTTGTGAAAATGTAATTGGGGAATCAGCCAGCAGGCGCTCCACTTTGTTCTCTGTGTGTGTGTGCGTGTGTGTGTGTGTGTGTGTGTGTGTGTGTGTGTGTGTGTGTGTGTGTGTGTGTGTGTGTGTGTGTGTGTGTGTGTGTGTGTGTGTGTGTGTGTGTGTGTGTGTGTGTGTGCGTGCGTGCGTGCGTGTGTGCGTGCGTGCGTGTGTGTGGGGGGGTGACGGATCGGGCCGGCAAAAGCACCTTTTCATGAACACTGAAGTGTAAAATGGAGGGCTCGGGCAGACACAATGACCGTGATCAATCGGCTACGCTGGGAGAGTTCTGGTAAATGCCTGTAGTCGCACGGGGAGAGGTGATGTCCACACAGAGAGGAGAGAGAGAGAGCGCGAGAGAGAGAGAGAGAGCGCATGGGAGCGTCACATTGTGTTACCGTGTCAGCTTTCGGGAGGGCGAGAGGGATGGGTACAGAGACTAGAGGGGATGAGAGGTAAGGTGAGCAAGAGAGACAAAGAGAGGATTTGAGATAGAGAGAAGGTATAGGAGAGAGAAAGTGAGTCATGGTAGTTAGTAAGAGGCAGGAGTAGAGAGAGAAGTGATGGGGAGAAAATTAGGAAGATGAGGGAGGAATAGAAAGGCAGGGGAAGAGAGAGGGGTTGGAGATGGAAACAGAAAGGGTAAGTTAGAGAGAGGGGTTGGAGATGGAAAGAGAAAGGGTAAGTTAGAGAGAGGGTTTGGAGATGGAAAGAGAAAGAGAAAAGGTAAGATAGAGAGAGGGGTCGGAGATGGAAAGAGAAAGGGTAAGTTAGAGAGAGGGGTTGGAGATGGAAAGAGAAAGGGTAAGTTAGAGAGAGGGTTTGGAGATGGAAAGAGAAAGAGAAAAGGTAAGATAGAGAGAGGGGTCGGAGATGGAAAGAGAAAGGGTAAGTTAGAGAGAGGTGTTGGAGATGGAAAGAGAAAGGGTAAGTTAGAGAGAGGGGTTGGAGATGGAAATAGAAAGGGTAAGTTAGAGAGAGGGGTTGGAGATGGAAAGAGACAGGGTAAGTCAGAGAGAGGGGTTGGAGATGGAAACAGAAAGGGTAAGTCAGAGAGAGGGGTTAGAGATGGAAAGTGAAAGGGTAAGTCAGAGAGAGGGGTTGGAAATGGAAGATGATTGTGTGGAAGACATGGGTTGGGAGAAAGTGAGTGACTGAAAGAGTGCAGAAGGTCAAAGGAATACTGTAAGTAGATTGCGGAAGAAAGATATTATCATAATTATTGCTTCTGAACCGCCATAGACCCAGCCTACACATACTGTAGCCCTTCACCAGCCCCTCCCAAACAACACTCTCTCATTCATCTACTCTCTCATCCACACGCCCTATTCCCCCTCTCTATTCCAATACCGTCTTCACAGAGTTTCCTTGCTGACCTCTAAGACACGCACACACACGGACCCTGACACTACTTCACACACACTTCACGCACACACACACACACACACACACGCAAGCAAACAAATATCTATACCAACACATCAACAGATGCGGATCTTCACCGTTTCCCCAGTCCGCTGAATTCTTTCCTGGAACTTGACTCTCTCTCTCTCTCTTTCTCTTTCTCTCTCTCCATATTCTCTCTCCCTCTCCTGTCAAAGAGAGGACACTATTCTCCACTAGCAGACAGGAACTGTCAGAACACTCACACTGCACGGCCACGGCGCACCACGCTTCCACGTTAACCCAATTCAGCTCTAATGGAATCTGATTGCCTTTCAAGCCCATTATGACATTCTGAATCCACGTTAAATCCGAACGGAGCTCGGAGCTCTTTCAGTGCCGGTGTGATGGAGCTTTTGTAATAAGGCCGTGTCTAATAATGATGACTTTGCATACTTTACTGTAAGGAGCAGGTTACTGACTTTGAGCATACAGTTCCAGTCAAAACTTTGGACACACCTACTTATTCCAGAGTTTTTCTTTATTTTTACTATTTTCTACATTGTAGAATAATAGTGAAGACATCAAAACTATGAAATAACACATATGGAATCATGTAGTAACCAAAAAAGTGTTCAACAAATTATTCAAAGTAGCCACCCTTTGCCTTGATGACAGCTTTCCACTCTTAACCAGCTTCATGAAGTAGTCACCTGGAATGCATTGCAATGAACAGGTTTGCTGTGTTAAAAGTTCATTTGTGGAATGCATTTCCTTCTTAATGCGTTTGAGCCAATCCATTGTGTTGTGACAAGGTAGGGGTGGTAAACAGAAGACAGCCCTATTTGGTAAAATACCAAGTCCATATTATGGCAAGAACAGCTCAAATAATCAAAGAGAAACGACAGGCCATCATTACTTTAAGACATGAAGGTCAGTCAATCCAGAACATTTCAAGAAGTTTGAATGTTTCTTCAAGTGCAATTGCAAAAACCACCAAGCGCTAAGATGAAACTGGCTCTCATGAGGACCCCCACAGGAAAGGAAGACCCAGAGTTACCTCCGCTGCAGAGGATAAGTTCATTAGAGTTACCAGCCTCAGAATTTGCAGCCCAAATAAATGCTTCACGGAGTTCAAGTAACAGAGACATCTCAACATCAACTGTTCAGAGGAGACTGTGTGAATCAAGCCATCATGCTGCAAAAACCACTACTAAAGGACACCAATAATAAGAAGAGACATGCTTGGGCCAAGAAACACAAGCAATGGACATTAAACTGGTGGAAATCTGTCCTTTGATCTAATGGGTCCAAATTTGAGATTTTTGCTTCCAGCTGCCGTGTCTTTGTGAGACATACGCAGAGTATGTAAACGGATGATCTCCGCATATGTGGTTCCCACCGTGAAGCATGGAGGAGGAGGTGTGATGGTATGGGGGTGCTTTACTGGTGACACTGTCTATTATTTGTTTAGAATTCTAGGCTGACTTAACCTGCATGGCTACCACTGCATTCTGCAGCAATACACCATCCCATCTGGTTTGCACTTAGTCCCACTATCATTTGTTTTTCAATGGGACATTGACCCAACATACCTCCAGGCTGCGTAAGAGCTATTTGACCAAGAAGGAGAGTGATGGATTTCTGCATCAGATGACCTGGCCTCCACAATCACCGACCTCAACCCAATGGTTTGGGTTTGGGATGAGTTGGACCGCATAGTGAAGGAAAAGCAGCCAACAAGTCCTCAGCATATGTGAGAACTCCTTCAAGACTGTTGGAAAAGCATTCCAGGTGAAGCTGGTTGAGAGAATGCCAAGAGTGTGCAAAGCTGTCATCAAGGCAAAGCCTGGCTACTTTGAAGAATCTCAAATATAAAATATATGTTGATTTGTTTAACACTTTTTTGGTTACTACATGATTCCATATGTGTTATTTCATAGTTGTGATGTCTTTGCTATTATGCTACGATGTAGAAAATAGTAAAAATAAAGAAAAACCCTTGAATGAGTAGGTGTGACCAAACTTTTGACTGGTACTATATGTCTCGGGCAAGAAGAGGTCACCACAAATACATGGCCAGAGGAGATGAGTAGTTACTCACATGTAAAGGTAGAATGGATTTGTAGAACCGAACACAACCAAGTTCATAGACATTAGAACTTGCACAGCTGGAACAAATATGTAGTCTTTCTATCTGGTTCAAATTCTATACAGTTTCATACAGTGTTCCAATACAGTTGGGGGCATGGCTATAAAAAGTTATTTTAAAACAATATTACTGATTGTGTAAGATTTTACGATACAGCTGCATGGCTTAATGTCAATATATCTACTTCCGAACTCAACCCAAATGAAACTTAATCATCGCAATCAATCTTTTTTGAGGTTCAAGGGCAAACTTTGCGACAGCTCCAAAGTCGCATAATCCCTCCTGTGTTTTTTTGTTGGTATCATGAACTCAGCAACCATTAAGTGCTCCAATCTCCACAAACTGTTAATTGACCGTGAAAGTAAGACTATACGCTTCGCCATCCATCATCGGTCACTGACACGTTCTGAGACATTCTGAGAAAAGAGACATATTGGGTATCTTGGCTGAGAATTGGTGAGGGGGGTAGTGTTATCTGTAATATCACTTAGGGGGTTGGTTTGGTTTTCACCTTCTGCACTTCGCCGAATCATCGTACTTTGTGACTAACTATACCTGCACTAACTCTATGCACACACACTGTACTCTACCCACACACTCACACGTACTTACACTGACACCCCAACACACACACACACTGTACTCTACCCACACACTCACACGTACTTACACTGACACCCCAACACACACACACTGGACTCTACCCACACACTCACACGTACTTACACTGACACCCAAACACACACACACTGGACTCTACCCACACACTCACACGTACTTACACTGACACCCCAACACACACACACTGTACTCTACCCACACACTCACACGTACTTACACTGACACCCCAACACACACACACTGGACTCTACCCACACACTCACACGTACTTACACTGACACCCCAACACACACACACACTGTACTCTACCCACACACTCACACGTACTTACACTGACACCCCAACACACACACACTGTACTCTACCCACACACTCACACGTACTTACACTGACACCCCAACACACACACACTGTACTCTACCCACACACTCACATGTACTTACACTGGCACCCCAACACACACACACTGTACTCTACCCACACACTCACACGTACTTACACTGACACCCCAACACACACACACTGTACTCTACCCACACACTCACACGTACTTACACTGACACCCCAACACACACACACTGTACTCTACCCACACACTCACACGTACTTACACTGACACCCCAACACACACACACTGGACTCTACCCACACACTCACACGTACTTACACTGACACCCCAACACACACACACTGTACTCTACCCACACACTCACACGTACTTACACTGACACCCCAACACACACACACTGGACTCTACCCACACGCTCACACATACTTACACTGACACCCCAACACACACACACACACTGGACTCTACCCACACACTCACACGTACTTACACTGACACCCCAACACACACACACTGGACTCTGCCCACACACTCACACGTACTTACACTGACACCCCAACACACACACACACACTGTACTCTACCCACACACTCACACGTACTTACACTGACACCCCAACACACACACACACACTGGACTCTACCCACACACTCACACGTACTTACACTGACACCCCAACACACACACACTGGACTCTACCCACACACTCACACATACTTACACTGACACCCCAACACACACACACACACACACACACTGGACTCTACCCACACACTCACACGTACTTACACTGACACCCCAACACACACACACACACACACTGGACTCTACCCACACACTCACACGTACTTACACTGACACCCCAACACACACACACTGGACTCTACCCACACACTCACACCTACTTACACTGACACCCCAACACACACACACTGGACTCTACCCACACACTCACACGTACTTACACTGACACCCCAACACACACACACTGGACTCTACCCACACACTCACACATACTTACACTGACACCCCAACACACACACACACACTGGACTCTACCCACACACTCACACGTACTTACACTGACACCCCAACACACACACACTGGACTCTGCCCACACACTCACACGTACTTACACTGACACCCCAACACACACACACACACTGTACTCTACCCACACACTCACACGTACTTACACTGACACCCCAACACACACACACACTGGACTCTACCCACACACTCACACGTGACACCCCAACACACACACACTGGACTCTACCCACACACTCACACATACTTACACTGACACCCCAACACACACACACACACACACACACTGGACTCTACCCACACACTCACACGTACTTACACTGACACCCCAACACACACACACACACACTGGACTCTACCCACACACTCACACGTACTTACACTGACACCCCAACACACACACACTGGACTCTACCCACACACTCACACGTACTTACACTGACACCCCAACACACACACACTGGACTCTACCCACACACTCACACATACTTACACTGACACCCCAACACACACACACACACACACACACTGGACTCTACCCACACACTCACACATACTTACACTGACACCCCAACACACACACACTGGACTCTACCCACACACTCACACATACTTACACTGACACCCCAACACACACACACTGGACTCTACCCACACACTCACACGTACTTACACTGACACCCCAACACACACACACACACACACTCATACTCACACACACAGAAATTAAAATACACAAACCCACACTTGCACACTCACGACATGCGCTGCCTCTACTGTCTATTATCTATCCTGTCGCCTCGTCACTTTTTTGTCTTTATCTTTAACTCTGTATTGTTGTGATGGACCCAGTAAGCATTTCACTGTTAGTTTACACCTGTTGTATACGAAGCATGTGACAAATAATTGTGATTTGATTTGGCCAGTGGCCATTAACAAGTAAATCTCGTCCGTCGTCTCGACATGTCAGATTAGATATATCCGCTTAGGAGATTGTTATCTGAAGAGTGAGAGACGATAGTTTGATGGGGGTGAAATTAATTGTACAATGACTGGTTCACTTGATCGGAATGGTGAGGGTTTTAACGGCGCATTGCGGCGAGGGAAGATTGACTCAGTAATTGGATGAGAGTCTGTCGCTTCACCCCTAGGTTATGAACAGTGTTGTCCCGAGATGCACAAACAGAGAGTAATGACGCGACGTCGGCTCATCTACAAAGGCACAGCACCTTGGCAAGGATACACAGGCCTGGTCTGTACCTTATGTATAAGGATCAAATAAAATACAAGTATTGGATATTATTTTCTCCAAGGTCTCATTCTATGAAGCCTGTTAGAACTCCCTGTGTAGACATACTGTACATAATCTGGGGTTGGAGTCAATCCATTTTAACTCAACCAATTCAGGTAAATCACTGGAAATTCTACTCTAAAAATAATGGGCAATTCATTCATACTGTACATGTTGAATTGATCCAAAGCCTGATTAAATGGCCAAACTTAATACTAATAAAATCAGTATGTGCGGGTTGGACTTCGTGGGAAATCCTTGATTGTATTGCTCGGTAGCTCTTTTAACTCTACATCTAACTGAACTGACACACAACAACAAAGTGGAGCTTTAAAAGGTAGTTTATCTCGCCGTTGAATTAGGAATTAGAATACTAATTAATTTAATAGGATCTTTATGATTCTTGCTGAGATTAACACTACCCCAGTAAAGGAGAATCGATACATTGATTTGCGACATAACAGCTGTCATATAGTCTGGTTCATGGCTTTGAGAGAGACAGCTGTGGTAAGAGGCTGGTGCCATGCAAGCCCCAGATTGACTTGTACCCTCTGATAAAGTGGCTGTCCTTGAGTACATTCTATCCTCACTGTCAGCAGACCCATTATTTTGCAAGCACCAAATCGACAATAACTCCGTTTCAACCAATGAGCTATAGCTGTTCATGTATGATACTTGACTGTCTATAAATTATGTTTATACAAGGGGTGTGTCTAATCCTGGATTGTGATTGGTTAAAACCACATTCCAGCCAGTGCCTATTCCACAAGTTACCACCGGCTAACTCTATGACGCTGAAATGTACACTACCATTCAAAAGTTTGGAGTCAATTAGAAATGTCCTTTTTTTAAGCACACTTTTATTGTCCATTAAAATAACATCAAATTAATCAGAAATATAGTGTAGACATTGTTAGTGTTGTAAATGACTATTGCAGATTTTTTTATGGAATATCTACATAGGTGTACAGAGGCCCATTATCAGCAACCATCACTCCTGTGTTCCATTGGCACGTTGTGTTAGCTAATCCAAGTTTATAATTTTAAAAGGCTAATTGATCATTTGAAAACTCTTTTGCAACTATGTTAGTACAACTGAAAACTGTTGTCGTGATTAAAAAATATATAAAGCTGGTTTTATTTAGACTAGTGGAGCATTGGCATTTGTGGGTTCAATTGAGACTGCTGTTTTGCAGGTACTATTTAATGAAGCTGCCAGTTGAGGACTTGTCAGGTGTCTGTTTCTCAAACTAGACACTAATGTACTTGTCTTCTTTCTCAGTTGTGCACCGGGGCCTCTCACTCCTCTTTCAATTCTGGTTAGAGACAGTTTGTGCTGTTCTGTGAAGGGAGTAGTACACAGAGTTGTACGAGATCTTCAGTTTCTTGGCAATTCCTCGCATGGAATAGCCTTCATTTCTCTGAAAAATAATAGACTGATGAGTTTCAGGTGAAAGTTATTTGTTTCTGGACATTTTGAGCCTGTAATTTAACCCACAAATGCTGATGCTTCAGATAATCAACTAGTCTAAAGAAGGCCAGTTTTATTGATTCTTTCATCAGAACAACAGTTTTCAGCTGTGCTAACATAATTGCAAAAGTGTTTTCTAATGATCAATTAGCAATTTAAATTGATAACTTGGATTAGCTAACACAACTTGCCATTGGAACACAGGAGTGATGGTTGCTGATAATGGGCCTCTGTAGATATTCATTAAAAATCAGCTGTTTCCAGCTATAATAGTCATTTACAACATTAACAATATTTACACTGTATTTCTGATAAATTTGATGTTATTTTAACCCCCCAAAAAGCTGTGCTTTTCCTTTAAAAACGAGGACATTTCTATGTGAACCCAAACTTTTGAACTGTAGTGTATATTTACCCTGTTCCGTCTGACTGCGCATTCCACTGCAATCCACAGCTCAGCAAGGCAATTTAGATACTAGATCTACACTGTAAAAAGCACCTAGACGTTATCTCCCATTTCTTTTAGACTAACATTTGGTTTTCAACACTGAAGATTTGTAATAACCCTGCTGTCTTGTCTCTCTGACATTTCCAACAATGTTTTAATTTTGAAAATTGATCTCCAACTGTCCTATGGAAATGAACGTCTCGGAGTCGGGGCGAGACAGACAGGCTCGCAGCTTTCATCAGCCAGTCGAAATCATGAATCAGCATACTTTTTATGGCTGTACAGTGCATTCGGAAATGATTCCGGCACCTTCCCTTATTCCACATTTTGTTACATTACAGCCTTATTCTAAAATGGATTTAAAACACGTTTTTTGATTTTTTTGCAAATATATAAAATATAAAAACAGAAATACCTTATTTACATAAGTATTCAGACCCTTTGCTATGAGACTCAAAATTGACCTCGGGTGAATCCTGTATCCATTGTTCATCACTGGGATGTTTCTACAACTTGATTGGAGTTCACCTGTGGTAAATAATTTGGAAAGGTACACACCTGTCTATATAAGGTCAGATCTGGGGAAGGGTGCTAAAACATTTCTGCCTCATCGAAGGTCCCCAAGAACATGGTGGCCTCCATTATTCTTAAATGGATGAAGTTTGGAACTACCAAGACTCTTCCTAGAGCTGGCTGCCAGGCCAAACTGAGCAATCGGGGGAGAAGGGCCTTGGTCAGGGAGGTGACCAAGAACCAGATGGTCACTCTGACAGAGCTCCAGAGTTCCTCTGTGAAGATGGGAGAACCTTACAGAAGGACAACCATCTCTGCAGCACTCCACTAATCAGGCATTTATGGTAGAGTGGCCAGACGGAAGCAACTCCTCAGTAAAAGGCACGACAGACCACTTGGAATTTGCCAAAAGGCACAGAAAGGACTCTCAGACCATGGGAAACAAGATTATCTTATCTGAAGAAACCAAGATTGAACCATCCCTATGTTGAAGTATGGTGGTGGTAGCATCATACTGTGGGGATGTTTTACAGCTGCAGGGACTGGGAGACTAGTCAGGATCAAGGGAAAGATAAACTGAACAAAGTACAGAGAGATCCTTAATGAAAATCTGTTCAGGACCTGGGGCGAAAGTTCACCTTCCAACAGGACAATGACCCTAAGCACACTGCCAAACAACGCTGGAGTGGCTTCAGGACAAGTCTCTGAATGTCCATAAGTGTCCAAGCCAGAGCCCGGACTTGAACCCGATCAAACATCTCTGGAGAGACCTACAAATATCTGTGCAGCGATGCTCCCCCTCCAAGATGACAGAGCTTGAGAGGATATGCAGAGAAGAATGGCAGAAACTCTGCAAATACAGATGTGTTAAGGGTGTAGTGTCATACCCAAGAAGACTCGATGCTGTAATAGCTGCCAAAGGTGCTTCAACAAAGTACTGAGTAAAGGGTGAATACTTATGTAAATGTGATATTTCGAAAAATCAATTTTTACTTCGTTATTGTGGGGTACTGTGGGTAGATTGATGCGGGGAGGAAACAATGTAATGCATTTTAGAATAAGGCTGTGATGTGGAAAAAGTCAAGGGGTCTGAATACTTTCCGAATGCACTGTATACGAAAAAATATCAATAGAAAAACACGAAATGCAGCTAGTTTGCTGTCATTCCAGTTTCAGTTTGAAGTGATTGAAGTGACACGTATGCATATGAGATGAATAATGTAGGGTATGTAAACATTATATTAAGTAGCATTGTTTAAAGTGGCTAGTGATATATTTGACATCAATTCCCATCAATTCCCATTATTTTTTTATTTTTTATTATTTATTTATTTATGTATTTTTTTACCTTTATTTAACCAGGCAAGTCAGTTAAGAACATATTCTTATTTTCAATGACGGCCTGGGAACAGTGGGTTAACTGTTCAGGAGCAGAACGACAGATTTGTACCTTGTCAGCTGGGGGGTTTGAACTCGCAACCTTCCGGTTACTAGTCCAACGCTCTAACCACTAGGCTACGCTGCCGCCCCAGCGTAGCCTAGTTAAAGTGGCTGGAGTGTGTTGGCAGCAGCCACTCAATGTTAGTGGTGGCTGTTTAACAGTCTGATGGCCTTGAGATAGAAGCTGTTTTTCAGTCTGATTTTCGGTCCCAGCTTTGATGCACCTGTACTGACCTCGCCTTCTGGATGATAGCGGGGTGAACAGGCAGTGGCTCGGATGGTTGTTGTCCTTGATGATCTTTATGGCCTTCCTGTTACATCGGGTGGTGTAGGTGTCCTGGAGGGCAGGTAGTTTGCCCGCGGTGATGCGTTGTGCAGACCTCACTACCCTCTGGAGAGCCTTACGGTTGTGGGCGGAGCAGTTGCCGTACCAGGCGGTGATACAGCCCGCCAGGATGCTCTCGATTGTGCATCTGTAGAGGCTTGTGAGTGCTTTTGGTGACAAGCCGAATTTCTTCAGCCTCCTGAGGTTGAAGAGGCGCTGCTGCGCCTTCTTCACAATGCTGTCTGTGTGGGTGGATCAATTCAGTTTGTCTGTGATGTGTACGCCGAGGAACTTAAAACTTACTACCCTCTCCACTACTGTTCCATCGATGTGGATAGGGGGGTGTTCCCTCTGCTGTTTCCTGAAGTCCACAATCATCTCCTTAGTTTTGTTAACGTTGAGTGTGAGGTTATTTTCCTGACACCACACTCTGAGGGCCCTCACCTCCTCCCCGTAGGCCGTCTCGTCGTTGTTGGTAATCAAGCCTACCACTGTTGTGTCGTCCGCAAACCTGATGATTGAGTTGGAGGCGTGCGTGGCCACACAGTCGTGGGTGAACAGGGAGTACAGGAGAGGGCTCAGAATGCAGCCTTGTGGGTTTGTCTCGGGCCTAAAAACACCCATTGCAATATCCTCCAAACACCTGCTTCTCGGGTATTATCACTTAAATAAACCCTTTGCAATCCCTTGAAAGGACACCTTATTGTAAAGTGTTGTCAATATGGATGATGTCATTTGGATTGATCAAATCAACAAAACAATATTTTCTGTGTGACAAAAATCAATTTGTCTATCAGTTCAGATCAGCCTTACCTTCACTTCAATATGAGCACAAATAATCAATGGCACCAATTTGCATTATAGGACTTGATGGTGTATCCAATAACACATGTCAAAGGGGAATTCACCACCTCCCATAATTTCTGATATTAAAAAGCTCATCAGTGTTTTTGGGATTAGTCAAAGTCTCCAGAGGTTTACTGTACCACAGTGAGGGTGTTTGTTGTTGTTGTTTGTGTATAATACACAGCCGGTATAATATATGTATTACCCTCAGCCAATATGCGGTTTCTGAGAGCACTCTGTGATTCTTGACATAATTAGCGACATTTACATATCATTAGCATTGGTAATGTTTTCGTTATCATACAGTATGTGGGGACCCCATAGTGGAGAAATCATCAACTAGATTCAGCCGCGGGACAATTTTTTCTTGAGCAGATGTTCAGGGGGCCGGAACATAATTACTAATAATTTGTATAATGCAAATTGACCACAAGAAGCCCAAACAGATATAATATTTGACTGAAACATAATCATTTCAAACCTTAACTTACATTTGTATACGATCACATATATCGCTCTGTGATTTGCGGGAATACTTTGGAACAGATTTCCACAATTAAAATCACTTGGAGCTGAATCGCTGATGTTTTTACAGTATGTTGTGTTTTTTGAAACTTGGGGCACTAAATAAATTCACCCGTGGGCTGCCAGTTGGGGAACCCTGCCATTGTGTGTGGAGGGTTTCCCACTTTATATACTGCAATGTTGAGTGCTGAAGCACGTAGCACGTACAAATTGTCTGTCCTCAGTTGCAACACTCACCACCAAGTTCCAAACTGCCTCTGGCACAAGAACTGTTCGTCAGGAGCTTCATGAAATGGGTTTCCATGGCCGAGTAGCCGCACACAAGCCTAAGATCACCATATGCAATGCCAAGCGTCAGCTGGAGTGGTGTAAAGCTTACCACCATTGGACTCTCCGGAGTGATGAATCACACTTCACCATCTGGCAGTCCGACAGACGAATCTGGGTTTGGCGGATGCCAGGAGAATGCTACCTGCCCCAATGCATAGTGCCAATGGTACATTTCGGTGGAGGAGGAATACTGGTCTGGGGCTGTTTTTCATAGTTCAGGCCCCTTAGTTCCAGTGAAGGGAAATCTTAATGCTATTGCATACAATGACATTCTAGAACATTCTGTGCTTCCAACTATGTGGCGACAGTTTATGAGAAGGCCCTTTTCTGTTTCAGCATGACAATGCCCCCTTGTACAAAGCAAGGTCCATACTGAAATGGTTTGTCGAGATTGGTGTGAAATAACTTGACTGGCCTGCACAAAGCCCTGACCTCAACCCCATCAAACACCTTTGGGATGAATTGGACCTCCGACAGCTAGCCAGGCCTAATCGCCCAACACCAGTGCACAACCTCACTAATGCTCTTGTGGCCGAATGGAAGCAGACGAGTGGAGGCTGTTATTGCAGCAAAGGGGGGGGGCAACTCCATATCAATGCCCATGATTTTGGAATGAGATGTTCGACGAGCACGTGTCCTCGTACTTTTGTATGTACACACTTTTGTTTGTGTAGATGAGTAAACATGACGTATATAGAGCATCAGAATAATGCCTATTGGCACTCTATTGAGTTCATGCTAATCTCCTTGTAACAGTGTACATCTTATGATATTCACCATCTGTTCCAGATGTGGCGTCACCGTAGGAATGTATAAGATCACTACATTGCCAGGCATAATAGGGAACAAACTCGACTTATCTCATGCAAAAGCAGAGAAACACTGTATCATAGCCAAGCATCTGGATTGCCTTTGTCTTGAATCCATCTTATTGGACAGTTGGTTCGTGGACTCGTCACATGACAAAGTTCACCCATTATAGGTAATGAGTGCTCCAAAGAAATCCCACCCTTGCCCACATTTATCAACAATAGCCTGATGTATTACACTCTCATAACTGTGCCAAGATTCTTGTTATTGGCCCAAGAACATAAAAACCACAAGGTTAGACGTAGCATGGGGTTGTAAATCTAATAACTAGTCTCATCCAATTATATTCAAAGAGAGAACAGGCTTGAAAACAGTAGCTAGTCGTATTGCGGCCATATTGTATTTCTGTTATAGCTTGTACTGTAATGTGTCTGAGCATGTCTAGTCACTATGTTTAAGCTGTACATTACAAGAAATGTCAACAACTTTTCAAATGTCGACATTTTCACGTTACATACTTTAGGTATATGCATGCATACACTGTATATCATATTATGTAGGCTTAAACCCACCAAAACATGTCAAGGACAAATCATTTAATTGTGGCTTTGGCTCTGGTTGAATCGTGAGTTTTTCAAACAATCATTTCAATGACATTCAAATAATTTTACAACATTGCTTTTGTAGGCACAACTGAACATCACTGTCTCAACAAACCTGTCATTTTCACATAGTCAGAACTGGATAATTGCTAAATCAAAAGTTATTTGAAATGACATATTTCTCAAGTGTGCCCATATTGTTCATTGTTATAAAACCGCCTATTTTATTTAACCTATAAAATATATATTCAGCAACACGCCCCTATATCCAATTTTGCCCGAAAGTGTGACTCAATATTATTTGTGTGGATAAATCAACATTACTCAATCAGATACATGTAATGGGGAGTGAGAGAGAGAGACCGAGAGAGAGGGGAGAGAGATAGAGAGACAGAGAGTTGGCTGGGACACTGGTACACTGAGTGAGGTGGCTCTCTCAATGTTACCATTGTTAGATGCGAGATGTTTGTGCCTGCGGGCGAAGTTGTTCATCAGAAGCTTTGGGTCCCTGCCACAAAAGCAAGTTTTCTCCAAACACCCTCACTCATTCGTCGCCCCAGGACATTGTTTTTCATCCTCTAAATAAGGTCCCGGCATACACTTGACTTTGTTATGGCTTGGTGAACTGAAGAATACAATGCACAATGATATGTTTGCCTCAGTCGATAATACTGGCTTATTAAAAAGTGTAGAGATGAATAACACATTGTGTCATTAGTACAAGTAGAAGTAGCAGTAGTAGAAGTAGTAGTAGAAGTAGTAGTAGAAGTAGCAGTAGTAGTAGTAGTAGTAGTAGTGGTAGTAGTAGAAGTAGTAGAAGGAGCAGTAGCATTAGTAGTAGAAGTAGTAGTAGTAGCAGTAGTAGTAGTAGTAGTAGCAGTAGCATTAGTAGTAGAAGTAGTAGTAGAAGTAGTAGTAGAAGTAGCAGTAGTAGTAGTGGTACTAGTAGTAGTAGCAGTAGCATTAGTAGTAGAAGTAGTAGTAGTAGTAGAAGTAGCAGTAGCATTAGTAGTATAAGTAGTAGTAGAAGTAGTAGTAGTAGTAGTAGTAGTAGTAGCAGAAGGAGCAATAGCATTAGTAGTAGTATTAGTAGTAGACGTAGTAGTAGTAGTAGTAATAGCAGAAGGAGCAGTAGCATTAATAGTAGTAGTAGTAGTAGTAGTAGTAGTAGTAGCAGCAGAAGGAGCATTAGTAGTAGTAGTAGCAGAAGGAGCAGTAGCATTAATAGTAGTAGTAGTAGTAGTAGTAGTAGTAGTAGTAGTAGCAGAAGGAGCATTAGTAGTAGTAGTAGCAGAAGGAGCAGTAGCATTAGTAGTAGTAGTAGTAGTAGTAGTAGTAAATATATTATGAGTAGTGCTTCTTACATTGTTAAAACAATCATTAGTGATTACATTATTGTTTCTTCAAGGGCAAAAACATTGTCATCGGTAATGAATTGTTAATATTCCACTCGAACATGTTTTAACTACATGTGGCTTGTGTAAGTAAATGGTGGAATTCCTCAGATAAAACTAAGCCCATGAATTAAATCTAAATGGCCAAAAGTCTATTTTTCTCGCTCTCTCTCTTTTTCTCTCTCTCTTTTTCTCTCTCTCTCAATTAAAGGGTTCTATGTTAACATTGCCAAAGCAAGTGAAGTAGATAATAAACAAACGTGAAATTAACAATAACATTTAACAGTAAACATTATACTCACAGAAGTTCCAAAATAAGAAATACATTTAAAATGTCATACTCTATCTCCTCTCTCTCTCCCTCCCATGCACACACACACATTTCTTCTTCAATTCACACATTTTCACCGTCTGAAAACCATTGACCGATTATTTTACCACGCCAGACAAATGTTTCCCTCAAAACTGTTAAGTGTCATGGTGTCCAAACGTCAGCATTACTTTGGTCGACTGAAGGGGAGAAAGTTGATCCCGGGGAGTTAGTTGTTCCTGTTGAGTGACGTCACCGTTCCATCCCCTCTCCGTTTCTGTGCCTGAGTAGGGGCAGTCTGTGTATGAGTGTCGGCAAGAGAGAACGAGTCCCTGCTGCACGGCAAACACAGAACTACAGTCTCGACACATAGAATAATGAATACCTAACGCGCACAACGACGGGAAATATACCACGTTTTCATCGCTGGACGTTCTGGTCCATACGCTCGCTGTTGTGGTTTGCCTCTTGCTTTGAGGAAGATTCATTTAAAGAGTAAAAAAGCAAAGTCAAGGAAAAGAGGCGAAATAAGAGCGGACAGACTGGAAGCGAAGCGTATATAGAAGTACAGACGGATTATTTATCTAATACTGCTATCATTCTGGATGTAATTCGCGACTATTCTTATACAACTGGAGACCGAGTTCAAAGACTGAATGAAAATATGATAAGGTAAGCTTCTATGGAAATGACCATTCAAATTGGCGAATTTGTGGATGTATGACTTCTCACGCACAGTGTGAGCGGATTGAAGTCGTCGCCACAAGTCTTTGAAATAGTGTGGTGCGTGTTGAGAAGCGATTGATTTGTTGTATTTGTTTATTGTCAAATATATTGGAGCACCAAACTATGTCTGCGTTTAGGCATTTCGTGAGTTATTCTTATCGATTAGTTTGTTGTTTTTATTATGTAGGCCTGTAGAGTGGAAAGGAAGACTGCAGTTAATTGAGATGGAATTGACTGATAGATCAGTGCCTTTTTTTGTGAAGGACGAGAGCGTCCCATTGAATTAAATTACTCAATATACATACACATTTAGAACAGGATAACAATAGGTATTTTAGTTATTATGTTTATGATTATTCCAGTAGACTAGACGATTTTGAGGATCTGGGTATTCGTTTACTGTATGATCATGTAAATTCTACAGCAGAAGGCTACGGAAATACAGTTAATTTATTGTGTAGTCCTATGGTAGAATAATACCAATGATCGTATTGTGTAGTCCTATGGTAGAATAATACCAATTATCGTATTGTGTAGTCCTATGGTAGAATAATACCAATTATCGTATTGTGTAGTCCTATGGTAGAATAATACCAATTATCGTATTGTGTAGTCCTATGGTGGAATAATACCAATTATCGTATTGTGTAGTCCTATGGTAGAATAATACCAATTATCGGGCTCATAAATAGATAGATGATCGGGCTCATAAAACATTCATAAAGTATTTTATTTGCTTCTCATATTTTTATTTTCCGATTAATCGATGGTCCTCTTTTAAGATTACGATAGTGATATCACAGTTTGATTGGAAAACAGCGATTTTTGTGGAGTCTGCCATCATGATTTAAAGCCGCATTCCTCGCACTTGGAAGAGACGCGTGTCTTATCTATGTTGTCGCCTATTTTTGGAACACATTTTTGTTTCCTAACGGTCCTAACTTAACTGTCGGACAGGGCGAACTGTATCCCTGGGTTTATAGGCGTTGAAAAGGGCACACAAATAAAGGCGAAAACGCCTGTCACTAAATCAGGTGAAAGCGAACCTTTTTTTCCATGACAATTTTTCCAATAAAACTTGCGAACAACACCTGTGCTCGCTGAGCAAGTTTAGCCGCTAGGGGCCTTCATAGCATACTCTACTCGACAGTAAGACATCGGAATGCAGAGCAGAGAATGGCCAATGGGGTTCAGATGGCCAGTGATGCCAGAGGAAGACAGGCTACATTCTCTCCCCTTTGCCTTACCAATGCCCCTCAAGAGATGTTCCATGTTGTTAAGCTCCTGTTGTGATCATACAAGTCTATCATGGTTGTTGTAGACAACATTTATTTTGAGAATAATACGGTTGCAATGCTGTGTGCTGGTCTACTGCTGATCTTTTTTGATAAATTATATTCTTATATTTTAAACAAAGTCATCACATGTTGGTTTAATTGCTTTTTTTTAATGCAGTATATAATTTTATTACATTTTCTGTGTTTGAGACTTTTCTAGGCAGAGTAAAAGAGTATGTGCATGTATGAAACAGTACATGCAAATGACTTGGCATTTGGTTATTCTACAGTCCATGCCCGTTCGGCTGCGTTATAGCTCAGTTTTGGGTTGTGTTGAGTTTGTTGCTCTGAGTGAAATAAAATCCCATTAAGAGAGGTTGGGGTAGTGAGGTGTTGAAAATGTCTCGTAAGTGCTTTGTAATTGTGTGTGTGCGTATGAGTGTGTGCGTGTGTGTTTGTGCGCACGTCTCTTTACGTGAGCAGCTGTGTGATTGAGCAATCTCCATGCAGTTTGTAGGCAGTAAGCACTTTCAGAGAGCTCACCCAAGCACCAATCCTGTCTTCTATGTTTTACAGTTTCCAGCTCCAACAATTAGCACTCGCCCAATTTTGACACACAGCAATTAGCGCCCATCGCTACTTGTTCGCTTTCTAATTTCGCCATTACGACAGGCTCCCTCAAAAGAGGAGACTCAACAAATATACGTTTACATGGAATAGCCTAGTTGATTTGAGTTGTTCAACCCAAAGAGAGCTCTTGTGAGAGATGAGTTTTGCTGTTTTGAAAGCAGGGTTGAAGCAACCACCTTGTCTGCCTCTGTCCTTGGCTGCTTTCCTTGTGAGGTCCTTTGAAACAATTTATGGCTGTGTTTGAAGAACCGTTTTGTCATATAACAAACCAAGTTTCTATGACTCAGTGCTGCAGGGGAAGACTGTATTGTGTATCGATGAAAGTGAGGCGTTTAGTTAATTTGCAGTGTGTGTTTCGTGCTGGGACTGAAGATGATGATACAGTACACAGGCCGCTGACACGAGAAGAGCCTGCTGCCAAAGGGTTAATGGATTCCCTTTGTGGGGAGTCAGAGCATTTTTGTTCGTTCCCGTTCCCCCCCAGGACATGTTTTTTTTGTACACTCACCTGGCTAGAATGTTCTATTCTCCAGGGATGCAGACTCTGCACCTTTCAGCGATATTCACAGTTTCATCTCAAAATAGGTCATCCATGTGAATCGTGTAGATCAGAAAAAAACTAAAAGTGTGCAGACACAGAGTGTATCACCCACTGAGTTATGAGTGCTTCATCCAAGACTACGTGTGACAGCTGGGAGCAGCCCCTAACCAGCCATGAAAGGCGCTGCATTGGCCGTGCAGCATTTACGGCGATTTGGCATCTGCAGAAGTCACGGAATTCATACTTTGTGCCCTTCGCCGAGCGGCTCAGAATGGATGAGCAGAGCTGTTGTGAAAGAAGTGAGTTTGTGTTTGTACAGGACCTCCCACTCCCACCTACCGTCAACCAATCATGTCAATGCAGAGCTATACGGAGCCCTCTGCATCGTTGCAACATTTGAGCGGCGCACGAAGATGCGGTACGGAGCTCAATTTGGCCTCTGCGTGCCTCAGGAGGCTTCGCAATTGCGTCACACCCTCCGACCACATTTTCAGATCAAGTTGGTTCTTAGCCTACTCCACTGTTTCTCTCCGTCCGTTATTTAACCGCATCTCCATCACTTTTACAATATTATTTAGCCGTAATTGCGAGCTGGGGTGTGAAGGTAGTGATGATGTTTCTGTTGTTACATTTGTTTAATTATTGGAGTGGCTCGCAGCGCCAGCAAAGTGGATACGTAGATGTCTTTTCATTTCGCCTGTAAGAACAAGCAAGCCAGTCTGACTATGCAGCCTTTGAGTGGCACTGCCACTGGCTAGCTAGCTTACAACATGGCACCCCTTGGCTATGCACAGGGAAAACGGAAAAAGGATAGATAGCCTACTTAAAGAGATGCTTCAAAGGTAGGATGCAAAAGGCTAATCACTGTAATTCTATGCAAAAACATATATTTTTCTGGTGTTCCTTAAATTCTTTTTGGTGTGTCTGTGTGTGAGGGAGAGAGAGAGAAAGAGAGTGGTGTGTATTCAACAAGATTTACCAAGAAAAAAACTAAAATAGATATGAAATCATTTATCTTTCGTCTCTCTGTGTTTCATAATTTCCCTTCAATTCGCAAGAGGCTGAAAGTATCTCACCGGAGAAAGAATCCGAGTGAGCGAAACAGCGCCCCTCTGTCTCTGTATGTGTAGCCCTCCTTGGACACTGTGTTAACTAACCTCCAGACGAGCTTCAATGCCATACAACTCTCCTTCCGTGGCCTCCAACTGCTCTTAAACGCAAGTAAAACTAAATGCATGCTTTTCAATCGATCGCCGCCCGCACCTGCTCGCCAGTCCAGCATCACTACTCTGGACGGCTCTGACTTAGAATACGTGGACAACTACAAATACCTGGGTGCCTGGTTAGACTGTAAACTCTCCTTCCAGACTCACAGTAAGCATCTCCAATCCAAAATTAAATCTAGAATCGGCTTCCTATATCGCAACAAAGCATTCTTCACTCATGCTGCCAAACAGACCCTCGTAAAACTGACCATCCTACCGATCCTCGACTTCGGTGATGTCATATATAAAATAACCTCCAACACTCTACTCAACAAACTGGATGCAGTCTATCACAGAGCCATCCATTTTGTCACCAAAACCCCATACACTACCCACCATTGCGACCTGTACGCTCTCGTTGGTTGGCCCTCGCTTCATACACGTCGCCAAACCCACTGGCTACAGGTTATCTACAAGTCTCTGCTAGGTAAAGCCCCGCCTTATCTCAGCTCACTGGTCACCATAGCAGCACCCACTCATAGCATGCGCTTGTCTTTGTATACCTGTGTGCTGACGCTGTTCCTGTCCTGTCCTGTCTGTTACCGATGAAATGTTCAACTCCCCGTACCTGCTTCTCATCTCTGGCGTCGGTCCTTACAATCTGATGCTGTCTGGTTAAAAAGAGTATGATATTGTTGCTGCCTGTAGCATTGAATGCAAGGGAAGCAAGTGAGCATTTAGCAACCTTTGATTCAAAAAAAGTTTAAAATAATAGCCAATCAGCCTTGAGCTAAACTGAACAAGCTCAACATTGAATGGTCCTGGCGCATTTGGACACTCACCAATCACATCTCATCAAAAACCAAGAGTCATTGACAGACAAAACGTGGTTGAATTCATTCTGCCACTGTGTCTTCTTATTGTCTCGGCCTTAGGCCTACATATCACAATGCCAAGGCAGGGGTGGCAGGGTAGTCTAGTGGTTAGAGTGTTTGACTAGTAACCGAAAGGTTGCAAGTTCAAGCCCCCGAGCTGACAAGGTCTGTCATTCTGCCCCTGAACAGGTAGTTAACCCACTGTTCCTAGGCCATCATTGAAAATAAGAATTTGTTCTTAACTTACTTGCCTAGTTAAATAAAGGTAAAATAAATATGAATTAACAGGTTATAAAGCAAACAACACAATTTTCACAACACACAGGTTGTGGCATTTTTTTCCTGGCTTTGCTTCCCCAGTGATGTTACTGCTGCACCGCTACTGGTGGTGTGAGTGTGTGTGTTTGAGAGACAGAGAGGATGTGTGTGGAAGAGGGAGTAAGTGTGTGTGCGTGTGAGGGAGGGAGGGAGTGTGTAGGATGGTTTCATAAAGACCTAGTGGTTTTTCCCCCTTACTGTCACAATGAAAACTTTAATCATTATGCATTTATATCCCTTACTACATTCCTCCTGCCCAATCACAGGTAGGCCTTTGGATAAGAGCAAATATGCATTATCCTTTTCTATTATACAGTAAAAAGTGCAGTGTTTCCCCTCTGTTAATAGTAGCCGCCACTCCCCCAAAAATGTGATGGTAAAATGTTTTCATTGTTATATATATATATCTTTTTTTAAAGAAGATCATCTTTTTCAGAAGTAACAATCACCAAAATAAAACTAGACAGTCAGGGAGAATCTACAATTACCAAGTAGCATGACACTGGGTCCCCATTGATTTTGTACTGAGTCACTCAGATACCCTGTGGTGTCGCGATACTTCTCGGTATTGTGGTTCTTGGCCTGGTATCACATCATTAGTAAAATGTTGCTATTGTGGCAACCACATTCTGAAAATAGCCAAATGTTATTGGAGTTTACACCAGTTAGCATCATGATCCGCGCTCCAGGTGTACAGGTGAAGATGTTTATCAAGTTTCCAGTGACTTTTTGAAATATGCTTAGCCTTTAATATGTTCCACTGTGGTCTAAAGGCTTAGGCCTACATAGTGTGAACCAAGCAGAGGGACTTAGCTAATATAATTGAAACATCTTGAGATGGTATAAACTCAGCATTCAGTCTCTGAATGAGACAAAACCAAGTACCCTCTCAAAGAATCGGGCTCTCGTTTTACACTGCTATTGTTCCCACCAAATCTAATTGGCTATGACTCACCATCCTATTTCAGAAGGGGAAGTCAAAATAAATACATAAATGTTTGGTGTGTGTGCTTGTGTTTGGTGTGTGTGTGCCTGTGTGTCTGTGAGCACTGCTCATCGAATGCAATCCAAGGCTGTGGCCTTCCATTATGAGCTGTTGAATGAAAAATCAACACTTACATTGTAAAAAGGATACATAAACACAGGCTGCAATTATGGGGCGCCAACCTGGTTGGAGAGAGAAGGCCACAGAGTGCCAAAAGGCCTGCTAACAATCATCCCATCGACGTGTCTTTCCCTGTAATCATCTGGTGGAATCTACCTTATTTGTACCAGCAGGCCCAAATGACCCCCCACACAATTGTCTAGTGGACATCAAAACTATAAAATAACACATATGGAATCATGTCATAACCAAAAAAAAAGTGGTAAAACAAATCAAAATATATTTTATATTTGAAGTTCTTCAAATTAGCCACCCTTTGCCTTGATGAGAGCTTTGCACTCTGTTGGCATTCCATTCTCTCAACCAGCTTCATGAGGAATACTTTTCCAACAGTCTTGAAGCAGTTCCCACATATGCTGAACACTTGTTGGCTGCTTTTCCTTCACTCTGTGATCCAATTCATCCCAAACCATCTCAATTGGGTTGAGGCCAGGTCATCTGATTCAGCAGTCCATCACTCTCCTTCTTGGTCAAGTAGCCCTTACACAGCCTGGAGGTGTGTTTTCGGTCAATGTCCTGATAGTTCCACTAAGGGCAAACCAGATTGGATGGTTTGTCACTGTGGTAGCCATGCTGGTTAAGTGTGCCTTGAATTCTAAATAAATCACAGACAGTGTCACCAGCAAAGCACCATCACACCTCCTCCATGCTTCACGGTGGGAACCACACATGCAGAAATAATCCGTTGACCTACTCTGCTTCTCACAAAGACACGGCGGTTGGAACCAAAAATCTAACATTTTCACATCCATTGCTTGTGTTTCATGGCCCAAGCAAGTTTCTTCGTCTTATTGGTTTCCTTTAGAAGTGATTTCTTTGTAGTAGTTTGACCATGAAGACCTGATTCATGCAGTCTCCTCCTCAAGTTGATGTTGAGATATGTCTGTTTCTTGAACTCTGTGAATAATTTATTTGGGCTGTAATCTGAGGTGCAGTTAACTCTAATGAACTTTCCTCTGCAGCAGAGGTAACTCTGGGTCTTACTTTCCTGTGGCGGTCCTCATGAGAGCCAATTTCATCATAGTGCTTGATGGTTTTTGCGATTGCACTTGAAGAAACTTTAAAACAAATGTTTCATAGTTTTGATGTCTTCACTATTATTCTACAATGAAGAAAACAGTAAAAACCCTGTAATGAGTAGGTGTGTCCAAACTTGTGTGTGTGTGTGTGTGTGTGTGTGTGTGTGTGTGTGTGTGTGTGTGTGTGTGTGTGTGTGTGTGTGTGTGTGTGTGTGTGTGTGTGTGTGTGTGTGTGCGTGTGTGCGTGCGGATGTGTGTATGCCTCCATCACCCTGTCAAAATGAAGACTTGACAAGGTGACGGACACTGACATCACACTGACATCACACAGGCACGCATGTACACGCCTCGCTTACACACACACACACACACACACACACACACACACACACACACACACACACACACACACACACACACACACACACCACACACACACACACACACACCCTCACCTCACCTACCCACGCACATATCCTTCAGCTATTATTAGACCATTAAAGACACTTCTTTAGACTTTTAAGTAGTATTACCAAGCAAATCAATTTTACCCTCTCTATCCTCTCCTCTGTCTCTCCCTCTGGTTTCATGGGGGAGGATGTAGACTTAAAGTTATAGGGGCGATCAGGCGACCCCCCACGTGCCACAAATGGGAGGGAATGCCCCACGACTGCCTCTCTCTGCAGCTGTTCTTCAGTGGCGGTTTAGGTTTCAACAGATATGCCACATGTCTGTAGCCAGTTGTGAGGAGATAGGTGGGCGGCTACTGCTATGGCTTTGAATTGGGGTCTGTAGTAGCACTGCATGGAAAAGGGATGGGATTCTGACCTCCATTTTGGCTCGACAGAATGCTCGTCGCTGCCAATCGTTAGCAGTTAGCAAGTACCAACTGGAAACTAATGGAAACAAATGTAAAGAAACAGTTTATCTGTTCTGGTTGCTAATATGATGTTTCCCTTCGATACATGTCTTAGTATCTGGGTAGACGTAAGCTTAATATGACACGTTTCCAGGTTTCACCCAAAATGGTGGTGTCTTTATGCCCTTGTTATCATCTCCTTTTCTCTTATCTGTAATTTTGGGCCAGAACAGAACAGGGGTTCATTTAAATAACGGACTGAACGGGGGAATAAAAGGCAGGAGAAATGGAAGTCACACCCTGCTATGTGCATTCATGTCACAGCGCTTTATCAAATTATTCCACAATAGCAGCCACAAAAGTGATGGAATTTCAATTAAAGTATGACAGTTTTAAAATGTGTTTCTGCTGCATGAGGGGAACAAAAAGTGATTTGGAATAGAAGGCGTATTCTCCAGTCTATATTCTCTGTTGGTTTCTCTCTTGCTCTCACTTTCTCGATTTCATCCTCTCTATTTCTCTCTTTTTCTCTCCCCCTTCTCTATATCTCTCAGAAAGGAATGACGAGGCTAAAACATTTTTGTTTCTGAGGCATTCTGCTGTGGTTATAGCCCAGAGCCAATCAGCAACAGTGTTATGATAAAGGGGGCTTTGGAAGAACTTTCAAGATGGTTGACAGGCTTTTTGAGAGAACAATTACACTACCTGCTGTGAGAGATAGAGGGGTGGCAGCAGATAAGTGCTAGGGACTGTGACTTGGATCAGAGTAGCCAAGTCTGACCAGTGGCTAGCTCAAACTGGGGAAGTTCAACCTACATTTAACCCTCAGGGATTGTAAACAGTCTGAACAGAGATTGTTACAGCCTTGTAAACACACACATAGGTCTGGACACGGACATGGGTAGAGACACACGCACAAACAGACACACATACTGAAATGGTGGTCCTGTGGAGATGTACATAACAGGTGATCATGGACAACAGCGGAGGAGGTTTTGTCAAAAGGGACTTCTGTTTTGATCTTGTTTTTCTCATGCTGATGCAGTCAACTCTCTGATTTTCTGACACATTTAAGCCCATAGATGGTTTGGTTATTTCTTACATGGGGTGGCAGGGTAGCCTAGTGGTTAGAGCTTTGGACTAGTAACCGAAAGGTTGCAAGTTTAAATCCCCGAGCAAAATCTGTCGTTCTGCCCCTGAGGTACAAAATCTGTCGTTCTGCCCCTGAACAGGCAGTTAACCCACTGTTCCTTGGCCGTCATTGAAAATAAGAATTTGTTCTTAACTGACTTGCCTAGTAAAATAAAAAAATAAAAAAGAATCCAATGTGGTCCCTTCAGCTTTTTGGCTTTTTGTTCAGCTCTATGGAAAATAATATATTTTTGTGTGAAATAGAAGAAGAAAAAAACGAAGCAAATGGAATTGAAGAACTAAGATGATTTAGCCGAGGTCTTTCATTTGTTTTCTGTCTACATGGGGAAAGTTCTATTAGAAAGTGCAGTGACATAGGCCCACAGTAATTTCACGACTGAGGAATACATTTAACAGTGATGGATTTTCATCATTTGAAAATGTTCCCTGATTTCCCCTGCAATACATGAATCCACAAATATTCTCATCTTGGTATCTTAGCTACTCTAGAAATCCAAAGATCAGTATGTGTTCTGTCCACACTGGTCATCTAAAGCTCTCTCTCTATGTTTCTCTATGTTTATCTCTATGTTTATCTCTGTTTCTCTCTGTCTGTCACTATGTTTCTCTCTGTCTGTCACTATGTTTCTCTCTGTCTGTCACTATGTTTCTCTCTATGTTTCCCTCTGTCACTATGTTTCTCTCTATGTTTCCCTCTGTCACTATGTTTCTCTCTGTCTGTCACTATGTTTCTCTCTATGTTTCCCTCTGTCACTATGTTTCTCTCTATGTTTCCCTCTGTCACTATGTTTCTCTCTGTCTGTCACTATGTGTCTCTCTATGTTTCTCTCTATGTTTCCCTCTGTCACTATGTTTCTCTCTGTCTGTCACTATGTTTCTCTCTGTCTGTCACTATGTGTCTCTCTATGTTTCTCTCTGTCTGTCACTATGTTTCTCTCTGTCTGTCACTATGTGTCTCTCTATGTTTCTCTCTATGTTTCCCTCTGTCACTATGTTTCTCTCTGTCTGTCACTATGTGTCTCTCTATGTTTCTCTCTATGTTTCCCTCTGTCACTATGTTTCTCTCTGTCTGTCACTATGTGTCTCTCTATGTTTCTCTCTATGTTTCCCTCTGTCTGTCACTATGTTTCTCTCTGTCTGTCACTATGTTTCTCTCTGTCTGTCACTATGTTTCTCTCTGTCTGTCACTATGTTTCTCTCTGTCTGTCACTATGTTTCTCTCTGTCTGTCACTATGTTTCTCACTGTCTGTCACTATGTTTCTCTCTGTCTGTCACTATGTTTCTCTCTGTCTGTCACTATGTTACTCTCTGTCAGTCTCTATGTTTCTCTGTTTCTCTCTATGTTTCCCTCTGTCTCTATGTTTCTCTCTATATTTCCCTCTGTCTCTATGTTTCTCTCTGTTTCCCTCTGTCACTGTGTTTCTCTATGTTTCTCTCTATGTTTCCCTCTGTCACTATGTTTCTCTCTGTTTCCCTCTGTCTCTATGTTTCTCTATATGTCTCTCTATGTTTCCCTCTGTCACTATGTTTCTCTATGTTTCTCTCTATGTTTCCCTCTGTCACTATGTTTCTCTCTGTTTCCCTCTGTCTCTATGTTTCTCTATATGTCTCTCTATGTTTCCCTCTGTCACTATGTTTCTCTATATGTCTCTCTATGTTTCCCTCTGTCACTATGTTTCTCTATGTTCATCTCTATGTTTCCCTCTGTCTATGTTTCTCTGTTTCCCTCTGTCTCTGTTTCTCTATGTTTCTCTATATGTTTCCCTCTGTCTCTGTCTCTATGTTTCTCTATATGTTTCCCTCTGTCTATGTTTCTCTATGTTTCTCTAAATGTTTCCATCTGTCTCTATGTTTCTCTATATGTTTCCCTCTGTCTCTGTCTCTATGTTTCTCTATATGTTTCCCTCTGTCTCTATGTTTCTCTATATGTTTCCCTCTGTCTCTGTCTCTATGTTTCTCTATATGTTTCCCTCTGTCTATGTTTCTCTATATGTTTCCCTCTGTCTCTGTCTCTATGTTTCTCTATATGTTTCCCTCTGTCTCTATGTTTCTCTATATGTTTCCCTCTGTCTATGTTTCTCTGTTTCTCTAAATGTTTCCATCTGTCTCTATGTTTCTCTAAATGTTTCCATCTGTCTCTATGTTTCTCTATATGTTTCCCTCTGTCTCTGTCTCTATGTTTCTCTATATGTTTCCCTCTGTCTATGTTTCTCTGTTTCTCTAAATGTTTCCATCTGTCTCTATGTTTCTCTATGTTTCTCTATATGTTTCCCTCTGTCTCTATGTTCCTCTATGTTTCTCTCTGTCTGTCCCTGTGTTTCTCTCTATGTTTATCCATGTTTCCCTCTGACTCTGTTTCTCTATGTTTCTCTCTGTTTTCCTCTGTCTCTATGTTTCTCTCAATGTTTCCCTCTGTCTCTATGTTTCTCTGTCTCTCTCTATGTTTCCCTCACTATGTCTCTATCTATCTCTATATGTCTCGCTCTGTTTCTCTCTATGTTTCCCCTCCCTATGTTTCCCTCTCTATGTCTCTCTATATGTCTATCTCTATATGTCTCGCTCTATGTTTCTCTCTGTTTCCCTCTCTATGTCTCTCTCTGCCTCTCTCTCTGTTTCCCTCTCTATGTCTCTTTCTATGTCTGTTTCTATCTATCTCTCGATGTCTCCCTTTGTTTGTCTCTAGGTTTCCCTCTCTATGTCTCGCTCTATCTATCTCTCTATGTTTCTCTCTGTTTCCCTCTCTATGTTTCCCTCAATGTCTCTCTCTATCTATCTCTTTATCAATCTCTTTATCTATCTCTCTGTTTCTATATCTTTCTCTGTCTCTCTCTCTTTCTCTTCCTTTTTTCTTACTTCCTTTCTCTCTCTCTCTCTTTCTCACTCACTCTTTCTCACTCACTCTTTCTCACTCTCTCTCTGTCTTTCTCTCTCTCTCTTTCTCACTCACTCTTTCTCTCTCTCTTTCCTCATGACGCAATTATAGCCCAGCCGCTTTGAAGAAACCATGCAGAACTAAAATGACTTTTCATGTCCGGCGTAATGACCACCATTTTGAAGGGGAATGGTAATGGAGAGAGAGGTAGGGAGAGCGAGTGATAGACGGAAAAGGAGAGAGAGGTAGAGAGGGAGCAACAGAGTAAGAGAGGGAGGTAGAGTGAGAGAGTGTAAGACAGAGAAGGGTAAAGAGAAAGAGAGGGATAGAGAGACCGATAGTATGCTTTTTTGTGTCGCCTCGTGTCTCTCTGATCCAGGCCAGGGCATCAAGGATCCTGTTCCCTCTATAGTTCCCAATTAATTTAGACCAAGGGAAGCTTAGCAGCTTTAAGGCAGATTACAAGATGAATTGTACTGGGAGAGACACAGTATATTATTTTTAGGGGGAGGAGTGCTGTGTGGAGAGGGGGGCTGATGCCAGAGGCCAGGGTAGAGTGGCATCACCTGTGGTTGTGTGCGTGTGCGTGTCTTTGTGTGTGTGTGTGTGTGTGTGTGTGTGTGTGTGTGTGTGTGTGTGTGTGTGTGTGTGTGTGTGTGTGTGTGTGTGTGTGTGTGTGTGTGTGTGTGTGTGTGTGTGTGTGTGTGTGTGTGTGTAAGAGAGTGTGTTTGAGCATGTGTGTGTGTTTATGCGAGCGTGTGTGTGTGTGTGTGATCACCTAGGTAAGCAGCTGGCTCTCTTTTACAGTTCTGCTCTAATGAGTGTAGACAGTTTGGTGGCTGGAGTCATTATTCATCTATTAATATAGATTGGAGTTGTTTGGTAGAATTCTATCACCCGCGTACGGCATAGGAGTTTGTCCTGTGGGAAAATGAATTTGTATTCAACTCTCAAATGAATAAAAATGAATTTTATATTGAAATACTTGGTTATAAAGGCAATACTGTCTCACTTTTGTTTCTGGCTGGTGTTCGTATTTGGTGAACGGGTCAGTCCCTTGCATATTTTCCCATCATTTCATATGTAATAGACCACTCTGGTTTGTCATGTTGAATCGTTTGGATGACGCTAATGTTTATGACAATTCTCAGTATGAGGTCTCTCTCTTTCTCTTCCTATTCATTTTTGTTCTCCTTTCGCGTTGCGATATTTTTAGCATCCGATTCATGATGACAGGTGAAGGCTGTGTTTGTATCTTCAAAGTGAGCCGGGTGCTAGCAGACGCTACATACGTAGCCTTTTCATGTCTATTTGAAGAAGTATGTCAGAGGGGTTTCACTTGTTGCATCATGCAGGGCAAGTTGATACTGTACTGTAGACAGGGCCTTGTTTATATTTAGTTGGCTCTAAAAAGAAAAATTGAATAAAAATATGGCTCGGATGACCCACCAGAATATTTATATGCTGGTAGTCTATTCATTATTTGTTCAGCATTGGAGGCCAAACTTGTGCGGTAAATCCCAAACATTCTTTGACTCTACCTACATATTTATTCACAAACATCATCTCTAAGTTTGAAAAATATGGAGCGGTAGAGCTGCAATCGAACACAGTCTCAAATAAGGTTATGAAGTGTCAACTACAGCAAATAACAGCACACTAGGAGTCGCCCTGCAAGCACATAGTCAGATATAAACGATGTTTGGATGAGAGCATATAGAAAAGACATACCCCATAAGATGATAGGGGTTAGACTATGGGAACGTTTAGCCACAGCCACATGATAGGTCAGGTTACTAGTAAACGTAGTCCAGGCTGGAACAAATCAAGCAAATACCTTTCTAATGAGGTCATGATATTATTTAACACCCGGCTGTAATATTGCACAGGGATGATCATCTAGACACATTATGATAATATACATCATTTGGCTCCAAAGATAACATTTGATGTCAGAAACAACCAGATGCTGTGATGCTCGATAGCTGGAGATTGTTTTGTCCCCTGACTGAAATAAAGGATGACTCGGCAGATTTCTACCGTTCGGGAAGGCAAACGCAAGGCAGAGCGTCAACAATCTCCATTGTACTGTATGTTCACCACGGGTCTCCTTGAACTGACTACCTCAGTAGGTTGGTTGTAGGTTGCTGTGTGCTGTTCAAGGTCACAAATTCCAGGAATGCAACTCAATTCCGACCACCTGATTCTCAACCTGCCTCGGCCTTTTTGTTGCATGTGCGGAACAGTCCGCGCAGTCTAAAGAAACATTCCAAGGAGACTTCAACGGTCTAACAACTGGACACTGTCGTGCTGTAACTGTTGGAAATATGCATATGGGCCATAGTTATACCACATTCCAACTTGTGAGAAGTCGGACACTGAATTGTGTAACACAGACAAATACAAAGAGATCACGTCATAGGTTTGATTTGTTGCAACTGTCATTTGGGATTTGACTCATTCCAACACAGATGACAGAATGGCAACCTAGCAACCAGATGATGCTCGGTGGCAATCTTGAGCCAAATGGCCCGTCACAGTTGAGATGTGTCTACATCTCCCTGTCTCTCTCCCTCTCTTTCTCTGTGTGTGTGGGTAGTCCCCAGTACATACAGTTCCCTGTGAGTGCCCAAATCGGCGTGTGTGTGTGTGTGTGTGTGTGTGTGTGTGTGTGCGTGTGCGTGTGCGTGCGCATGCTCAGTGTGAGGGACTGGTGGCACAAGGATGAATTTAGTAATCAAGCACTGATCCCACAGGCCCGCCGGTGATCAAAATGGGGATTTAGCACGCCTCTAGGCCCAAGGGAGAAAATGTGTTTTTCAGAGAGAGACTTCATCATCCTCGTCAGACAGAATGAAGATCTCTGGTCAATCCTGTCCACAGAGAAAAAAAGCACGCCTGGAAAGAGTGAGATGAAACCGGGGCCTAACACACCTCCACTCACTCTGATAGACAGTTAGACGTGTCAGAGGGAAATAGTTAGTAAATAAGAGATGGACAACTCAAACCACTGACAGACAGCAGCAGTTACATAGAGATGGACAGGTAGACATCACCGAGGGAATGAGAAAAGGAATAGAAAGAACCAGGAAAAATCAACATTTCTACAGAGAAAGAGAGAGCGGTGCGAAGAGAAGAAGGGGGACATCATCCATCTTGCGGAGAAGAAGGGGGACATCATCCATCTTGCGGAGAAGAAGGAGGACATCATCCATCTTGCAGAGAAGAAGGGGGACATCATCCATCTTGCGGAGAAGAAGGGGGACATCATCCATCTTGCGGAGAAGAAGGGGGACATCATCCATCTTGCGGAGAAGAAGGAGGACATCATCCATCTTGCAGAGAAGAAGGGGGACATCATCCATCTTGCGGAGAAGAAGGGGGACATCATCCATCTTGCGGAGAAGAAGGGGGACATCATCCATCTTGCGAAGAAGAAGGAGGGCACGGATGACAGAAAAGAGGGATGGGAGGGAGCGAGAAAGAGACACCGACAACTATTCGCTCACGGATCTAGAGAGTAATCAATGAAAGAGTCTTTGAAAAAACAAACTTTTATCCACTCTTTAAGTATGAATAAATGGCCTCACATGCCAAAACTTGTCAAATGGCTGGCTAACTTTGGATCTCATTTTTCACCCTCAAGGGTTGATCTGTGCTGGTGTTAAGTTAGATTACTCGCCTGGGGATTGGCAGAGTAAAAAAAGCCAGCTGGGGAAAATATGTTTGAACCATTTCCCAGGTAAGCCAACATCCGTGTAAAAAGGTTGGCACTTCTGATTTACCGTAGCTGGCTGTTACTCCTTCATCTGAAAATTCACATTTTAATATTCCAAAACGATGTTCCCCTTCTTCTCCATAATTGGTTCTGTATTGGAAAGAACCCAGGCTAGAAAGAAAGGGGTTGCATGGTAGGAGTGTCCACTTTTCTGTCACTGGCTCATTCTGTCACACTTCATAGAAAGTGTTTTTTTTGTAGTCATGAGAACATGACAACAATAGAATCCTTCCTTCCATTCGGGCCCCCCTGCTGTTTTGGAAATGTTCCCAACCGTCCATTGGGATAAGCTGAACAGAGTGCTGAAAGAGAATGTCCTGTGCTAGCTGCTAGCATATTGCTGTCTGCTGCTCTTCCTGGCTGCCAGGCCGCGTAACATTGCACCAGGGATTTATTTGCTGCTGTTCTTTTTCAACAATTGCGTCCAATTGTAGCCGTCACCACCACTCCTAAAGACCAATGAGGGCTAGACGGCTGACTAAACACATGCCTACTCTACCTAAATGTACAGTATATCTCGCCAATACTTTCTGTATTTCATGATTCCCTACGGTGCTCAAGCAATCTTTGGGCTGACGAAAGGCCATAGCATTCTTTCACGACAAGTCTGTGAACAGAAATGTGTTAGTCTGTTGAATGGAACATTACAGAGCTGTTGGGAACCGTGACCTTCCTTGTTTCTCTCAACAGGGTTGGGGTTCTATCATCATGGGGTCTCACCACTCCCTTGCCTCCTTCCTTCTCTCCTTCTCCTTCCCTCTCTCCCACTCATTCCAGCTCTTCGCTGCTTCCCTCTTTCCCCCTCTTTCCCTCTCTCCTTTCCCTCTAGTTCCCTCTCCCTCTCCTTCCCTCTCATCCCCTCTATCTCCCTTTTTCCCTCTCTCCCCCTTCTTCCCTCTCTCCCCCTCCTTCCCTCTCATCCCCTTTTTCTCCCTCTTTCCCTCTGTCCCCCTTCCCTCTGTCCCCCTTCCCTCTGTCCCCCTTCCCTCTCTCCCCCTCATTCTCTCCCCCCTCTCCCACTCATCCCCCCTTCCCTCTCTCCCACTCATCCCCCCTTCCCTCTCTCACCCTCATTCCCTCTCTCCCACCCTTCCCACTCTCCCCCTCACTCCCCCACATTCCCTCACTCCCCCTCATTCCCTCTCTCTCCCTCATTCCCTCTCTCCCCCTCATTCCCTCTCATCCCCTCTTTCTCCCTCTTTCCCTCTCTCCCCCTTCCTCCCTCTCTCCCCCTCATTCCCTCTCTCCCCCTCCTTCCCTCTCCCCCTCCTTATATTTCTCCCTCTCCTTCCCTCTCTTTCCCTTCTTCCCTCTCTCCCCATCCTTCCCTCTCTCCCCCTCCTTCCCTCTCTCCCCATCCTTCCCTCTCTCCCCATCCTTCCCTCTCTCCCCCTCATTCCCTCTCTCCCCCTCCTTCCCTCTCTCCCCCTCCTTCCCTCTCTCCCCATCCTTCCTTCTCTCCCCATCCATCCCTCTGCCCCCATCCTTCCCTCTGCCCCCATCCTTCCCTCTCTCCCCATCCTTCCCTCTCTCCCCATCCTCCCCTCTCTCCCCATCCTTCCCTCTCTCCCCCTCCTTCCCTCTCTCCCCATCCTTCCTTCTCTCCCAATCCTTCCCTCTGCCCCCATCCTTCCCTCTGCCCCATCCTTCCCTCTCTCCCCATCCTTCCCTCTCTCCCCATCCTTCCCTCTGCCCCCATCCTTCCCTCTCTCCCCATCCTTCCCTCTCTCCCCATCCTTCCCTCTGCCCCCATCCTTCCCTCTCTCCCCATCCTCCCCTCTCCCCCCATCCTTCCCTCTCTCCCCATCCTTCCCTCTCTCCCCATCTTTCCCTCTCTCCTCATCCTTCCCTCTGCCCCCATCCTTCCCTCTCTCCCCATCCTCCCCTCTGCCCCCATCCTTCCCTCTCTCCCCATCCTTCCCTCTGCCCCCATCCTTCCCTCTCTCCCCATCCTCCCCTCTGCCCCCATCCTTCCCTCTCTCCCCATCCTTCCCTCTCTCCCCATCTTTCCCTCTCTCCTCATCCTTCCCTCTGCCCCCATCCTTCCCTCTCTCCCCATCTTTCCCTCTCTCCCCATCCTTCCCTCTGCCCCCATCCTTCCCTCTCTCCCCATCCTCCCCTCTGCCCCCATCCTTCCCTCTCTCCCCATCCTCCCCTCTGCCCCCATCCTTCCCTCTCTCCCTATCCTCCCCTCTGCCCCCATCCTTCCCTCTCTCCCCATCCTCCCCTCTGCCCCCATCCTTCCCTCTGCCCCCATCCTTCCCTCTGCCCCCATCCTTCCCTCTGCCCCCATCCTTCCCTCTCTCCCCATCCTTCCCTCTCTCCCCATCCTCCCCTCTGCCCCCATCCTTCCCTCTCTCCCCATCCTCCCCTCTGCCCCCATCCTTCCCTCTCTCCCTATCCTCCCCTCTGCCCCCATCCTTCCCTCTCTCCCCATCCTCCCCTCTGCCCCCATCCTTCCCTCTCTCCCCATCCTCCCCTCTGCCCCCATCCTTCCCTCTCTCCCCATCCTCCCCTCTGCCCCCATCCTTCCCTCTGCCCCCATCCTTCCCTCTGCCCCCATCCTTCCCTCTGCCCCCATCCTTCCCTCTCTCCCTCTCCTTTAATCTCGTTAAGTATCTGCCATCTGCAATGGCTGCATGACTCCACTGCCTCAGTGACACCAGTAGCCAGTGCCTAACCCCCCCCCCTCTTCAGAGATAGATCCCTGCCCTGTTCGTCTCATTGCTTCTTGCCTCTAATTGTGTCTCTGCCCTTCCCAGCAGACTTCATTACCCAAGCATCTTTAGGATTCTCACTCTTGTTTACTGTTTGAGAATGTTGGAGGCATTTGTAGTTTCTTTCTTGTCTTGTCTCGGAAGTAGACAGAATAGAAAGCATTGTATGGCCAGGAAAGTCCCAGGATTCTGAGACAATGTTTATCGGGCTCAGTAAGAGTGGTGGCATGCCAACCAAATGGAGGAAGGGACTAATGGTGTCCCAGAGGGCTGTGGTATGTAGCACCTCTTCTAAAAACAATGGATTCAGTGTAACTGTATTGCCCTTAATGGCAATAAAATGAAGCGTAGAACACTACTGCAGTGAGGTGATTAACTGTTGAAATGGTGTCTACTCATTTAGGGTTGTATGGATACAGATGCCTATTATTTCTGTTCAATAAAGGCCTATTATTTCTGTTCAATAAAGGCCTATTATTTCTGTTTAATAAAGGCCTATTATTTCTGTTCAGTAACGGCCTATTATTTCTGTTCACTAACGGCCTATTATTTCTGTTCAATAACGGCCTATTATTTCTGTTCACTAACGGCCTATTATTTCTGTTCAGTAACGGCCTATTATTTCTGTTCACTAACGGCCTATTATTTCTGTTCAGTAACGGCCTATTATTTCTGTTCACTAACGGCCTATTATTTCTGTTCAGTAACGGCCTATTATTTCTGTTCACTAACGGCCTATTATTTCTGTTCACTAACGGCCTATTATTTCTGTTCAGTAACGGCCTATTATTTCTGTTCACTAACGGCCTATTATTTCTGTTCACTAACGGCCTATTATTTCTGTTCAGTAACGGCCTATTATTTCTGTTCACTAACGGCCTATTATTTCTGTTCAGTAACGGCCTATTATTTCTGTTCACTAACGGCCTATTATTTCTGTTCAGTAACGGCCTATTATTTCTGTTCACTAACGGCCTATTATTTCTGTTCACTAACGGCCTATTATTTCTGTTCACTAACGGCCTATTAATGGCCTATTATTTCTGTTCAGTAATGGCCTATTATTTCTGTTCAGTGACGGACTATTATTTCTGTTCAGTAACGTTCAGTAACGGCCTATTAATGGCCTATTATTTCAAACGACATTCATTAAGTCATAGCGAAATTAGGCCATATGTGTGAGTGCTCAAATCAAATATTTTGTTTGCATCCCAAATGGCACCCTTTTACCTATGTAGTGCACTACCTTTGACCAGAGACTATATTGCAGCAGTGCACTGCAAAGGGATTAGGGTGGCATTTGGGACACACAGAGTGACGGTCAAACAGAAGTCGGCGGTAAAGCTAACCGTGGCTTCATTAAGCGGTCTGACGTAAAGAACGGCAACTCGATACTGGGTTCGTGAAGAGAGTTGTGTATTTAGCTGGTTTGTCCCTTCGTGACTCACAGGATGTGTTGTTTTTTTTGGTTGCTCCAAAGCCACGTCCATAAATCCATAAATAAGATCTCGTATTGGCACACGGGTGCATTTGCACAACCAGGTCGAGAGCTCATTCGGAACATTAGCCTACATTCATGGCTATGAGTCACACACTGGTGATTGTGGTTGATTACATGACAGAATATTCCAAATAGGAAAGATCTAGCATTACTGCCTCTATACATATTATACGGTCTTCTCCTTGTCACTCATTACACTTACTTGATGAGCCCAGTAGCGGTTTAATGTTGACATTTATCTGACACCGTATCACAGACTATCACAGACAGTGGGTCATTATGAAAATGCCCATCAAGAAAAAGGGGGAAAATCCATCCTTTTGGCATCAACCTAATCTCTGAAGTTCAAACAGTGTCTCATAAATTGCCTGGTTGTCAAAGCCCCCTCAGGTTAGACAGCTACGCAAAAGGGACTTCTTAGGTCCCACTAACTGAGGGATGTTGGGAGGCGGCCAGTGAAATGGGAAGGCTATTGTAGACAGCTGCCATTGATTTATTTTGTTCAATCTTTTTTTTCTTCCTGCTTCTACTTCAAGTCTTCGGCATCGAGGGAGTGCAGTTGGAGGGAAGGAGGGAGTAAAGAGACTGGATGGTCTAGTGTCTACTTGCAGAGAATATCGACTGGTTTCAGCCAGGCCTCCCCACTGTCTCAACAGCCACTGCTGGCAGCCTTGATTTGCATGGTGCTCCAAATTAAACCCTTAAGCTAGTTTTTTTCTCCTTCCTATTTTGCTTATTGCAAATGACCGTTGGCTGAAATGACACGAAAGTCAATCAATTTTAAGGCTGAACAAGTCTGGGACAAGCCATGGCACAGACTGCACACACTTGCACACAGACACACACACAAACACACACCCAACCCCTCTCGTGCACCTTATAGTCCTTTCTGGATTATCACTCTTCTTTTCATAAATACTACCTATAGAATCATTTGCTGTTTGACTTCTGCCCCTGAACATCAGTAGACTGAATTGGGTGATGGAATGTGCACATAACAATGTGATGTCTTGCATCAGTAGACTGAATAGGGTGATGGAATGTGCACATAACAATGTGATGTCTTGCATCAGTAGACTGAATAGGGTGATGGAATGTGCACATAACAATGTGATGTCTTGCATCAGTAGACTGAATAGGGTGATGGAATGTGCACATAACAATGTGATGTCTTGCATCAGTAGACTGAATAGGGTGATGGAATGTGCACATAACAATGTGATGTCTTGCATCAGTAGACTAAATAGGGTGATGGAATGTGCACATAACAATGTGATGTCTTGCATCAGTAGATCCAGCGTCGGTCAGGACCGCGGGTATAAATTGCCAGCCTTTATTTTCGATTAAACACGCTGACACCGTGGCCCATTGCATTCCTTCCCATTTTTGTCCTGTCACAGGCACGCAATATTTCCAGCGCCGTTTCATTTTTAGATTGTCCCGCAGCACGGTTACAAAAAGCCGGCGAACCCAGGGGCACAAGCCACCGGTGATCTTATTAACGGCGCGGCTGCAATTACGTCCTTGCACGTATCTTGATCTTCAGCCCCGTCCCATCTTCAGCCAAATTCCCTTCCCAGGGCTTTGAGAGCCGAGGGCTACGTCAAGGCAGTTTATCACTGATATACTGGACAAGTTTAATTCCCAGGATTCCAGGCAGGCTCAGCAGGATTCCCTAGTGTTTGAAATAGGCAGACACAAAATGGCCGACGAGCTGCACTTAGAAGCCAAGAAATCATGCCCAGAGATAAATTGTAATTGTCCTACAACTGAAACTGCTGCCCTCCAGGTTCACAGCATCCTCAACAGGCTAGGGAGTGGGTGGAAATGAACAAAACTCCACACAGAGCCACATGCACACAATCAAATGTGCACACACTAAGTTAGTTCCGGGGCTTCAAATGAGACATACACGAAGAGACATGTTCACGCTGTCGCGGGTTGGATCTGTGGACTGTGCAGAATCCGATATGGTTCAATGCCAGCTAGCATCAGGGATAACAGATGCTTGACGCAAAAGGAGCAGACACCAGATATATGACATCAGGACCGAGTGCCCCTTCCGCTAAATAATGGCCAGTATCCCAACATAGGGGACGGCTTCCAGAACACTGATGTTGTGTTTTGACTACAAAATAAAATAGAAATACATAGATATCACCGTCATTTGTTATATGCAGTGCTATACACAGTATGTTTTCCAAGTTTAACTAGTGCTTCTGCTGTTTAGTCAGCGGCAGGATTTATATTTTTATTCCATTTGCGTATTCCTTTGTTGTGTCTTTAAGCCTCAGCTCAGTCCTAAAACAATGTTGTGTCTTTAAGCCTCAGCTCAGTCCTAAAACAATGTTGTGTCTTTAAGCCTCAGCTCAGTCCTAAAACAATGTTGTGTCTTTAAGCCTCAGCTCAGTCCTAAAACAATGTTGTGTCTTTAAGCCTCAGCTCAGTCCTAAAACAATGTTGTGTCTTTAAGCCTCAGCTCAGTCCTAAAACAATGTTGTGTCTTTAAGCCTCAGCTCAGTCCTAAAACAATGTTGTGTCTTTAAGCCTCAGCTCAGTCCTAAAACAATGTTGTGTCTTTAAGCCTCAGCTCAGTCCTAAAACAATGTTGTGTCTTTAAGCCTCAGCTCAGTCCTAAAACAATGTTGTGTCTTTAAGCCTCAGCTCAGTCCTAAAACAATGTTGTGTCTTTAAGCCTCAGCTCAGTCCTAAAACAATGTTGTGTCTTTAAGCCTCAGCTCAGTCCTAAAACAATGTTGTGTCTTTAAGCCTCAGCTCAGTCCTAAAACAATGTTGTGTCTTTAAGCCTCAGCTCATTCCTAAAACAATGTTGTGTCTTTAAGCCTCAGCTCAGTCCTAAAACAATGTTGTGTCTTTAAGCCTCAGCTCAGTCCTAAAACAATGTTATGTCTTTAAGCCTCAGCTCAGTCCTAAAACAATGAAACTATTCAACAGATTAAGTTGTTTGCTTTAACTGCCGCTGCAAATGGTGTTGTCTGCGCCAGAGCTCCACCGGCCAGGTAGACCTTAATCAGGTTATTCATCATCCATAGCCTCTCACTTTTCCGTCGGGTTTTGAACCCCAGGGTCGCGACCCCAGAGAGAGGACCAGAGTTAGTGTCAGCCAGGGTGGGGTCAGCGGGTTGAGCTGCCCACTGGTGCCTCTCATACACACCAGCAAGACTCACTTCCACTGAGGTGAGATCGCGGGAAAGGGATAGAAAGCGAGGGATGAGCGAAAATAGATTTAAACTCCGGCTAGTGCTGTCTAGCTATTCTGAGCTAGGCCTACACACTTACTCAAATGAATGGTTTGCGAGGGATGTTTATCTGACTTGCGCTTTGTGTGCTTAACTTATGAGTGAGTTATTTCAACTTGACCAGTTTGCCCTCTTATGACCATTCAACCAATGTTACACTTTTCACTTCTCTTGGTAAGCTTTTGACCACATCTCACTCCCTTGGCATTTTCAGCACTTCTCTTTGAAATGAGTCCCATTCAGACTCGCTGGGATTGTGTCCGATAAACACATGAGCACTAGTTTGCCTGTCAGTCAGTCAGTCAGTCAGTCAGTGAGGCCTTTTTACAACTCCAGACTTCCCGCTGACTCGGGTGCTTTCTGAAGTGTTTGGGAAGATGGGCCCTGGATGGGCCCTCTTAGCCTCCTGCTGGAGGTCAGTGTTGTTGACCCCGTCTGCTGGCGGAGGTGGCAGAGCTCTCAAACTGCCAGGGATGATTTGATTCCGCTCCACTCAGTATAACAGCAGGTTGTGACCTCAGGGTCGGGCTGGCAATGCCAACCGCTCTATTGAGGAACAGAAGCCCCATTGATTGCAGCTGACTAAGGCTGCTGTGCCTGGTCTCAAAGACACCGGATGTTTTCCACCCAATCCATTTGGAATATAAACTGTGATGAAAGATTGTTGTTGGCTTTAGCTGTTAATGTTTCGCCTGATATTGAATTGTATATACCTTGCCAATCCAACGACTAAACGTAATTCAACCTTTCCTGAGTCGTTTGTCATTTGTGAACATCCGCTGACATTTCTCTTATAGACAATAACAAACACCTAGAAGCTGAAATGCAGCTGGGCCAAGTGTCACACAGAAGTTGAGCATGTGAGCTCAATTGTTTTGGAAGTAGGGAAAGTTCTTTGGGAAAATAATTTTGAACTGCAGCTTTGGCTCAGAAATAAATGGTTTGACAGATCATCAATGATTACAGAATACGACAGTAAATTGAATGCTATTGATTTATTTGGCAGGGTATTTTATTATGGTTAAAGCAAGACCACGCACTCCCGTGAGTATTGGACTTTGGCCATTGTGCCAGTCTCCTTTCAAATGCGAAAATGAAGATTTATGTTTTCCTGCCGCGCGAGTGATGCTTGTGGGATTGTAAGGACTCAAATGGATAAATAAGAAAATATGGCAAAGTTATGTATTTAATGCTATGCCAGATATAACTCACCACAGACACAAGAATAGTTTTGCCAGTAGCAGTGTGACGTTAAAAAAACGTGGTGTCTAGAATCACTGAACAACAAGAGACTAGCAGTATTTATGATGTTCAATAAAGAAAATATCAAGAAACTGTATATGGCACTTTCTGTAAGGAAGACCACAAATAATTCAAGAGGATCCAAAAAGTGTATAGTTAGCCTGTTTTCAGTTAGATATGGCATTTCCGTTATAACTTGTGCCATATCTGATTTGAGATAACGATTTAGCGTTGTGTTAGCACAGTGTTAGCATAGTGTTAGCATAGTGTTAGCATAGTGTTAGCGGCCATTTTGCTGCACCCCCCAGGCTCTATGGATCATCACGGCGGAGCGCTGGCAAGGTCTTGCCACCGGTTTGACCCGGGGACCAAAGCGGTAACTGACAGTCAAGCCGGAGCTTGTCAGCCTCACCGCTTATCACTTCTGACATCTGTCCACACCGTCTCGCTTCCCCTGCTGTGACACTGGTCCAGGAACAGTGACCTTGGGAAGCTCTCAGACACATATACACACACACTCTTTCTCTTTCTCTCTCTCTCTCTCTCTCTCTCTCTCTCTCTCTCTCTCTCTCTCTCTCTCTCTCTCTCTCTCTCTCATTCTCTCTCTCTCTCTTCTCTCTCTCTCTCTCTCTCTCTCTCTCTCTCTCTCTCTCTCTCTCTCTCTCTCTCTCTCTCTCTCTCTCTCTCTCTCTCTCTCTCTCTCTCTCTCTCTCTCGTTCTCTCTCTCTCCTCAGCTGGCACAGCATCTGTCTGTTGTTTTGGTTGTTCAGAGGCTATTAGTTTCCCTATTAGACCTTGCTTTGTGGTCAGACAGACACACCGACAGATAGACAGGCAGTGATGTAGTCCCTGGATTTGTGAGGGCACTTTGTCTCTCAACAGTGGATCCTTCTAGAGACGGGATTCTCTGATTGGATGGATCAACTCTCCAGATAGTCATACAGTAAATACACACAGGAACAGAAACACGCACGATGCAACTCTCAGCAGCTTCGTTCCCGGGTCAGTTTGCGCTACACATTAGGCAAGACGGAGTGTTAATTGAGAGCCCCTTTATTTACTAGCCTCCTCCAGTTTACAAGCTAATGACTTTAGGCTCTTATTCTGTCAATCAATCCCTCTCAGTGTGGTCTAGATTTAGGGAAGGAGAGAGAGACGGTCAACACCAACACTTCCTGACCCAACCCCACTTCCCCCATATTGTGTAGTGTTTGTTTAGCTGCCTGCTTGCCTGTCCTGTATTAGGTATGGGAGGCATATGTTCTTCCTACCGTAAAACCATAGAAACAGCAGGACGTTGAGTTGAGGAGGTGGATGTTGGATGGACGCGTGTGTGGGTTGCCATGTGTGTGGGTTCTAATAATGAGGCAGGCACAGGCTGTATTAGCCTCTCTGGGAGCATCTGGAGCAGTCCTTTATAACCAACAACCCCCCCACTCATTACCAGACACTAGGCCCCCAGAGTCCGGTCCGGAGTGTGAAGCCACAAGCTCTGCTGGTCGGCTACTGTGTGGAAACCTGGAGGTGCCACAAGCCCGGGTCTGCCCCAGAAAGACGTTTTGGGCTCTAAAATGTGTTTATTTTGATCACGTTTGACCACCACTGTGAATTATTTTAAAGTTTGCTACAAATTGTGATATTTAATTAAATAGTGATCCATTCTGACTACTACATTTGTCGTCGCACAGGACCAAGTGCTGACAGACCAATCAAGGGCCGGCTACGAGGAGGCTCCCGGTTGACTCTCTCAGGCAGGATGAAAACCACTACATGGATCATTATCCTTTGCTAGTTACGGCCACTTTCACCATGGGACCCTTTTAGTGTTTTTTTTGGTGCCATTCAGCCCCATTCAACAATAATTGAAGTACTTGCGGCTTCATGTGCCATCAGGAGTTTTCCATAGGAATACATGGATGAAAGTCGGCGCTATCACTATCTACTGAGTTTACTGTATATGCCATACATACACACACACACATGAACCTCCCCAACCCCCTCATCCCTTCAGTTAGGGAGGGATCTGTATGGAATACCAGCACGAACCGAGGCCTAGGTCAGATACGGCGGGTCACACACCCGGCTATTTAAGTCTGCCTCATTTAATTCCTATATCATCACATGGCCTCTACATCCCTGTCTGGTGTCGTTATTTTGGATGGGTCCGGAATGGTCGTGCTCTCACGTCTCCCGAGACAAGAATGTGGACAAGGAAGGTCGCAGGGCTTTTAGGGGCTTCAGGGGGGTTTAGGGGTTCATCCAGTGCCAGGCTGGTAGTTCCAATGCCGCACGAAAAGCTGTCCCTGTTGACGTGAAAGAATTTGGAAGCAGAAGAGGTGGAGTGGGGAGGAGGACTTCTAGGAACAATACCCAATGGTCTTTGTGCCCCGCTTTTTCCTTCGCTTGTTAAGGCAGCAACTTACATACGGTCTCATCATTTTGACACGTGTCAAAATCTGCAACAAATATAAAAACAACTAAACCATCAATATCCATGTCAGACTTTGACAATGACGTGCCATAGCCCTTGAGACACAAAGCGCTGGTGACACAGGTGCAAAAGCCTGACATTGGGTGTCACGCTCTAACACTTTTTTTAAAGCTGTGTATGTAAGTACCCCATTGGTGCATTTAGAATGACAGGCGTTGCACCTGTGTCACCGGTGCTTTGGGTTGCCACCTCTGAGGTTTCGGTGTGAGAATGGGGTCCAACTCCAGCACTTTTCCCTGTATAGAAAGCCCACCGTGCTGGCTGAAAGACTTCTTCTCAGTGCTATTGATTAGCTGGTTAGTCCATTAAAAGCCAGGAACAGGACAGACACTGAGCTCCCTTCCTCTGGCTTAGTATGTTAGTGTCTTCTCTCTCTCTCTCTCTCTCTCTCTCTCTCTCTCTCTCTCTCTCTCTCTCTTTCTCTTTCTCCTCTCCCTTCTCTCTCCCTCTCTCTCCATCTGCCCTCTCTCTCTCTCTCACTCTTGATTTCTCGTCACTCTCTCTCTCTCTCTCCCATCATTACCTACCTTTCTCTCTTCCTCTCGCTCTCTACCCTCTTTCCCTCTCTCTCTCTTCCCTTCCCTCTCTCTCTGCCCATCTATCCCTCCCTCTCCCTGTGCTATTCTTATCCGTTTTACTATTCCACTCAGAGTCCAACAGCCGCTTGCAGAGCTAGATCACAGGAGGCCAGCTGTTCCGAGTCAAGGGCCGCTTCTTTTATTAGCCATCAGTAGGCTGACCTGGTAGGATAGAGAGAGAGGGACAGAGATGGAGAGAGAGGGGGATGAGTGCAAGGGCAGTCGAGGGCATAGATTTCCCAGCTGTTTGTACACAGACATCGTCTCAGCTCCTCTGTCGGAGATTAAGAAGATCCCTTTCAGTTCAGGACACACTTGCGCACACACACACACAGAAGCGTACACACACTGAAGCACATATACACTGAAGCACATATACACTGAAGCGAGCACAATGAAGCGTGCGCACATTGAAGCGTGTACACACTGAAAGCGTTTACACACTTGGGCACACGTTAACACATCCCCCCACACAAACACCCCCTGCGCACACACACACACACACACATCCCTCATCCAGCTCCCGTGACCCTAGACAGACAGCTGACTGTTGGACTTGGGGCTTCATCCAGAAACACCTCCTCAAAGGGGGTCGTTGTTGCTGCGCTGCTGCTGCCATGCCCCTGTCAAGCTCGGATGCCGTTTTCCCCCTTGGAGGGGTGGTAAAGTTTCACACGGCGCACCACTGGAATGTGCGGTGGGATAAGGCGCTAGCCAGCAGAGTGTAATGCTTTAATACCCCCACCAATCCCCCTCCATCGGCTCCCCTCCCTCTAATTTTCTCTGCCGACTCTCAAACCCATGTCGCCATACAGTCTGTGGAGGCCCAGTTTACTAGTGTGTGTGTGTGTGTGTGTGTGTGTGGTGGGGGGATATTCCCAGGCAATATAACGTAACCTTTGTACCATTTTGCCATTTACAATATTATTTTCAAAATGAAAAGACGGGAGGCAGGGATGGTTGCCAAGCTCTGTCAGGGCCCCCTGTCCCTCAATCATTTACCACAGCGGGAAATAAAGTCACTCCAAGAAGTGCCATTGACAAGAGAAAGCGCAGAACGATCGCTCTGATTCGGGATGATATCATTTGCTGTGATAGGCGAGCATGCTGCTTTTTTCGACCCGCGTCGCCATAGAGATGCCCCATAACAGCACAATGTTGAAAAGAGTTGGCCCACATGAGGTATTTTTATCCAAGTCTGCTTTGTAAGGGACTTTTTCTACCCATAATGCCCTATTGCACACAAAAAATACTGAGAATGTCTGTATTGTATATTTGCATACTTATGAGAATGGGCGTCACAGTTATTAAGTTAACTGGGATATAAGTTCTGCAGAGTCTGGATTATGAAAGCACATAAAAAGTCAAAGTCAAAGGACATTTCTCCCAAAATATCTTCTTCCCCGTACTGTGAAAGATTACAGTTCACAAAGTCCTATGAGTGAGATGTAAAGCCCCTCTATCTTTTAACTGGTGTCTTCGTGTTTGTTTGTACAGTATTGGGCCATTGAAGAAATGTCAAACCCTGTCAAAGACGTCTTAATCAAGAGTTTCCTCTGTCTTCTCTATTTAACTGAGGGGATTTAGTATTCATACTTAAAACTGCATGACTGTTTACTTATTGCTGCAAGAGACCTTGAAAGGGCAGTATGTTCCAGACAAACAAACAGGATTAAATCAACAGTAACCGCAAACCAAATCTAACCCTAATATACCCATGAGAAAACAGAAAGGGATAGCTAGAACACATCCTCACAAAAGACACAATGTTGTAGGTAGGTGCAGGTAACATTGCTTTGTGCACAGGGGGCATTGCCTTGCTGAAACAGGAAAGGGCCTTCCCCAAACTGTTGCCACAAAGTTGGAAGCATGGAATCATCTAGAATGGTTAGTATGCTGTAGCGTTAAGATTCCCCTTCACTGGAACTAAGAGGCCTAGCCCATACCATGAAAACAGCCCCAGATCATTATTTCCACCAAACTTTACAGTTGGCACTACGCATTCAGGCAGGTAGCGTTCTCATGGCATCCGCCAAACCCAGATTCGTCTGTCGGACTGCTAGATGGTGAAGCGTGATTCATCCCTCCAGAGAATGCGTTTCCACTGCTTCACAGTCCAATGGCAGCGAGCTTTGCACCACTCCAGCTGACGCTTGTGTGCGGCTGCTCAGCCATGGAAACCCATTTCATGAAGCTCCTGAAGAAAAAGTTATTGTGCTGACGTTGCTTCCCGAGTTAGTTTGGATCTCGGTAGTCAGTGTTGCAACCGAGGAAATACGATTTTTACACACTACGCGCTTCAGCACACAGCGGTCCTGTTCTTTGAGCTTGTGTGGCCTACCACTTCACGGCTGAGCCGTTGTTGCTCCTAAATGTTTCCACTTCACAATAACAGCACTTACAGTTGACCAGGGCAGCTCTAGCAGGGCAGAAATTTGACGAACTGATTTGTTGGAACGGTGGCATCCTATGACGGTGTCACGTTGAAAGTCACTGAATTCTTCAGTAAGGCCATTCTACTGCCAATGTTTGTCTTTGGGGATTGCATGGCTGTGAGCTCGATTTTATACACCTGTCAGTGTGGCTGAAATAGCTGAATCCACTCATTTGAATGGGTGTCCACATACTTTTGTATAGATTGTACCACCAGTATGGACTAAAATGTTGACCAGAAAGAGGTTACATACAATGTAGCCTAACAAAGGGGAGAGTGCGGCAGGTAGCCAGCTAGCTAGGTGACAAGATTCAACTTTTCCGCTAGACGCTAAGCCTTCCACTAATAAACGCGTACCACCAATATGGCCTTCATTAGGACGTGGCTGGGAGACCTAGACGAGTAATTAGTGGACGCGTTGAGACTGGGCCTCTGAAACACTGTCGTTAACCAGTAGAAAATACAACCTTTCCAGGTCACATCACATTGTTTGCCGCAGTAAAACCAGTTTATTTCAGCATTGTGCCGTCGTTAAAGTCCACTCGTCTGCGTTTTATGGAGCACAGCGCGATTGTGCCTGAGGAACTCAGTAAATGGTGTAATTCAAGTGGGGAGTGTGTGTACGTGTTTGCCTAGGACTGTTTCTGTGTCTTTTATTGGGGGTCCATTCTCAGTTATTTTTATTACCCCACTCTAACAATCACCAGGGATTAGGCCCTATCTGAAGACATTATATTGTTTACATTACCTAAGAAATACCCAGCCACCCCACACTGAAACAGAAGAGTTTATACTGGAACATCTCAAGTCTCCCATGGGTTTCAATCCAGGTCTCCTTTGTACCACATGACAGTTAGACCTCTGAGCTGAAGCCTAGGCATTAGAATGCATTATGCTGGTACATTTATTTGTATTTTTTTTATTTAACCAGGCAAGTCAGTTAAGAACAAATTCTTATTTTCAATGACGGCCCAGGAACAGTGGGTTAACTGCCTGTTCAGGGGCAGAACAACAGATTTGTACCTGGTCAGTTCGGGGGTTTGAACTTGCAACATTCTGGTTACTAGTCCAACGCTCTAACCACTAGGCTACCCTGCCTCCTCATGGTTGATGCTCTACACCTATAACTCAACCTATCCATCCAACTGGGGAGAAAGAAAAACATCCATATGGACTTTGGAATATAAATTCACCCTACCAGTTTGTACCATCTATTTTCTGCAAGACATTTGTGTGTTGGCCAAATATCTTTAAAAAATAAATAAATTAAATGTCAAAACCACTCCAATATGCTGGGCACCGTTCGGAATGTGTAGTTGGGTTTATATTCCTAATAGGTCGACAGCTGTAATAACACAGTTTCATTTATTAACAAGTGCCTCTTTTAGAGGCTTTTTCCCACTATTAAACTGCTGTCGTCATTTTTTTTGCTGATAGTATGATACATTGATTAAAAAAGATTTTGCCCGTAGCGAACATACAGCGCCTTGGCCTAAAGGAGTAATCCTCTTTCTGTTTGCCAGAATCAAGGGAGCTTTTTATTTTAGTAGCCTATACTCAATGCATTTCCTATAATATCGTGCACATGAGCAATACTCTTTACCCTGCATCTTAGCTCACATACACACCACTGCAGATAGAAGTGAAACAAATGCATACTTATTGATATAATCGAATTCTATCCCACAATGCAGTTCAATACTAACTTTGTGATGAAATATTTACTAGACTTATTTTCTCTATTCAAGCAAACACCATGGGCAAAAAAACTAAAAAATGTGTTTGCTTTGAGAATCATAGCCATGACTCACGCGGAACGAGAGCTTGAGCGCTAAAAGTAACACTTTCCCTGATTTGGACTGGATTCACTCTGTGAGTACAACATCGAGTGCCTCCTGCAATCTAAAATGTGTGGGAGTAACCTCTAGCAGAATGGTCCGCGCTTATTCGGGGAGACGTGGGCCGCACTCTCAAAGACACACAGCCCCACTCCATCAAACATGTAACCGGTGAGCATTGGGGGCTCCGAAATATACACAACACCACAGCCTCCGTACCTACTTATCACATGTCATTTCCTCAGCTATGGACCTTTGATCTTTCGCTCGGCTGGTGTTTGTATTGGAGGGAATTAACTGTCTGTCCGGGCTCCCATTGGGGATTCTAGCAGTGTTTACTGAATGGATGTGCTACCACAGACACGCACACACACACACACACACACACACACACACACACACACACACACACACACACACACACACACACACACACACACACACACACACACACACACACACACACACACACACACACACACACACACACACACACACACACACACATAGAGGTGCTGTCCAGTCCTAGTGTTTTATGGATGGCACACATTACCAAGACAATGCTCACTTAAGATCTGCCTTTCACAGGCTAATGCATCAGTAAACCCTCTATGACAGAGAGAGCGAGAGGGATGGAGAAGAGAGAGAGGGTGATGGGTGCAGATTAAAGGGGTAGAGAGAGATGGGAGGGGCAGACAGAGAGGGGAGGGGCAGACAGAGAAGGGATGAAGAGGGAGAGCAAGGGCAGGGAGGAAGCGAAAGAGGGGCATAGAAAGAGGGAGCACGATGAAAATCCACACATACACGCCATAAATACTGCCTCACTTGTTCAAACATACTCTCAAACAATCCTGCACAGAAACAGGATATCATCCCAATGAATTAGACTAGCCTCTCTTCAGCAGTGACACGAAAACCCAACTCCTCAGCCCAGTGATATGAGCTCCTTGCAGTATGTTAGAGTCATACTCCGAGGCGCTACCTCCGTAAGAAGGCTCCCTCCCTTCGTCACATCCAGCAGCGGATGGCTAGAAGATTAATGGCGGTGCTAACGGCGTATTTATCATCCGGGCGGGGGAGTAATGCGACAACTTTCTAATCGGAATATATTTCATTGGGCTCTTATGGCGCTCGGCCCTGGCCCCTGCGAGTGTCTTTGTGTGAGAGAGAGTGTGTGTGTGTGTGTGTGTGTGTGTGTGTGTGTGTGTGTGTGTGTGTGTGTGTGTGTGTGTGTGTGTGTGTGTGTGTGTGTGTGTGTGTGCGTGCGTGCGTGCGTGCGTGCGTGTTTGCGTGCGTGCGTGTGTGTGTGTGTGTGTGTGTGCGTGTGTGCGTGCGTGCGTGTATATGTGTGCGCGCGTGCGTGCGTGCGTGCGTGTATGTATGTGTGTTTCTGATTGTGTCTGTGTATGTGGGGGGTTCTCTGTTTGTGTGAGAGGGAGCTGATTGTCTGTCTGTTTGTGTGTATTTGTGTGTCTGTCTGGCTTCACATCTTACATGAGCCTGTAACACCGCACTCAAGCCTCCATAAACGCTCACAGATCACACTATCTCCCTTCTCTGAAACTATCCCAGTAATTAGATGAAGATGAAGTTCCTCTCACCCTCACTCTGGGGCTAAACTCCCAAGATCCTCTCCTCCGATCCTCTCCTCATCCTTATCTGGGAGGCCGTCTACCTCTATCTCCCTTTCTCTCCCCTTTCTCTTTCCCTTCCTCTTTTTTTGGGGCACTCGGCAGAAATCAAGATGGATGTCCCCCATGTAGATGGGAGATAGAGAGTGCAGAGGGGTGAGATTGGGCTTGATCATGCCTCTGGCCCCAGTCGGATTGGCTTTAGAACACAGAGGCTGGGCAGTCACACAGGGTTAGACACCCAGAGGCTGAGGAGGACTGGAGGATCATAATGGCTTACGGTTCTTGTGATTCAGGGCTTTGTCCCAATCTCTCCTTTCTCCAGAAGTGTGTACCAGTTCGCTTCCCTTCATGGATTTGAAAGAAAATGACTGGTACTGTATATGGAAAATCACCCATGCCTGCACCAATGCTGTTAAGAGAGAATATTGTGACGTACCCAAGATGTCATAGGAGCATGTTAATGAATGATGTTAGCTACAGGACCATTCCTGACAGGAACATGTGGACTATTATGGATACATCCTTATGTTATGGATATTATGGATACATCCTTATGTTATGGATATCATGGATACATCATTATGTTATGGATATTATGGATACATCGTTATGTTATGGATATTATGGATACATCCTTATGTTATGGATATTATGGATACATCGTTATGTTATGGATATTATGGATACATCCTTATGTTATAGATATTATGGATACATCCTTATGTTATGGATATTATGGATACATCGTTATGTTATGGATATTATGGATACATCCTTATGTTATGGATATTATGGATACATCCTTATGTTATGGATATTATGGATACATCATTATGTTATGGATATTATGGATACATCCTTATGTTATGGATATTATGGATACATCGTTATGTTATGGATATTATGGATACATCATTATGTTATGGATATTATGGATACATCATTATGTTATGGATATTATGGATACATCATTATGTTATGGATATTATGGATACATCATTATGTTATGGATATTATGGATACACCATTATGTTATGGATATTATGGATACATCATTATGTTATGGATATCATGCATACATCCTTATGTTATGGATATTATGGATACACCATTATGTTATGGATATTATGGATACACCATTATGTTATGGATATTATGGATACATCATTATGTTATGGATATTATGGATACATCATTATGTTATGGATATTATGGATACATCATTATGTTATGGATATTATGGATACATCATTATGTTATGGATATCATGGATACATCCTTATGTTATGGATATCATGGATACATCGTTATGTTATGGATATTATGGATACATCCTTATGTTATGGATATTATGGATACATCCTTATGTTATGGATATTATGGATACATCCTTATGTTATGGATATGATGGATACATCGTTATGTTATGGATATTATGGATACATCGTTATGTTATGGATATTATGGATACATCCTTATGTTATGGATACATCCTTGTGTTATGGATACATCACTATGTTTTGATATTATGGATACATCCTTATGTTATGGATATTATGGATACATCACTACGTTGTGATATTATGGATACATCGTTATGTTATGGATACATCATTATGTTATGGATACATCACTATGTTATGGATACATCACTATGTTGTGATTTTATGGATACATCCTTATGTTATGGATATTATGGATACATCCTTATGTTATGGATATTATGGATACATCCTTATATTATGGATATTATGGATACATCCTTATGTTATGGATATTATGGATACATCCTTATGTTATGGATATGATGGATACATCGTTATGTTATGGATATTATGGATACATCGTTATGTTATGGATATTATGGATACATCCTTATGTTATGGATATTATGGATGCATCCTTATGTTATGGATACATCCTTGTGTTATGGATACATCACTATGTTTTGATATTATGGATACATCCTTATGTTATGGATATTATGGATACACCATTATGTTATGGATATTATGGATACATCGTTATGTTATGGATACATCATTATGTAATGGATACATCACTATGTTATGGATACATCACTATGTTATGGATACATCACTATGTTGTGATTTTATGGATACATTGTTATGGATATTATGGATGCATCCTTATGTTATGGATACATCCTTGTGTTATGGATACATCACTATGTTTTGATATTATGGATACATCCTTATGTTATGGATATTATGGATACATCACTACGTTGTGATATTATGGATACATCGTTATGTTATGGATACATCCTTATGTAATGGATACATCACTATGTTATGGATACATCACTATGTTATGGATACATCACTATGTTATGGATACATCACTATGTTGTGATTTTATGGATACATCCTTATGTTATGGATACATCCTTATGTTATGGATACATCACTATGTTGTGATTTTATGGATACATCACTATGTTATGGACACATCACTATGTTATGATATTATGGATACATCATTATGTTATGGATACATCCTTATGTTATGGATACATCACTATGTTATGATATTATGGATACATCCTTATGATATGGATATTATGGATACATCATAATGTTATGGATTTCATGTGACATTCAAAATGGACCGGTTCTGTCCAGTTTTAGTGTATATGATTGTGAATTCAACTTTATGATTGCTTAAAATGTACCCTGTTTTGAATTGAATGGGCCTTTGCCAGGAATAGACCTTCCTTAAGCACTGCTTTAAAATGTACAATCAGAAAGTAGCCTTTGGTTGTGATGGCATTTAATGATAGCAGATAGAAAATACAACTAGTTTAAGGTTCACCTCAATCACCTCAAAATGACATCATAGGAACACTCTGTTGCAACATCAGCATTACAACACACACTCCTCCCCTGGTAAATGCCCGCTACACACAAAAGTAAACGTCATAGCCTCTAGCCAATTACAGGCAGTCCCTAGGTGAATCCCTCAGTCTTGTGGCCATTACAGGGCAATCTCTGTCATAGTCAAGGGGTTGGAGGGGCGTATGTTATAATCAGCAATATACACGCGCACGCACACACACGCACGCACGCACGCACGCACACACACACACACACACACACACACACACACACACACACACACACACACACACACACACACACACACACACACACACACACACACAGACACCCATGAAAACACACAGGCGTTTACAAACACACACATACACACAGGTGTAAACACACATATGCGCACACAAACACTCACAAAGAGTTCAGTTCTTCCCCTGCTTAGAGATTATGGAGCCTGCGTTCTCCTTGCCAATCTGCCATTTATGTGCATGAATACGTTTCAGACCTTTGAAGCTTATTGTCACCTTGCCAAGCTCCTTGTAAGAACAACAAAGGCGAAGGAGTTAGTCTGCACAGTTTAAAGCCAGAGATTAGGATAAGACTGGCTCCTCCCCCAAACAAACAGACGGCAGCCAGTCAGCCATTGCCGTGTGGCGAGAAAACCACCTTTGAGGTGAAGAGATGAACCATTATTTGTCTCTCACATCAAGAAAAAAAAGGAATCGAGAGCTAGCAGGAGAAATGAGGCATAGGTGAATGTTTCAGACACTTGTTGCCATACAGTCGTCAGTTGAGCCACAGGCGGCATTGGGACAGTTTGTTTCTGATGTTTAAGGTCAGATGGGTGATAGGCAGCTTGTCAAGTGCTAACTGAGACCGTTTGTTTCTTAACAGGTGAAGAGGATGGCACTTTGACAAAAGAAGGCATTTTCTGGTGCTTTTGTGATCAGTGAGGAACATATCTGACTATCAAAAGGTCAAATATACCCAAGAGGGATATCAGATTTGTTGAACTGTTATCGTGTCTGACTTCGCTGTTTAACTGCTCCTTCGTCAACACACCATGTTTACGAAACCTCAAAAGGCAAAGGCGTGTTGAGTTTGATTAGTTCCCAGTTTTCACCTCTCACCTTTAATTGTGCAATGGAACACACACTGCACATACTGCTTGCATGCTTGTTTGGGTCTCACCCTTCATATATTTGGCCTATTCTTTGCTGTGGCCAACAGGGTGCAAGGACATCATCTAAAACTTGTGAAATCAGAGTGTCACTATGCCCCTGAGCACCTTGGCATCTTCTCAACACCAGTCCCCATCGTTGAACGTTTATGAATCCCCAGGAGGAGGGACAGTTTAGTCGTAGTAGCGGTTAGCATCTGCTAGCAGCCCCAAAGCATCCCGAGTGCTCCTGTTTCCCCAATGCTGCTGCAAGTTAGTGACACCTCAATCACACGCAGGCTAACTGCCAGCGACTGACCAATGCCCTGACTGTCACCCTGAGATATCTCTTTTTCTGGTAGTCCCAGAGAGATAGATAGGGAGAGAGGAGCGAGGGAGAGAGAAAGACTGAGGATTTTTAGTGGAGGGACATGCGGGTAGCCAGGCCTGAAATCAGGTCAAATTGTTCATCAGCAAACTGCAGACTGTGTATTCTCCCCCAATGATATGACTACAGTGGAAAGATCAGCGGCTCAAACCTTCTCTCACTGTACCTCTCCTTACCCAGCCATTCTCTCACTGTACCTCTCCTTACCCAGCCATTCTCTCACTGTACCTCTCCTTACCCAGCCATTCTCTCACTGTACCTCTCCTTACCCAGCCATTCTCTCACTGTACCTCTCCTTACCCAGCCATTCTCTCACTGTACCTCTCCTTACCTAGCCATTCTCTCACTGTACCTCTCCTTACCCAGCCATTCTCTCACTGTACCTCTCCTTACCCAGCCATTCTCTCACTGTACCTCTCCTTACCCTGCCATTCTCTCACTGTACCTCTCCTTACCCAGCCATTCTCTCACTGTACCTCTCCTTACCCAGCCATTCTCTCAGAGGCCTCTGTGTGTATACCAGTCCCGGGTCTAACTGTGTCAACCTCTCTCTTCTTTTGAAAGAAGAGGTAGATTAAAAGTTTGCCATTTTTTGGTGTTCTTTATGATTGTGAATCTTACCGTTTTACTGGTGTGGAGTGAATGAGGGTCTGGAACAATGTATTCCACCACACTCAACCTTTTGGATAAATGACAACTATAACATCCTCAATTGACTTTGTCCACAACCTTTTTTGAGCTGTCACAATTACCTTTTGGATGTTAGCGGTTCTGCAGATAGAAGCTGTTTTTGATGTGCAGGTAAAGACTGTGGTTTTACAATCGCAACTCCACCACGAGAAACACATCAGATCAAGCTTCAGAGGCCAGCCATCACGTCCAATAATTGTGTTATCGTTGCTCCTGTTCAAGAGATAACAAAAAAATATACATTTCCTCTTGTTTCTCCCTCCCTTGTCTGACACATTTGTTTTGGTTGCAGCGCTGGAAATGGATGTGGCTGACACGCAGAGCGAGAGATAAAGGGATAACTTTGATGGCTGACAATGCTAGCGTCATTAGCTCGTTTGCTCTTTCTTTTTTTTGTCTGGGGTTGAACGGATTGTCAGGGACGCTGTAAAATGATGTGTATACGCAGTTTCCCGTATTGGAATCACTTCATTTCATCAGCAGAGGGAAAATGTTTTGACTTCTCCTAGCTTCCAACAACAATGCTATACAGTATGACTGACACTCCACACAGTAGCTCCAAACGTTCTCTGTGGTGTCTTTGTCTAACTACACTGAACAAAAACATAAAGGCAGCATGTAAAAGTGTTGGTTTCATGTGCTGAAATAAAGGTTTGCTGATGTCAACGTGCCCCATGATGGCTGTAGGGTTATGGTATTGGCAGGCATAAGCTACGGACAACAAACCCATTTGCACCGTAACGAGATCCTGAGGCCCATTGTCGTGCCGTTCGTCTGCCGCCATCACCTCATGTTTCAGCATGATAATGCACAGCCCCACATTGTAAGGATCTGTACATAATTCCTGGAAGCTGAAAATGTCCCAGTTCTTCTATGGCCTGCAAACTTACCAGACATGTCACCCATTGAGCATGTTTGGGTTGCTCTGGATCGACGCGTGCGGCAGCGTGTTCCAGTTCCCGCCAATATCCAGCAACTTTACACAGCCACTGAGGAGTGGGACAACATTCCACAGGCCACAATCAACAGCCTGATCAACTCTATGTGAAGGAGATGTTTTGCTCTCCATGAGGCAAATAGTGGTCACACCAGATACTGACTGGATTCTGATCCATGCCCCTACCTTTTTTTAAAGGTATCTGTGACCAATACTGTATATACAGTATTGCAGTCTAACAATAATCAAAAACAAACCTGCAGGTGAAAGAAGCAGCATTTCAATCATAAAAGTAGAGCATAATTTGCATGGCATAAGCACAACTTTCCTCGGCTAATTACAACCGACTAAACAGCAGGGCGTTACCACACGTACATGAAACAAAAGGAGAAGTTGAAAGGCAAATACATCACGATGCTGGGCTGCATTATGAGAAAGAGAATGCATAGCTAATTAATTTCAGCATTTGCCCGCAGTCTGACAAGAGACAAGCGAGTTCTGACAACTAAAACAAGTTTGTGAGCCACGTTATGAATTGTGTAGTAACCTTTTGGAATGGTTGGCATTGTCTTATGAGTGCATTTTCTAGGTGGATGATATTAGGCGATTGAACCACAGCGGTAATTACAGACACATCCCACACTGGTTACGACCATGACCTTTAATGATGCCCCTCATCCTAAACGTAACAGTACAGATGTAGGATCTTAAATTGACCTGTATTGTCGAAGCAAAATAATCCGACAGCAACAAGATTTGAACGTTTAGTCCGTAATGTTCCTTGAGGCTATTAGCTGTTCAAATTGAGGCGGCATGAAAAGTGCAATACTGTTCATTTAACCGTGTGTTAGTTGGGGTTTTCAGTGAATTTATTCAAATCACCAAGCTCGTCTGTATTTCCTGCGGCACAGGAACATGATCATCAACAAAAGAGTGATCACATTTAGATAATACATCTGTACGTCTCATCGCAAAAGGGTCATACATGAAGCTTTGAAGAAATTAAAGATGTTATGTGTCCCTAGCAGGCCTACTGTACTATATGTTGTAGTGCTTGTTAGCGTCTCTGAAGAAGAGCATCTGCTAAATGACATCAATGTATCGTAAACACACACACTCACTTACACGCAAACACACCTTTTCCCTGTAGTACCTCAGTGGCAGAATCTCACTGGCAGCGACTCTAAATTAAATTCTTAATTAGGATCTTTAAATAAGTAATTATGCAGTAGCTAATCCTCTATTCATGGGTCCTATCTCTCTTCAGATGTCACTTGGGCGGGTAAGGTGGGTCCGGGCTCTACCAATGGGAGCTTCAGATGCCGCTTTCGCACTTTTGTCACAGGCAGCCATGTTAATGACAAGATGAAGACAGTCGGTTAATGGTAATTTAAAGTATTGGAAAGGAGGCTCTGCTAGTTGTGATGATGCACTTAGTGTTGCTCGGTATATTGAAACTCCGGTACTTGTTTTATACTAGAACAGGAAAATCGGTTCAGTACCAGTGTTTTGTGTGTGTGTGTGCATGCATTTAACTAGGAGGCCTAGGCTACATCTTGATTTAACCAGTATCAATAGACTAGAGATTTACCATTCAAAATGTTTTATTTCACTTGGTATCGGTATCGGAGTCAAGATGCTGGTGTCGTGACAGTGCAGACTTGTCTATGTGTGTGTTTGTTTGTCTATGTGTGTGTTTGTTCGTCTATGTGTGTGTTTGTTTGTCTATGTGTGTGTTTGTTTGTCTATGTGTGTGTTTGTTTGTCTATGTGTGTGTTTGTTTGTCTATGTGTGTGTTTGTTTGTCTATGTGTGTGTTTGTTTGTCTATGTGTGTGTTTGTTTGTCTATGTGTGTGTTTGTTTGTCTATGTGTGTGTTTGCTTGTCTATGTGTGTGTTTGTTTGTCTGGGTGTGTGTTTGCTTGTCTATGTGTGTGTTTGTTTGTCTATGTGTGTGTTTGTTTGTCTGGGTGTGTGTTTGCTTGTCTGCGTGTGTGTTTGTTTGTATGTGTGTGTGTTTGCTTGTCTGTGTGTGTGTTTGTTTGTCTATGTGTGTGTTTGCTTGTCTATGTGTGTGTTTGTTTGTCTGGGTGTGTGTTTGCTTGTCTGCGTGTGTGTTTGTTTGTCTGTGTGTGTGTTTGTTTGTCTATGTGTGTGTTTGCTTGTCTATGTGTGTGTTTGTTTGTCTGGGTGTGTGTTTGCTTGTCTGCGTGTGTGTTTGTTTGTATGTGTGTGTGTTTCTGTGTCTCTGTCTGTCTGTCTGTCTGTCTGTCTGTCTGTCTGTCTGTCTGTCTGTCTGTCTGTCTGTCTGTCTGTCTGTCTGTCTGTCTGTCTGTCTGTCTGTCTGTCTGTGAGAAAATTGGAAATAAGAAAATAAGCTAACAGCCAGCGTTTCTCTGGTAAATGGAGAAATGCCAGTGTAGGAATAGGCACTTATCAAACATTCATTTCAAATGTGCTGTTTTTGCAAATGTGACTGGGAAGATAAAAATTGGTAGGGCTTCTCATGTTTTCATAAGCTGGAGACATATGCCTATATTAATCAGGGTGAAAACTATCAAAACAAACAGCAAACTGGTACGGGGACAACCACAGCCTCCATCTAAGATGATTTAAAGTAATAGAGACAGAAATGTGCTTTTAAAGTAGATATGTACGTTGTCATTGGTAATGCACTGGGAGAAGAGGTAGTGGGTCAAATTGCTTCCGTGCTGGCTTTTATTTGGCTTTGCAAACCGAACTGAGATTTGATTTAATTGAATCTCAAAACTGGGGGAGAAGAAAGGGTCTTATTCAGTCCTTTTGAAAGTCATAAAAACAGTGTTGTGTTCTAGTACCACAATAGGCAATCAGTTAAATGGGCTTGGCATTAAATTGAGATATTCTTCATTCTTGCTAACGTAGACCGTTGTATAACAGATTAGGTCACTGTTGACAGTTGTTGACTCCTGCCTGTGTTCATTCCTCACGGCACTGTGTGTAGCACTTGGTCCGCAAGTTAAGAAAGCACATTTCACTCCCACAGTCTGTGGGAACTGTAGCTAACATTTGTCCAAAGGAGGTCTAAAATCATCCATAAATATAGTCTTTTTATTGAAATGACTCGCTAAAATACACATCAAAGGATATTTCTGAACAAATGAGTCCTGCAAAATCCACCACAGGTAAAATAGTAGAAATGTTCAAGTACGTTTCAACGCCTCCTAGGATGTTCTTTGAGGCGAGCAAAGGGAGCAACACGGCTTCATAGCTCTGTTGCCTAATTCAACAAAGTCGCCTAATATTCATGGTAATATTTGATGCCCAGTCAACAGCCATCTTGGCAGCTCTCTCACATAACGCACTCTGATAAGCTTGTGTTTTGCTAATAGGTCTATTGTGTCAGTTACAGACTTCTGCTGTCTGTTTGTGTGTGTGTGTTTTTTTTTAATCAAATATGATTCATGACAAAACATTAGCAGTCATAATCCTCTTTATACTCATGTCAAGCCAGACTGGGTAGCCATGTGGCATCCAACAGACCGATAACCGTGCGTCTCCAGTCTCTTGGGAGTTGGGCACGAAACAACGTGCATAAACGTGCAAATCACACAACTTTGAATCAAGTCAAGAGCTGCCGGTACAACGTGAAATGGGCTTGTGGGAGGTAGAAACATTAGCCATACCGCTAATGGTATATTTATGCTAAATCACATTTTGGGGATATGGGTTGAGGGGATATGGGTTGAGGGGATATGGGTTGAGGGGATATGGGTTGAGGGGATATGGGTTGAGGGGATATGGGTTGAGGGATACACCCTCCCTGCCATAGTTCAAAAGCTCCCGCGCATATAATGTACCGTTACATTTATCTCAGGGTATATCACGTAAATTAACGTTTAGAAAATGGGAGATACTTTAGCATTTTAATAACGACATTTCCCTTGAGAGCAGCGTGTACACCTTAGGCTTTTCTTTACATCCTCTGTGTATGCTTAACTAATGCTTTTTCTTATCTAAAGCAAGCCCCGGCTTTGGTACAAATGCGGCTAAAATGTCACTGTGGCAAAATACCTTGATATTCAAAGTGATGAACGGTGAACTGGTTGTATGGGAGAAAAGGAATGACTTGTTGTGTTCCTATGAAAACTGCATTGGGAGTTAGGGTCTGGTGTATGAAGTAGGAACTCGTGCAATTGCAGTGGTTTTTCAGTTGATTTCTGCCACGCTAGTCACAGAGGAGGGCTGTTTTGTCTATTCAGAGGAACACTCCTACTCTCATGGCCTCTGTCTTTTCCATAAAACTGCATGAGAGCAGGGGCAGGGGGGTGGGAATGGTCTCTCTACCTCTCGCCCCCCCCCCCCCTCTCTCTCTCTTTGTACTCTGTGTCTCTATCTCCATCCACCCACCCTCTTTTTCTCTCTCCATCTTTCTTTCTATCCTCTCTCTCTGTCTTCTCTCCCTCCTCATCCCTTTCTCTCTTACTTTCTCTATGTCCCTCCCTCTCTCTCCCTTCCTCCCTCTCTCCTCTCTCGGAAGTGATATTATTCATCCTCCCACAGATCGTGGCTGGGTGGGGGGTAGATGTCAAGATGCCCGGAGCGTATGGTGCAGAGACTATGTGTGTGTGTGTGTACAGACACAGAGAGAGAGAACGAGAGATTGTATGTACATGCATGTTGCAGGAAACAGAGGATCTTGAAGCCCATACACATTCTCGTACTCCGACCATCGCAGATTTGTCCAACCCGTCATCACCCCCTTCGGAAAACGACACCTCCAGACTGCTCTAGTGTGCCTAGGACTCTCCACCCTCCACTCTCTGTTGTCCTCCTCTCTCTCTCTGTCTCATTCCACCACTCTCCATCCTCCGCTCTCTGTTGTCCTCCTCTCTCTCTGTCTCATTCCACCACTCTCCATCCTCCGCTCTCTGTTGTCCTCCTCTCTCTCTCAGTCTCATTCCACCACTCTCCATCCTCCGCTCTCTGTTGTCCTCCTCTCTCTCTCAGTCTCATTCCACCACTCTCCATCCTTCGCTCTCTGTTGTCCTCCTCTCTCTCTGTCTCATTCCACCACTCTCCATCCTCCGCTCTCTGTTGTCCTCCTCTCTCTCTGTCTCATTCCACCACTCTCCATCCTTCGCTCTCTGTTGTCCTCCTCTCTCTCTGTCTCATTCCACCACTCTCCATCCTCCGCTCTCTGTTGTCCTCCTCTCTCTCTGTCTCATTCCACCACTCTCCATCCTTCGCTCTCTGTTGTCCTCCTCTCTCTCTGTCTCATTCCACCACTCTCCATCCTCCGCTCTCTGTTGTCCTCCTCTCTCTCTGTCTCATTCCACCACTCTCCACCCTCCGCTCTCTGTTGTCCTCCTCTCCCTCTGTCTCATTCCACCACTCTCCATCCTCCGCTCTCTGTTGTCCTCCTCTCTCTGTCTCATTCCACCAATCTCCATCCTCCGCTCTCTGTTGTCCTCCTCTCCCTCTCAGTCTCATTCCACCACTCTCCATCCTTCGCTCTCTGTTGTCCTCCTCTCTCTCTGTCTCATTCTAAAACTCTCCACCCTCCACTCTCTGTTGTCCTCCTCTCTCTCTCAGTCTCATTCCACCAATCTCCACCCTCCACTCTCTGTTGTCCTCCTCTCTCTCTCAGTCTCATTCTACCAATCTCCACCCTCCACTCTCTGTTGTCCTCCTCTCTCTCTCAGTCTCATTCCACCACTCTCCACCCTCCGCTCTCTGTTGTCCTCCTCTCTCTCTGTCTCATTCCACCACTCCCCATCCTCCGCTCTCTGTTGTCCTCCTCTCTCTCTCTGTCTCATTCACCACTCTCCATCCTCCGCTCTCTGTAGTCCTCCTCTCCCTCTCAGTCTCATTCCACCACTCTCCACCCTCCACTCTCTGTTGTCCTCCTCTCCCTCTCAGTCTCATTCCACCACTCTCCACCCTCCACTCTCTGTTGTCCTCCTCTCTCTCTCAGTCTCATTCCACCATTCTCCACCCTCCGCTCTCTGTTGTCCTCCTCTCTCTCTCAGTCTCATTCCACCACTCTCCACCCTCCGCTCTCTGTTGTCCTCCTCTCCCTCTCAGTCTCATTCCACCACTCTCCACCCTCCGCTCTCTGTTGTCCTCCTCTCCCTCTCAGTCTCATTCCACCAATCTCCACCCTCCACACTCTGTTGTCCTCCTCTCTCTCTGTCTCATTCTAAAACTCTCCACCCTCCGCTCTCTGTAGTCCTCCTCTCCCACTCAGTCTCATTCCACCACTCTCCATCCTCCACTCTCTATTGTCCTCCTCTCCCTCTCAGTCTCATTCCACCACTCTCCATCCTCCGCTCTCTGTTGTCCTCCTCTCCCTCTCAGTCTCATTCCACCACTCTCCACCCTCCACTCTCTGTTGTCCTCCTCTCTCTCTGTCTCATTCCACCATTCTCCACCCTCCGCTCTCTGTTGTCCTCCTCTCTCCCTCAGTCTCATTCCACCACTCTCCACCCTCCGCTCTCTGTTGTCCTCCTCTCCCTCTCAGTCTCATTCCACCACTCTCCATCCTCCGCTCTCTGTTGTCCTCCTCTCTCTCTGTCTCATTCCACCACTCTCCATCCTCCGCTCTCTGTTGTCCTCCTCTCTCTCTCAGTCTCATTCCACCACTCTCCATCCTCCGCTCTCTGTTGTCCTCCTCTCTCTCTCCGTCTCATTCCACCACTCTCCATCCTCCACTCTCTGTTGTCCTCATCTCTCTCTCAGTCTCATTCCACCACTCTCCACCCTCCGCTCTCTGTTGTCCTCCTCTCTCTCTGTCTCATTCCACCACTCTCCATCCTCCACTCTCTGTTGTCCTCATCTCTCTCTCAGTCTCATTCCACCACTCTCCACCCTCCGCTCTCTGTTGTCCTCCTCTCTCTCTGTCTCATTCCACCACTCTCCACCCTCCGCTCTCTGTTGTCCTCCTCTCTCTCTGTCTCATTCCACCACTCTCCACCCTCCATTCTCTGTTGTCCTCCTCTCTCTCTATTCCCACCTCACTCTCTCTGCCTGCTCCCTCCTTCTCAGCTCCCTCTCCCCTGTTTTCTTGTTCATAATATGTAACATGATTTGGCCCTCCCCTGTTCATGCGGCGTAAATTGAATCCCACTGTTTTCAGGTTGGCGGCTGCTGAGTCTACTGTTTTCTCCCTCTCATACAATGGGCACTTGAATGCATCACATTTACACGGTAATGAGTTCCTTTCTACGTGAAACACGGCACTCATACAGAAGTGTCCTCCAGTGGACGGCGGCGACACGAGCACGACACACTATGCACTTCTAAATCGTCAGCATCGAGACAGCACACAAACTCGTGGCCCCTCAAGTGCATGGGGGAGCCCTCAGAGGCATTCAACTTTTCTATATGATTAAATTAACCATGTGTTGGCCAATGTAATCAAGGCCAGCAGAAATACAAACAAGCAGTCACAGATGTAGAGTGTTGTGGTGATGTTATTCCCCCCCCTAGTGTCCCTAATGCTTACCCCCCTGAAGCCTGTGTGTGTGTGTGTGTGTGTGTGTGTGTGTGTGTGTGTGTGTGTGTGTGTGTGTGTGTGTGTGTGTGTGTGTGTGTGTGTGTGTGTGTGTGTGTGTGTGTGTGTGTGTGTGTGTGTGTGTGTGTGTGTGTGTGTGCAGGGGAGCAGCCCAACAGGGCACTGGGATAATCACTCACCAGTCTGGTGGTCAAGGTCGTGTACTGGGGGACCATCCATCTGAACCTAACAGCTGCTGTGAGACGGGGATAACGGATTGGATGAGGGGCGGGGAGAGAGAGATGCAGGGAGAGAGTAAGAGCGAGGGAAGCGTTAAAAAAGAACAAGAGGTGTTTTACTGTGAAAAGTGAAAAGACAAGGTAAGAGGCACAGGGAAAATTTGCTAGATGAAGAAGAGGAGGGAGGGAGGGAGGGAGGGAGGGAGGGAGGGAGGGAGGGAGGGAGGGAGGGAGGGAGGGAGGGAGGGAGGGAGGGAGGGAGGGAGGGAGACAGTGCTAGATAGTCACATAGGATCATTATAGTAAACTGAGAATATACAGTATATATTGGCCTCTGTTCCATTGTTAGTTTTTCTTGCAGCTATATGGGCAAACACCAGCTTGTTAAAACTGTTGTATTTATCTAAACTCTACAGGTTGACGTTTATTGTCATGAATTTTACCCTGAAGGCGGAACGAGATAGGCCAGCTGCAAAGTCAAAATGGGCTATATTGTAAAAATAGCTTTATGGTCTTAAGTTAAGGTCAGGGTTTGGCATTAGGGTTAGCAGTGTTTTTAAGGTTAGGTATAAAATCAGATTTCATGACTTTGTGGCTGTGCCAGCTAGTGACCCCTCCGCAGAGCTGTCTCCAGGGTAAGTCATGACACAAATACCAACCTGCATAAATTCTCCCTGCAGAGCTATAACCACAGATGGATACATTGCACAAGTTAAGCAACTCTTAGACATATCTATGGGTTTACTTTGTCAGTGACCTTTGGGGATTAGGTAAACAAACACAACTCCCTTCGGACAAACTTTATTTGGAGGCTTCTCAAAGTTCAAATTCCTGCTGCGAAGGTGAAATGGCTTTGGCATTTCCTGTACCCGCACCTGGGGACACGATGCAGCGACAAGATCACCATTGCTTCCTTCTTCCAGACACAGCAGGTGCTGTTAAACCCAATTACTGGCGCAGGAAATGTCACCCGAACCCAATAAGCTTATCTCAGTGTCTTGTGTTGGAAGGCGTCACTCATAACAACAAAGAGTGGGACGCTAGAGAGGATGCTAGCTTGTTGTTAGCCCTTTAGTGATTAGCCGCTAGCCACGGCATAAACAAACACCTCTGACGTTCGGATAAACATGGAGACAACAGAGTAACTCGGGTGGGACGAGCATCTCTGAAAACGCAATTTATGAGCGTGGGAGGCTTGTTTGGCTGAGGTCGGAAGGAGGGGGGTGGGTAAATAAGTTTCTCTAAGCCGCGGTTTGTCAGAAGCTTTCATGTGGAGGCTGCACTTGAGGGCATAGCTTAGCTTAGCTTGAGGGCATAGCTTAGCTTAGCTTGAGGGATGTTATTGCACATGCCCGCTGATCTGGGGCGATGCGTGAGAAACGTCCCAGACGCCAGTCCTAAATCAAAGTGAGAGAGAGATGGAGGGAGCGATGGAAAGAGAGGAAACAGAGTACAGCGGCAGGATTGAGACAGGAGGTATGAGCGAGAGAGAGAGAGAAAAGACACAGAGAAGGGCAGAGAGGAATGACAGTGAAAGACGGAGGGAGAGAAAGTAGAGTGAATCAGAGAGGCAGAGAACAGAAGAAGACGATTTTGTTGGAATGAGAGAAATGAATAGATGAGTGGAAGGAGGCAAGATAAAAGACTGCTGCATGTGTCATGCATAATAAGTGCAGTCAGCATCCCAAGCTCATGGTCTGCCACTCTGACTTAGCCCGCACCCTTTTTCACAGGTGGGCGGACGGTTGCTAGGGGAAGTTATGCCTTTGTCGAGTGTTCCAACGGGAGACATTTTAACTCCAATCATATGACACATAGCAATAACCCAGGGGGCACCTTATTATTATTATTATTGTTGTTGAATTGGTGCGAATCATTTTTCATGTAGCCTTTTTCTCAACTCTATTGAAGTCATATTTCTGTTGAAATGGGTAGATGGGGAGGGTGAGGAATGGGTACACGATACCCTATGCCCTCTGTGGAGATGCCGGTTGAAATAGGCGGGTGAGCGCTCGGCCATGGAACAGCGGTTTGGCCTTAATTATAGAGTCCTTGAGCGTTTGACTCTTACCTCTCGCGTGGCATCTGGATACAAGATACTGTATAAAACATCTAAAAACACAGCTTTACCTTGCTGGAGTTTGTTTTTAAACTGACATGTTTTACTTGTGGTTCTGGACTATGTAATGACTGCATTGTTTATGACAGGGCATTGAAAGGGAGCATTTAGTAAAAGGCAAAAATCTTATTTGTTTTGCTCTGTGAGGCATAACACTTGGGCAGTACAGTGTGAAGCTTTTGATTTAGCCCCAATATAGTGGCATTGCAAGAGTTCTGTCTGTGCGTGTGTGCACACAATTAAGGAAGGGGTTGACTTAATAGTTGGGCTTGGTATTTTTGTGGCCGCTTTGTTTTTTGGGGGGAGAACAACAACTGTTCCCATGTAATCCGTTTTATAAGATGGGAAAAGCATTGCATGCTATTCATGAACATCAAGAACCCCTTGAAACCCAATTGATGTGTTGAAGCAAAACTGAGGCAACATGCATGAAAGATGAGTCAAGGTTGGTTATGGGGTATTGTTTTTATCCCATGCCAATTTTTTATTTTCAACAGTTGCATTCATATAATGCTCATGCTAGGATTTGGTTCCCATTAGTTTGGGTCATATAGTGGATATACTAGCACGCTAAGTTAGCACGCTAACACAGAATGTGTCATTGTAGATGGAATTTGCTTCTATAACAGCATGCTTTCAGGGTCAAGACCACCGCAGGGAAAGGGATCGAGGGAGAAGGATGCTGATGCTACAATAATGTGTTCACGTCTGTTGATCATCAAACAGTCATCTCAAGATGTTTTAACAAAATAATGAGCCCAAGTGTCTTTTATCAAACATTGTTTGACATTTCATACAGCAGGGTCAAAAAAGCTCTGAAATAAATCACTAGTCATTGTTTGAGACACGTAGCTCCCACACGCAGTAGAAGAAGACACTAAACGGGTTGGCCATTCTACAGAGAATCCCTCTCTCCGTTGTTTCCCTCCCTCTATCAACCTTTTCAGGGAGTGATAAGAATCAGGGGAGAGAGAGAACGACGACTCATCAACCCTCCCTCTCTTTCTTTATTCCTCTCCTCCTCCACTGCCTGGCAATATCTCCCCATTTTCTAATTAACATTGTGCGTGTTGTCTGCCTTTTGTTTAATAATGCATGATCCTATCACAACCGGCTCTTTGAATGGAACAGTGCTGAATAGGTACACAATAATACCGCCGAGGGGCTCGGAAAGAAAGGACAACATTTGTTCTTGTTTCTTTTCTTCTTTTTTTTTGGCAATAAATGTTCAATGGAAGCATCAACATCGCTGTATGTGTGAAATTTAACTGACACGTGAAACAGAGCGGCCATGTTGCGGAACGAAAGCTTTGGTGACAATGGTCAGAGGTAATATTTGAGGTAACAATGTGCCATGGGTAACACAGGGAATTCTGATGTACACCACTAGAGAAACAACATCCAAAAAGGTTATTCAGCTGTCCCCATAGGAGAACCCTTTTTGTTTGCAGGTACAACTCTTTTGGGTTAAATACCTCTGTGGAAAGAGTTCTACCTGGAACTCAAAAGGGTTCTTCTACCTGGAACCAAAAAGGGTTCTTCAAAGGGTTCATCTAATGGGACAGTCCAAGAACCCTTTTAGGTTCTAGGTTCCAATTTCAGGATCGATTTGTTGGCTACTTTGTTCTCATTAGGGCTGCTTGTGTTCACATGGATAGCACAGCCTTCCTCTCCCCTGGTTGGTGCTTAAGAAACATGCAGATGGCTTTGTTTGTCTGTATCAGCATGTGGAGGGAAGTGGAGGGAGGAAGTGAAAGGAAGGGAAGGCTGCTGAGTACTGTGTATAGTGAGGACTCCTAATGTCATGTCATTATGGAAATTCACACTACATTAATTAACTCAAAGGCTATCAACCCAGATTTCGCATGCAAAGCAAAAGTCAGGGAAGACGTGGGGCGGCAGGCTAGCCTAGTGGTTAGAGCGTTGGACTAGTAACCGGAAGGTTGCAAGTTCATATCCCCGAGCTGACAAGGTCTGTCGTTCTGCCCCTGAACAGGCAGTTAACCCACTGTTCCTTGGCCGTTATTGAAAATAGGAATTTGTTCTTAACTGACTTGCCTGGTTAAATAAAGGTCAAATAAATAAATAAAAAAGACGTCAGTGACCTTGATTAGAGGAGCTTTCTGTTTCTGTCGTTGCTTTCTATGGATTGCACTTCAGTGATATCCCTATCCTTACACAGTGTTATGGAATAGAATGCACTATAAATACTAGTCATGCAGAAATTATGTGTATGACAGTGTATATGTATGTGAGCCATTTTGTGTGTGTGTGTGTGTGTGTGTGTGTGTGTGCGCGCGCGGGTGTGTACTGTAGGTTGAGATTGCTTCAAATTGATTCTGTTCGCCACACGCCTCACGGCCACCACAGGCCTCACGGCGCTCTGAGACAGGTAGTCACGTCTATCTCCCCACGACACAAATGGAGTGTGACAGGTGCACTATCTCCCTGTCTTTTCTGCCATTTACAGGCTACAGCTGAAGGAATAAAAGGGGGAGAAACAGGGAGAGAGAGGCGGGGAGATGGGTAGCAGGGAAATGAGGTACTTTGTCATCGTCTACTACACTGATTGCACTTTTGGTTTTCTGGATGTTTTATTTGTTTATAAATCATCAGATAAATAGCCGGACGAATGAGCCCCGTGTATAAAAGGATTATGCGATACCTCTAATGCGTTTGTGAGGGTAAACAGTGCTCTGTCTGCACCTGTGGTGTGGCTAATGCGCTAATAGTCAATACTATCTGTTCGCTAGCATTCGGTGCTACTCTGCTAAATGTCAAGCTGTCTAAGAGGTCAGAGGTCAAATGATGTGTCCTTCTGAAGAAGCGTGAAGGCTCTCAGCGTCAGTGTACCTCAAGCAAGTTCAACCATTTTGCATGCGTTCCAAATACACATTTTAAGCACAGATCTACATACTGATTAGATATCTACAATGCCTGGAAAAGTGTTTTACATCTCAGGAACCAAATCCACATTATATCATCTGTGCAGACCTGCTTGGAAAATGTGTATATTGGAATGCACCGTCTGTCTCAGATAATAGCCTCCTCCCATGCTAGGCTATCATGCTAACTGGTTAGCATGCTAATGCTAATACACTGTGTGTCACCAGAGCTCATGGAGCGGATTAGCTACCAGAAGAGTCCAGAAATTCATGACCACCAAAACGTGTCAGTCACTATGGATTAAGCACAAGCTTTTGCAAATTCATGACGCGGAATCGAGTGGGCTACTTGCTAATGCTATCATGCTCTGTCAGATCAATTACCCCATCCACATAGCGGCTTTTGATAAAGGAAGGGGTGGCGAAACATGAGAGGGAACACAAGCCTAACCAACTTGGTCATACAGATTTAATGTGTACTTCAAGCAGTGCTTGATAAAGGAGGTGTTGGTTGCATACAGTATAGGTTTGGCTAACGCTAGCTTACGCCATCAAACTGTATAGATTTGTTGCCTTCTCTTTTGTCCTAATCCATTTGGAGACACTTAAAGCTATTAAAGCTGCAGCTTTAAGACGGGCAAGACGGGCATAAATATGAGGTGTATATGAGGTGGAGCTGAGTGGTTTTAAGGGTACTAAGAACAATGGTGGCATTTTGTCACTACATAGTTTATGGATAGCACTGGTCTCTGGAGAGAAATCCACCAATATGTTACTGTCTCACCATACGCTCAAAAAGAACGAAAGGAGACATTAGGTGCTGTGAATTGAATGGCCAGCTATATGGTTCTCCAGGGACGGTTTAGGTTAGTTCCCCATTAGTGTTAATATAGTAGGCTAAACAGGTTAGGATTCCCCTGCTAGCATGTTGAATGTGTGAGTTTTCTGTATGTACATCTCAGAACCTTTTTTTTTTTTTACATTCTACATAGCACATGGTATCAGTAAATGATTTAGCAAATTATGTAAAAGTCTGACATGTAACAGTGATGATCACAAACAAATAGTTAATTTGATTAGAGCTTGTGTGCAAATCCTTGCTGCGAGTGCGTTAGTGAGCCCTTTCATCTGTGTACGTGCGTGTGGACGTGAGCACACTAACATGCGTTCCGAAGTGTCCGAATATAGCCTGCGAGCACATCACCCTCTCTCCTCTTTAGCTGTCAGAACCTACTGAGTCTGTGTGGGTATGTCAGAAATGTGCACTAGATAGATAAAGTACGAGAAGCCAAACCACTTTGTTTCATTCATGCCCTCGCTCTCTTTCCCTCCCCTCTCTCCTTTCCTCCCTCTCTCCCCCACTCCCTCTCTCCCCCCGCAGGCTGTGAATATCCTGCATCTGAGAAGTCAGACCAGACTGACTCACAGAGCTCTGTGAGCCAGCACCACTGAGGCTGCCAAAGCATGCTGGTGCCAAGCTGTCCCATGATGCACATAGCTAGACCCGCACTGCTCGTCCTGGGTCTGCTCCTCCTTCTCGCCGACGCTGAAAGTAAGTGTCACTTTTCGTCACTTCTTCTCGTCCTCTCTTTCTCCTCAGTTCGTGCCACTGTAGGGATGAGATATGCCTCTTGTAAGTGGTCTTATCTCATTGTCACATACACACACTAACAGTCATACACACACAAAAACACAGCATTCTCTCTCTCTCTCTCTCTCTATCCAACACCCTGATGAGTACAAGGCCATGGCCATAAGTCCATTCCTCTACATTCTTATCCTATATGGAGATAACCATATATATCACCACAAAAATACATTGAATTGGAGTTGCAGGATGTTTGGAGTTGAAATCTGAGCACTGAGGTGTCACAACAGGTTTCAGACTCCAGTGAGTTTATCCTACTCCATTTTCCCTGCTTAACACCGCTTCCCATTAATCACTACGTTCCAGGAAGCAGGTGCAGGTGAATAAAAGTTTTATTACACCCTTCACACCGCAGGAATCTCCCTCTTCAGCATGAATGTGTTTGAATAGCGGAGCATCCTCCCAAGGTCACAGACGAGGGAGCAGCAAAAGAGAAATTGATGGGCGAGACTCGAAACTTTTGGTTGAGAAATGTTCGCTGCAATCTGCTTCATTTTCTCCCATCTCAATTTTCCCCTCCCACTGCATATATTTCACAGTGAGAGAGATGAATGGAAAAGTAAATTGTCACTTCAGGTGTGTCTAGGTTTTTATTGACTTGGCCATTTTAATCATAGCAGCAGTTTATGTGCTTTCTATTGAGCACAACTAGCAATCATTTAGAATAGAATAGACCATGAAAATGGACTATGTCACCATGCACTTGTAGTTTAGGTGCAATGACTAATGTGTCATGCAAAAGAAAATAAAGGAAAGCCAACTACCAGACATCCAAACTCGAGTCGCCAGTGGGCATTCCACGGGGGAATTTGAGCACAGATGTAACCCATGAGACAACCACAAATGCACTTGGCCATCCTAACCCCTAAATCCCCACCTTCCCTTCTCTCCCTGTTGGTGTCTGCATGCTAACAGCTGATCTGATAGCCCTTTGGACAGCTGTGCTGGTTTATCATTTCCAAGCCAAAACAAACTGACCGTGAGGGAAGGTGACGGCAGTCCAGCAATGACTGAGTAACGGAGGAGAGAGGGGGTTGGGGATAGGGGGTTGGATGACAGGCCAGTGTCCATAGCTGAGGTGTAAGAGAACGGAGATCCAGACCAATTTGAAGTAGTACATATTTTCTCAGGGATTATGTCTTCTCTCAGCTATATCCAAATATTCAGCTATATACAGCTATATTCAGCTATGTTTAGCAATATCCAGCTATATCCAGTTATATTTAGCTATATCCAGCTATATTCAGCTATATCCAGTTATATTTAGCTATATCAAGCTATATCCAGCCATATTCAACTATATCCAGCTATATTTAGCTATATCCAGCTATATTCAACTATATCCAGCTATATTTAGCTATATTCAACTAGCTATATTCAGCTATATATATCCAGCTATATTTAGCTATATCCAGCTATATTCAGCTATATCCAGTTATATTTAGCTATATCAAGCTATATCCTGCTATATGTAGCTATATTTAGCTATATTCAATTATATCCAGCTATATTTAGCTATATCCAGCTATATTCAGCTGTATCCTGCTATATTTAAGCAATAAGCCCAGAAGGGGTGTGGTATATGGCCAATATACCATGACTACGGGCTGTTCATATGCATGACGCAACGCAGAGTGCCTTGATACAGCCCTTAGTCATGGTATTTTGGCAATATACCACAAACATTGCTATTATAAACTGGTTACCAATGTAAATAGAGCAGGAAAATAAAGGTTATGTCATACCCATAGAATAAGGTCTGATATACCATGGCTTTCAGCCAATCAGCATTCAGGGCTCGAACCATCCAGTTTATAATCAGATATAAACAGCTATATTCTGCTCTCTCTTCTCTCCACCTTTATTCTTTGTTGCTATAGACCCTTTATTGCGGATATTCCTTCTTTCTCTCTCTCTCTCTCTCTCTCTCTCCATTGCTTTTGAGCCTCTGTGTTAGCTCCATGCCAGTGACTGCATCCATTTTCTCTCTAGTGTGCCACTGCATCTGCATAAACACTTCAGCTGCTCAGCTCAGCCTTAGGACTCTCCCCAATACTGCACTAGCCGTGAGAGGAAAGACCAAAATACCAACTGAATAACCCCCTCCCACCACCCACCTCCTCATTTTAACACTCTAAAACCCCATAGAGGAAGAAGGGAAGCTGAATGCCTCCGTCAGTGCAGTGTGTTAGCCCAACTGGGGTGTGTTAGCCCCGCAGGCGAGGAGATATGGTGGAGGATATGAGACACGTGAGAGGGCGAAAATGGCTGACTCTGCCTGCTCAACAGATGGCACCATCCTCGAAGCCAGTCCTGTGTGCCCATGTCCGGCTGGCTGCCCTAACCTCTCCCGCAAAGGCGGGAAAAAAATGTCCCCGGACAGGACAGCACACACGTAGGGAGGGTTTGGGGTTTTGGCGCTAACGATGCTATCACGGACAAATGCTATATGGCAATGCTTTGTTTGGTTAACATGTGGATAGGCATGGATAAAAAGGACCTTTTGTTAGCATCGGACTGTGCCTATGTGGATTTGAGGCTATTACTTTAGTTGATGTGGCAAATTGGGCTCGGGACTATTGAAAGAGGGCATTATTTTCCCTGATGAGCCCCGGGGTGAGATGGGGGGACGCCGGTGGTGGAGCCAAACAACCATGCTGTTTCTCTGGTTGAACAATGGCATAATAGACAAACAGAGAAACCCATTCCTACTCTGAAGGAGTGATCTTCGGGAGTGTATCAATGATCAATAATGATTAATGGATCGTCAATATGTGTCTAGCTGCAGTGAGGAAGGGTCCAGAGAGGACAAACAAACAAGCACAAAGGCAAAACCATTAGACCTCTAACAACCTCCAGGGCTTGTTGTGTTTTGTTTGGTGCTGTTTGTTTGCTAGGAATGCTGGGGAGGCAAACAAATCAAATCAAATGTATTTATATAGCCCTTCGTACATCAGCTGATATCTCAAAGTGCTGTACAGAAACCCAGCCTAAAACCCCAAACAGCAAGCAATGCAGGTGTAAAAGCACGGTGGCTAGGAAAACCTCCCTAGGAAGGCCTAGGAAGAAACCTAGAGAGGAACCAGGCTATGAGGGGTGGCCAGTCCTCTTCTGGCTGTGCCGGGTGGAGATTGTAACAGAACATGGCCAAGATGTTCAAATGTTCATAAATGACCAGCATGGTCATTTATATGTTTTTTTGATATGTTCTTCAAAAGAAAGATCAGGGTCCAGAGTAACGCCGAGGTCCTTCACAGTTTTATTTGAGACGACTGTACAACCATTAAGATTAATTGTCAGATTCAACAGAAGATCTCTTTGTTTCTTGGGACCTAGAACAAGCATCTCTGTTTTGTCCGAGTTTAAAAGTAGAACGTTTGCAGCCATCCACTTCCTTATGTCTGAAACACATAAGTCGTTGCATTAAATGTCACTAGTGAATCACTGAGCTGTTCAGTTCCCTCAAACCCATGACTACGTCAAAAATAGCATCCTATTCCCTACACTACTTTTGATCAAAGCTTCAATGGCCCTGGTCAAAATTGCACTATATAGGGAAGAGGATGGCATTTTGGACAAACCATTTCTAATCCAGCCCTAGGTACCTCTATATTATATATCTTTTCAATTTTGACCAGGGCCCGGAACTGAACAGCTCAGTGATTCACTAGCGACATTTAATGCAACGACTGTTTGCCTCCCCAGCATTCCTAGCAAACAAACTGCACCAAACAAAACACAACAGGCCCTGGAGGTTGTTAGAGGTCTAATGGTTTTGCCTTTGTGCTTGTTTGTTTGTCCTCTCTGGACCCTTCCTCACTGCAGCTAGACACATATTGACGATCCGTTAATCATTATTGATCATTGATACACTCCCGAAGATCACTCCTTCAGAGTAGGAATGGGTTTTCCTGTTCGTTTATTGAGCAACTACTTAGGTCATATGTGACTTGTTGCTTTCAATCCCTCCTAAATCAATCGCTCTATGGACCCTAGTCAAAAGTAGTGCACTATATAGGGAATAGGGTGCCATTTGGAATACAAACTAAGTCACCCTGGGGCCTAATGCTGGTTTAATTGATTCTCTCCACTAATGACGGATGGCGTGTTGTATCCCAGTGGAGTGAACGCTCCTCTTTTAATGTGTCGAATAAGTATCGACGGGCTCCCCCGGACATCTGTAAACACTCGAACCGTTTTCGTCCCCAAAACTCTATCTGGCTGTCCTTCACACGCGTTCACTCACAGGATGCATCCCAAATGGCACCTCTATGGGCCCTGGTCAAAGGAAGGGAATATGGTGCCATTCGGGATGCAGAACACTCTATCTTTCCCTCTGGCGTAGCCCTTGATTAACTACATGTAAAGTGGAAAAGCAAATACGCTCCATCTATTTATTCATCCGTCCATCTCTCCCTCTCTCTTTCTTTTACTCTCTTCGCTCAAGCCGTTGCGTGTGGAGTGAGAATAGAAGGGAGAGAGAGAGAAAGGGAGAACAATAACGTGGGGAATTACATACATTTGTTACGCTGGCTGCGTCCTACACCAACAAATGAAAGTGCTCTTGCCAGGTTCTGATGGCTCAAGTAGAATCAGGAGACAGACTAGTGCGTTTCCATGCAGAGGTCAAATTGTGCGCGGCTCTGCGGCGAACATAATGTGCAATATAATTCCTCAGTGCACTGTGAGGAACAGACTTTCCCATATTGTTGTTATTCACGGGCATTATCATAGGGCTCAAGCCCGACCACGTCGCTGTGTCACTCGGATGGCTGTCAGGGTCAGTGTCAGTATATGAATAGATTATGGAATAATATGGTGTTTTTCTCCAAAATTATGCATCTTTTTATGGAGTGTATATGTCAATGGTCATTAACTCGATGCTTTTAACTCCATTTATATTCATCCATAGAGCCACACATTCATAGACCTTCTGTCAGGCATGTACACGTAGGCACGCACACACACACACACACACACACACACACACACACACACACACACACACACACACACACACACACACACACACACACACACACACACACACACACACACACACACACACACACACACACACACACACACACACACAGGCTCATGTGAGCACACTGAGCCGCACCTCCTAGCTAGACTTAGGGCTAATGATACTGTATTCCCAGATGTCAGGGGGTTGTAAATTGTGTTTTATGCTTGCCTCCCCTAATATGAATTATTGTAAAATAGTGTTGTATTTGCATATGGGCTTCCAGGCTGTTCTGAAATTAGCATTTTTACAACAGTTCAAATTAAATTCCACAGCTTAATTTGCCTGCATGGTAATTCGATTTAAATTGAGTCCATTCCACTCTGACCATGTGACCATGTTCACAGCACAAATATGGGTTAGAAAACACCAAAGGCTCCAGAACCCTCCTCAACAACTGTGTTAAATTACAAACCTGCAGTTCAGTCGCACGCAATCAGATCACAAGACAATGGAAACGTAATTAAGCACAATGTTACCGTAGCCTTCGGAGTAGCTATCCGCTACCAGGGCTTCACTATCATAAAGGAATAAGCAGTAATCATAGTTTTCTCCAGTAGAAGTACTGTACTCTACAAACTCTGTGCTTCACAATCATGTTGTTACTTTATTATGTAATTACTCCATAGGACACTGTGCATTGACCATTTACGCTAGGAATTCTGCTTTGTCTTGTAGAAACCCCCTGGCAGTCCGTTACATGATGCTCTTAGCCTTGCTATGGAGTACCATACAAAGGTTAGGCCGATCCCCAAAGCTCCTTGACCCTCACATACACATAGAAAGACTAAGAAATATAACTTTTTCTTACAATACAGAGGCATTGTGCATGCTCAGATGCACATACCGTAATTAAGGGCTAGCCTCGGGCGCTAATGCTATTTTTAAGTGCACTTACGTCTCCAAGAGACATTGACTTGATAATGGAGGGGCAATTTAGCCACTCTGAGGCATTCGAATCCAAAAGAAAAGGTATTGACAGAACAAAACCTCCTGAACACAAAACCAAATAGCCAAATGGTTATGGTGCGCCCTCTTGACAGACAACTGACCAAGTCTCTTCACAATACAAATGGATTGTTTTTTCCCATTCACAATACACACCCAATTCAAACCTAAATTGAAATGAATTTGGACAGATTTTACCTCAGGTTTTGGCGTGTTTGTCTGTCAAAGATGGAATAGAAAGCATGATTTGAACTGGATGCTCCCAGTAAGAGAGCACAAATGGCCAGGTTTCACACAGAACCCTCTAGTATGCCTTTGATGCCGTGATCAGCCGGTGAGCCGAACACAATGCCAGCTGTTCTGCGTATGCCTGGGTTACGCTTGGCACAGCGTTTAGCATGCTGGCATATGCTAAAGTGGATAACCCCTCCGTATGCCAGAGCACCCTGTAACAATGCAGATGTTGCGCAACGTCATTAGAGCGACTGTGCAATTAATAGATAGAGCCTTTGGGATTTTGGGATTTGGTCACTAGCTTGAATGGATGTGCTTTTCCGTTAAATAAGTATTCCTGTTACAGAGTAAAGGATACTGTTTTGTGGTTTTCAAATAGTGGGTACATCAATGTGGATGATCAATTGTTAGTACATTACGGTGGCGAATCCTGGCTATTGGACCTTCAGTGGAGGAAAAACTTATTTGAACATGTTTCTTCCAAACTCAAAAATCAAGAGAAATAACAGAAACATAGCATCACTTAGGCCTAATGCAACTAAATGAAACAGGCCTGAGGATGAGCCATGCTTCCGCGTGCCACTCACACAGAGACGGCACCCGCACTGACAATGCTACCAACAGCAACAAGCCACACTACTTTCACAACCCATGGTAGCCTAACGCCGTCACCATCCCACTATCACCAAAAGTGACTACAGTGTCACAGAGTGTGACAGGCCCGTGATGCTGAAAGGACAGCGACCGGAATACGCGGTTCACTCCATGTAGGAGAGCGCACTTTCTGTAAAACACATAGACTGATAGAAAGACAGCAGTCACACACAGCATGATGTTATAGAATAAGCAGTCCATTCACAGGGACATAATAAGCCAGTAGGTCCCAATCATAAGAACACAAAAACACAAACATTAGGCTAAACATTTACCAATCGAAATGTACAACTATTACTTCCCATTCCAAAAATATGTTCACGTTCAGCACACAAAGTAACAGGGGTTATCTAAAGTTTAACTGCAACAATATTTCACACACATAAGCTATTTTGAAAGAGATGGCTAACAGCAGCAACAGCAACCGCACTGCAATAACAAAACGCAGTTCCACTCACCAGATTATGATCATTTGAAAACTTAACTTTGTGTTGAAAGTGAATCCTTGATCTGAAGAAATGATCAAGAACTTGATTAGCGCTACAGCAAAAACTCTTAGCCTAGCTTATACCAGAAAGATAGGTGCAACCGTGAATCACCCAGAAGAAAGACTATGTTTCAATATGGAAGGCACACGGTATTTATGGCACACATCATGCCGGTGACATTTCTTTTCCTTCCAGGTCAATGTCAGTTATGTTGTGAGGTTCACTGAGGCCAGACCCCTGAGGTACAGTAGGGTGGTCATTTTAACTGCTTTAGAACACAGATGGCCAGTTAGGAATTGGAGGGATGAAGGATTCTGTTTTTAGTAGACTTTTCTCTTTTCGGATAAGAAGTCTTAACACTTATTGTTTTATGTGGTGGTTCATACTGTTCTGTATGCCCTACCTACTTATATGGTACATTCAAGACATGATGGCGTTGGAATGTCAGTTGAGATGATAGGAATCCCAACCCTTCACTTGGAGCTGCAGGAGTGGGGGAGTAGAGGAGCTGTAGGAGTGGGGGAGTGGAGGAGCTGCGGGAGTGGAGGAGCTGCAGGAGTGGGGGAGTGGAGCAGCTGCAGGAGTGGAGGAGCTGCAGGAGTGGGGGAGTGGAGGAGCTGCAGGAGTGGAGGAGCTACAGGAGTGGGGGAGTGGAGGAGCTGCAGGAGTGGGGGAGTGGAGGAGCTGGGGGAGTGGAGGAGCTGCAGGAGTGGGGAGCTGCAGGAGTGGGGGAGTGGAGGAGCTGCAGGAGTGGGGGAGTGGAGGAGCTGCAGGAGTGGAGGAGCTGCAGGAGTGGGGGAGTGGAGGAGCTGCAGGAGTGGAGGAGCTGCAGGAGTGGAGGAGCTGCAGGAGTGGAGGAGCTGCAGGGGTGGGGGAGTGGAGGAGCTGCAGGAGTGGGGGAGTGGAGGAGCTGGGGGAGTGGAGGAGCTGCAGGAGTGGAGGAGCTGCAGGAGTAGGGGAGTGGAGGAGCTGCAGGAGTGGGGGAGTGGAGGAGCTGCAGGAGCTGCAGGAGTATGGGAGTGGAGGAGCTGCAGGAGTGGGGGAGTGGAGGAGCTGCAAAAATTGTTTTTCCCCCTTGCCAGTTTGGTTGAAGAGGCATCACATCCAATCAATTAGCGTCTTAATAACCTACGCTGGGCTAATTAGTCAGATGCATGACGACAACCTCACCTCCTATTAAGAGGCCCCGGATCAGAATGGTTTAGCGGATATCCTCCCGAGCCGAACGTGTCTCATTTTAGCAACCTTATTAAGAATATTTAATAATAAATGTATCAACCAAGGTATGCAGGCACATAGACAGTTATGGGTGCTACACTTTGATATATTTGTGAAGAGAACATAGCAAAAATAAAAAGACATTTGGGAGAGCAAGATATCACCAGATTGTATCAGGGCCTGATGCCTCCCCTTGAAATGCTAAAGGCTCCTCTGCCTATGACTGGATACATGGCTGTGTCTGAGTAGGTCCTTACAGTGTCTGAAACTCATAAAAGCCCTTATATTCTTGAAGCTGTGTGTGTGTGTGTGTGTGTGTGTGTGTGTGTGTGTGTGTGTGTGTGTGTGTGTGTGTGTGTGTGTGTGTGTGTGTGTGTGTGTGTGTGTGTGTGTGTGTGTGTGTGTGTGTGTGTGTGTGTGTTCACATGAGTATACAGTTTGTATGTACTATAGTGTGTCCGTGTCCATATCTGATAGATAGTAAGTTCACATGTGTCATTCTCTCTCCATATCACTGTGTTAGGACACCTGGCCTGGAGCCTGTTATTTGGTCTCACTCTGGGGGAGGAACATTTCACTGATCCCAGTACAGCACATTTACGTGTTGGGAAGGGAGTACCTTGGGGCTGCAGAGTGGTTAATGGTGTAAAGCCTTCGTCTCAGTGAAGTGCACCGGGGCTATCTGTGTTCCCAGGCCAAAACGCCTATACCTTTTTCACATGTTTCACTCCAATCCTCCCAACGTTGATTAGAAATCTATAGGGCTAACATCCCCGCCGGCCTATCGTTGTCCGAATAGGTTAGCATACGTGATAGTGAGTGCTCTATTTCACACATTTTCTCTCTTTCCATGTCGTCTCTTTTACCACCTTTCTTTCACTCTCTCCCATTCTCTTTATCTCTCTCTCTAACTTTCTTTCTCTCCCGTTACCTCACTCACTCACTCCTTCTTCCTCAAAAACAGCATAGTTCAAACCCTTTTTGCAACTTTGACGTATAGGTCATTTGCTTTTTGCGGACTTCTGACACAAGGCTTTAATGTAGTTTATGTTACAGTTAATGAGAGGGAAGGATTCCAATGAGAGGTGAAAATAAACTCACACTATGGTCCGATGTAAAGGCTTTTCCACTTGAAACTGAGCCAAGGCCTTGATTCAAATGGTGCAGTGCACTAAGTACCCATCCGACCGCCACTGCAGAATATCGACATGTCGACACAAACCCAGACACACACACACACACACACAAAACAACCCCTTCCATTAGTGGGGGAGCTGCCCAGTTTCAACTGCTCCCCCTAAACACATGCACACAGTTTCTCTCGCACACATACAGAGAGGGACCACTCTTACTCACACACATGCCCATTCTCTCACAGAAACACCCACAGAACACACACACCACTGATGAGATATTTATATGGCATCCATCAAAGCCTCACCAGGACCGCCCCATCCCCTGAACGTTCGAGGCCCATCCTCTTGGGGGTGACATCTGTTTCATTCATCATCCTCTCTCCAGCAAATTAATTGTCCACTCCTCACCATCACTCATATTCAATATGAATATTGAATATTAAGTGTAGCTAATTAGTGTAGGACAGGGGTTGGGTGACTACAATGCAGGAGAGTTAATCTCTCTCTCTCTCTCTCTCTCTCTCTCTCTCTCTCTCTCTCTCTCTCTGGATGGGATGCTACTGCATACATACGGGAGGGCAGCTGTCAAACAGAGCACATAATGTCAGGATTTGTGTCTACACAGATTTCTTTAAGTACACATTTCAAATAAGATTTTCCCAGTCTCTCTTTCCGTCCCCTTCGAGAGCAGGAGGGAGGAAAAAACATAATCAGAGCTCTCTGCAATCCTCTCTCTCTGCCCGCGCGAGAGAAGACAGTAATTTCACCACACATGATCTGTTGCGTCTCATTATGACAGAGCCCTTTAATTGGCTTGCTTGCAGTTTATTCCCAGATTTTTCAGGCGGAGGCGTCCGGGGAAGGATAGGCTGCATTTTTGCCATTAAAGCCACGTGGCGATGCTACGTTGGTGTTCGCATGCGGAAATTACGACAGTTTGCCAGCGGGAGTGGAGTGGGGATCGGCAACGCTTTTAGCGGTTAGCTCTTAGCGGGAGAACAAGGAGGCATCGGAGAGCCCGGTTAAACAGGGCCACAGTGTGAGTGTGGTGATTTCCCCTATAAGCCATTGAGAGAGCTGTGGTTCAGTGGTTATAGATAGCTGGTTAGAGAGATGCCCTGGACATTTGATTGATGGGCTGAACTGCGGATTGTAGAAGACGGGCATGGGAGACCTCAAATACCGCAAAGCACCTTCACCCCTACACTGAGATACAGGGGACTCTGAGAACCCGATCTGGCCCGATCCACTACGCCCAACATGCACACCTACATAGTAATCATGCACATGCAGCTGTGCACACACCCACACATAATGCACAAATACTGTCACAGACATATACACAGGCACATGCACACATTCATTCCCATACACATGACATATACAGGTCACAGGCGCACACACACAAACATACAGATGTCAGTTAAGGCAGCACTACTACATCCCCTCTACTGCAACCAAAGGACATACTGATTTCCTACATAAACATGTCAAAACAAGAGCCTATCCAACCCTAGGTCAATTCTTCTTCCACCATGTGGCCTGTCGCACGTAGAGTGACGCTCAACAGGCTACAACGGGGTCATACCACCCATGTGTCCAGGGGCTCTTTCACCAGATTAAATACTGTAAAACGACTCACGAGGGCCACAGGTACAGGCCTGCATGGCCCTGTGTGATCTAGCCGTCTATGTAATGTATGTTAATGGATGGGAGAATACCCTGAGAGCAGCAGCTGTGGCAGGCTGAGGCAGAGGCAGCCAGCTCCCTAAGCCGCTAGAGAGAGGGATGCTGAATGAATCAGATTACCTGCCCATCAGCCGTCAGCCCCTGAGCCGCCCGGAGGACAGGCAGGCAGGCTGCCTCACTCCAATCGTCATGACAGCCAGAGAGGGAGAAAGGACGTGGGTAGAGAAGGAGGGAGGGACAGAGAGAGCGAGCAGAGAGAAGGAAAGAGGTTCAAAATTGAGAAAGGGTAAGGGCGGGGAGTATGAGAGAGAGTACCAGAGAGCATTATGGGAATCATAGAGAAAGAGGTAGAACATTATGCAGAGAGAATGAAGTGTGACAGACAAAACCACATCTGCTAAGATTGCTTTTACCTTTCCGTCTTTGAAAAGAAAGATTGAGTGATTCCTATTGAATCAGTTGCCTGAGCATGCTTTACTGTAGACCTGGGTGCTTGGTAGCATGATTGGTACACGTGGAATGTCAAATGATATTTGCTGAGGGAATCATTTGCGCGAAAAGTAATAACAAGAAGTATTTGTTTTATTATTAGTTTTAACTAGGGCAGAATTTGGTCATGACAGGTTCTCAACGTTAATAAAGTTCGCTAAAGATCACCAGGGCCAACCTAATCTCATGGGCCTCAAGGTTTGGATATGAGTTCTGAGAATAAACAGATGAAGAAAATGACGGCACCCCTGAATTGAAGGTCAATTGCAAATTAATCTTCGGTCTCATCTTAAATATCTGTTGAAAGTCTGTGAGGGAGGAAAACCTTCATGCGATTACAATTTTATTTAACATTTTATTACACCTGTTGCGACTTGGAATGCGTATGGGGTACTATTGCTGACGAACCAATGGAACAGAGGGATACTGAGGGACACAAGCTAAATAGCCAATTGTATAGTGGAATATTGAGGAACCTGTACATCATTGCTAGGCCATATGAGATAAGTAATGTTCTATCGCTCCAGGCAAACACCATGTACGGCTTCTTGTATTTGTAAGTGGCGAGGGATAAATGGAAAGGATCTGATTGGTGCTCAGTGGTGATGAGTATAATCTTACTGGTTGATGATATAAGGGCTCCACAACACTAAAACCTCGAGCCGTTGTATCCCTCTCAATTGTGTAATTAAATAAAACACAATCTGATATAGGCAGAGTGATTAGAACAAGTTGAAATATAAGCATATTCGAGGAACAGTTCTCAAAATTGAGTTTGTCAACCTGATGGTCAAAGAACAGAAATCCCCCATTGACTTGCTGCACCGTGTAATTGGTGTTCAGGATATTTTTCTCCCCATTTCCAACAGGGATGAGGTTGTAATGATGGAACATTTCAGTCAATGAAATTTACAGTGGATGGTCCCTCACTGTGTGTGTGTGTGTGTGTGTGTGTGACCGTGTGTGTGTGTGTGACCGTGTGTGTGTGTGACCATGTGTGTGTGTGTGTGTGTGTGACCATGTGTGTGTGTGACCATGTGTGTGTTTGACCTGCGTTCAACAGCAGTGCGAGTTTTGGTGTTCGGTGCTGTTGGATAGCCCTCTAATGGCTTTGCGGAATTACAGGCATGTGACAGTGAACCCTGGGATTAAGACTAATACTCTGATCCAGTGGAAAAGAGAGAGGGAGGGGAAAAAACTAGGCCAAGACAACCTGTCAGTCGTCAAATCCACTGGGTAGCAATACCCAAAGAAGTTGTGTGTTCCGCCTCTGAGAAAGTCAGAGAAAGACATAAGGCATAAACAAATGGAAAGAATAGCTTTTCTTCTCAACTCAAAGACAAAAAAATAGCTAACAAAAAAAAAAGCAAAACAGAAGCGCTGAAGGATACAGTCATCTTAAGGGGGCCTGGCCGCTTTGTTTTGACGTGCCTTTGAAATCCACAAGGGAATTTACTCGGTATTCATTCAATGTTCTGGTCGTTCACTAAAAGACATGGCCGACCGAACTAGAGCTGGGCTGTGTCCAACAGTGGTGCAGCGATGATCCAAGCTGCTGGGAGGTCAAATGCAGACTTAAGAGAAAAGGATGCCTCTGTCAGATTCCATGACATGAAAATCCTACACCAGGACGACCACAATTCATTGCAGTGTTTACATTTGTCTCAAGAATTCAGTCTGTCTTGGTTTGTAAAGACCATTACCTTGCATTATAACTGTGCGACAAAGCATCCGTTTATTGTGCATTTTGGAACGTAGCATTAGCTTACGGTAGATATAAATGTACATTAAGCCAAAGGAGACATATTATTGGTGTTGCCTCTGTAAGAGGATCGGGAGAACTTCCTGTTATAGAAAAATTATACAGGGGACACAGACAGGCTGCAAGCAGAAATCGAAGGCAGGCAGAGACTGTGCTACTTCCACACTACAGGACATCTTAAAGTCCCACTAACAATAACAGCAGACAAAAAAAAAAGGTTTTAGCCATACTTCCTCTCTTGCTTCACAGTGGTCTTTTTGGAAGTTTGCTATAACAGGCTACCCTAGTGCTGCTAACAAACTGAACACAATTTCCAGTCAAGGTAGAAACTCTCCAGACTGAAGTAGACAGTAGACAGATCATTGTTACAGCATCTGACCTTTTCTGCATGTTACTCACAAAGCAAATCCATCCAGTGGTCACTGCACAACATCTGTACCCGATCCAGGAATATCGATCAGGTGATAATTATATTGTCCTTCCCCAGCTTGATATGGATTAATAATCGGCCTCTAATGCCCTCTGACATTTTCGCTGCATCGACTCAATCCTGTTAAGTGCCACAACGCCGATAATTATGACGCCGGGTGTTCTTCATTTTCAGCCCTAACGAGAATCATCAAAGTTGGAGAGAGAGACAGAGTGGGAGAGAGAGAGAGAAGTCACGGCTTGTGCTCCAACCATTATTGGAGTTGCAGATGTGTACCTCGAAACAGGAAACATGGGGCCAGAATTCAGAAGCCCTGGATTTCCTCTGAAGAGAAAGATGAACTCGTGACTTTTGTCCTTTCGGTTACTAGTCCAACGCTCTAACCACTAGGCTACCCTGCCGCCCCAGGGTAACCTTGACTTCCGCAACAGCTCATCTGTGAGCTTGTCCCTCCCCTGGCATTTGAGGACCCATCACCATCCTTTTGTGTATTTTTCTCGCTCCTTTGTCCCTGTTTTCAGCTAGTTTAATTAGGTTATTTACCCCAGCTTACCTCCCAGTGTTTCATTACATAGTCCAGCAGCTGATAGGGACTGCTTCACACACAGGGCAGGTGAAGATAAAGAGTTGGGGACAAAATATGATAAATGTCGGAGCTCGGCCGAAATGCAATCTGGCCACCGCGATGCAGAGATGCTCTAATGGCTTCCAGCAAAACGGGATGCAGGCACTGTCGAGATGGCAACGTGATAAATGGCACCGCCATAGCTGGGAGGACTGTAGGCTAGACAAAAAAAGAAAGAGGCAAAGCACACAGACACAGGAAAAAATGAGGATGAGCACGTAATGGAAGCCAATTCCTTCTGAACTCGGCTCCTTGTGACAAATTCAGTCCGGAAGGGCCAGGGAAGGAAATCGTTTTTAGCGACAGGTTCCAACCCACCCTTCTTCTGATAGTAAGAGGAGCTGTATGGATTCTGACAATGCCATGGCACAGGTGGAATGATTAATGAGAGACTCCACACCTCATGTGCTGCTAGAAAATTCAAATGGCTGCCCAGAACCACACATAGTCATACTGCAAACATACCGTGGGCAATGTTTCAAGGAAATGTTGACATGACAAACTGCCAACATTATATTACCAGTTGTCACACCAAACAATTGTTTCACTAGTATAATGGTAGCCATTTTGAAGTCTGCCTCATGAAATACAGTGAACTTAGTTCTGTGTACCCAAATCCTATCCCAATTAGACCAGTAGTAATTGGACGTGGTTGAATTCATCTGAACAAGCCAGTGGCCTCCATGACAGGTGTCACATTGTGTCAATGACGCCAACCGAGCCCGTTTGTGATGTAATGAGGTGCCACGATGGGGTGATGCCCATGTCCCAGTGTCACTGGGTGGCAACTTGTGCCACAGTGGCATCTTCACTGACCCCCTCCACCACTCACAATGGGCGGCCATTTTCCTTTCCACTTAGTAAGGTATCTTTTCTCTCTAATTGCTCCTCTCCTCATGGCCAAGGCCCTCGTGCATTGAACCAAATGTTAGAAGCATTGTTGGATACTTCAATTTGCAATGGTGGAGGCCACAGTAGTTTTTAGAGGTTCTTGATGATTTTACCAAGTGAAATGTTGAGCAGAAGATAAGGAATGGAATAAAGCCCCGACTTGCTGCAAATGGTACCATTACAACAGCTAAGTATTCCATCAAGCGCATGGTGTTAAAATAACACTGGTTGACATTATGGGTTCAGCTCGGTGTGGCAAATTAGCTTTCTCTGAGTCCAACCGCTTTAAAGTAGAGAAATCGCACTCACTTTACAACTCACTTTACGCACTAAGTGAACTGGCTTTCCCTAGAATATTCATGAAGCTAACAAACAGTAATGCTGAGTCAATGTGACTGCCGAGTATTTAACCTTTCTGCCAGTTAGTGTAGAATGGAGCCAGAGCTTCCCAAGCTTTAGAGCATCAGTATACCTTGTGGCATTTAATTAAATAGCATTGGCTTTTCATTAAGGTCTGTGGGTATTTTTTATCTCTCTCTTTTTCCAGTCTCTCACAAGATTCTGCGATCAAAAGATTCTTTGCAAAATCAACAATATCCTGCATATTATGTGGGCTTTCAAATTTGTGCAATCATAGCAATAGTTCCACATAAAACACTCAAATCATCGCATTGTTATTGCATAAAACTGACCCATAATCGCTGTACAACAAGAGGGCTCGCAATTTCAACCAATCACTGCACATTTACCGCAATATATGGTTCAATCAAGCCACATGTCAATAAACGTTTCCTTCGTTAGCACATTCCCGTGACAAAATTTTGGCAAAATGTCAGAATGTCAGAAAAAAATCAAAATCAAGCATTTTTGCCCACAAATATCCCAAAATATCCCTGCAAAACCCTGGAGGGACTGTTTTTGTATTTTCACCTGTCACTGATCCTTCCGGAATTGTCATCACCCACACCTGTCCTCTATTCCCATTGATTAGTATTTGTATATATGTGCCCTTTGGTTTCCATGATCTGGTCGATTATTGTTACAATGTCCGTTGGTGCGTGTGAGTACCTGTGCTGTGTTTTTTGGGCCTTTGTGCCCTTGTGGATTGTGCAGACGATTACGGGTCTCATCCTGTGTGTTAATCATCATGCTCTTGTGTTATTTATTCAAGGTACTTCTCACTCTTTTGTTTTGGGTTTCTACCCTGTGTTTTGTTACGTGTTTGTTTGGTCTTAGTCCCCGTGCCTTTATACGACACGCCGTAATTTGGGCTTAATAAAAATAACTATTACGCATTCCTGCGCCTGTCTCCCGAATCATTCATACCAACGTGATGGAATAATTGACCATTGAGGGAGACGGCAGGAATGGCCCGTCCGACGACGCTGCGACTGGTCTGTACGGCGCCGCCGCAACTTCGGCGGCTGCAACTGGCCCGCCTGCGTCTGTCTCTCAAAATCCTTTATACTAACGTGAAATCACCACTCCTTGTCTACAATAAAGACAATAGCTGGAGGGTTAACTAAGAGTTTGTCTTGAATGCTCTCTCGTTTTGAAATTGTAAAAATGACTATGGAAAAATGGAAAACTGCACAAAGCTTAGGGGTTTTTGCATGTCTAATGAAATTACTACATTTTATACTATATCTTGTGATATAGTATTAAAGCCAGTGTAATTTTATACTATATCTTGAAAATGGCTCTGACAGAGATGGTCGCCTCGCTTCAGGTCCTTAGGAAACTGTGCAGTAATTTGTTTTTTTATGTATTATTTCTTACGTTGTTTGCCCAGAAAATCTCAAGTGTTATTACATACAGCCGGGAAGAACTATTGGATATAAAAGCGACGTCAACTTACCAACATTACGAGAGATTGTAACATTCTCTGTTTCACAGAAACATGGCTCACTCAGGATATGTTGTCAGAGTCAGTACCACCCGGTTTCTTCACGCATCGCGCCGACAGAAACAAACATCTCTCTGGTAAGAAGAAGGGCGGGGTGTATTCCTTATGGTTAACGACTCATGGTGTAATCATAACAGCATAAAGGAACTCAAGTCCTTTTGTTCACCTGAACAAGAATTATTTTCAATCAAATGCCGACCACATTATCTACCAACAGAATTCTCTTCGATTGTAGGCACAGCCGTGTATATCCCCCCCAACTTGACTCTATGTAGACTGGAAACCATATATCCTGAGGCTGCATTTATTGTAGCTGGGGATTTTAACAAAGCTAATCTGAGAACAAGGCCTCCTAAATTATATCAGCGAATGCGCGACACGAACTGGTAGCATTCTGGACCATTGTTACTCTAACGTCCGCGATACATACAAAGCCCTCCCCTGCCCTCTCTTTGGCTAATCTGACCATGACTCCATTTTATTGCTCCCAGCCTATAGGCAGAAACTAAAACAGGAAACTCCCGTGCTCAGGTCTATCCAGCGCTGGTCTGACCAATTGGATTCCACGATTCAAGTTTGCTTCGATCACGTGGACTGGGATATGTTCGGGGTAGCCCAGACAACAACATTGACATATATACGCTGACTCGGCGAGAGAGTTTATTAGCAAGTGCATCGGTGATGTTGTGACTATTAAAACCTTCTCTAACCAGAAACTGTGGATAGATGGCAGCATTCGCGCAAAACTGAAGGCGCGAACCACCGCTTTTAATCATTGCAAGGTGACTGGAAACACGACAGAATACAAACAGTGTAGCTGTTCCCTCCGCAAGGTAATAAAACAAGCAAAGCGTCAGTATAGAGTAGAGTCGCAATTCAACGGCTCAAACATGAGACTTATGTGGCAGGGTCTACAGACATCAAAGCTGGGACCGAGAGACTGAAAAACAGCTTCTATCTCAAGGCCATCAGACTGTTAAACCTCTACTGCATCTTGCCTATGCTGCACAGCCATCGCTCATCCATATATTTATATGTACATATTCTTATTCATCTCTTTACATCTGTGTGTATAAGGTAGTCATTGTGAATTTGTTAGATGACTTGTTAGATATTAATGCACTGTCGGTACTAGAAGCACAAGCATTTCACTACACTCGCAATAACATCTTCTAACCATGTGTATGTGACCAATAACATTTGATTTGATTTGAAGATTTCCTCAATGTGCCAATTTAAACTGGAACACACAGGAAACACACTTTCGCAGGTAACAAACATGCACAAACAAATGTGATTTCACACACACTCTCTCTCTCTCTTTCTCTTTTGGTCTCTCTCTCACTCCCAAGTTGATCCAGAGCCCATTAATGTGTGTAAATGTTTGTACTCGAGGCCGCCGCATTTGTTTACCCTCCTGCTCTGTCAACTGTAGTCCGGTGAGGGGAGGCCAGGCCTAAAGAGACTAATGTAACATATTCCGGCAGTCCAAAGGCCACTTCCCTAGTCCTTAACAGACTAACAGGATACTGCTGTGGAGAGGCATCGCTCAAAAAGTCACATTCCCTGAAAACACAACTGTAACTAAAACTGGAAACCACCTGGGAATGTTAATACAACGGCCAGTTAAAACTCTGATTCAAACCCAGCCAGAAATAAAGGTACAGTTATGGGGAACCTCTGAGGTAAAACTTACTGCAATCTTTTACATTGGTACATATCACCTCAGTGCACTAACCCAATGGCCTTAAAACCAGCCTTTGGAGGTACTGGAAATATCGGTCTCCCTCTTGTTTTCTGGCAGTTGGGTACATGTCATCCACTGCTGTGATAGTTATTGTTCTCACACTCAGGATCAGACTTCACTGTTCCACATCATCATCATCATCATCATCTGCACTGTGTTTTGGCTTGCTGTGTTTTGACAGCTCTTTTGTGTGGTTGAGAGCCAAGCAGGGTGTTCCAACGTCCTATTTTCCGGGCAGGCACACTTGGTTGAACACCAAAACAATTTAGTGACATCTTACTGACAATATCCTGCTCTGTATTCCATTTTGATTGGACTACAAAACATACACAAGATTGTACAGTAAATTGGAACTTTTTGGATTTGGTTTGTAGGCTCTGTTGACATCACAAAACAGACAGTTTGTCACTAAGGGATTTGGCAAATACACAGGCACACACACACACACACACACACACACACACACACACACACACACACACACACACACACACACACACACACACACACACACACACACACACACACACACACACACACACACACACACACATTTTAAATACTTTATATGAATCCATCAACAAATTTACAAAAAAAGGATCCAAAGTTTCAAAGGGGCCTATATGCATGGCACTCAAGGGTACAGAAAGCACCACCCTTCTCCAAACAGCTAGGCTGCCCACGACAGCTGAAACAGAGCAGTACCTAGCCAATTGCTTTGCCGTGGTATTTGTCAGGCCCTCAATCTGGAGGCCACGCACTGCAAGCCGGTGTACGTGGACGAGACTGCCAAATATCAGTGCCACCAGCTTGCACCTACTGTACAGCCGAGGCTGTCCAAGCGAGCCACGAGGGGCTGGTACTTAAGCAGCTTCTCAACACACACAAATTTGATGATCGCTGACAAATTCAGTGGTAACAATAGCAGCAACATGGTGGTAACAACAAAAGACACACACAGACAGACCCACACACACTCTCTCTCTCTCCCGCTCCATCAGTTAAGCCAGCACACACACACACACGATAAAAAAGACACTCTTTAAAGTGATCTGAAACTCTTAATTCCTCCGTATTAATTTAATGAGGTCCCCGGAGTGTCCTTGTTTTGCTCTTTGTGGTCACATTGCGCTCCTCACATCCTAGTTCCAGTGCTCTCTACCCCCCACTTTCATTTGTTTACCATTGAAGACTAAGTCACGGCTACAGAAACACACACACAATGAACTGTGTATTTTTTGGTGCGCAAGTAGGCTTCAAAGCAGCTCGCTACATTGTTATGGTGAACATCGAGTGCAGTTTTGTTTTTCTGGAAATGTAAATACATTTCAAATTGAGCACGGCTAATGAAAACAGCGTCTTCATCAATATAACACACCATCTTGAGAACTTTACACTTACACATGTCAAACAAATCTAATTCTGTAGAATGTAAGATATCAAGCCATCACATACGGTTTATTCCCAGTGTAGTTAGAATGTTATAGCTGTGGTTTCTTCACTGTAAACGCCATTCATATTGGCATCCGGGAGACTACATTTTCACAGTCAAAATTATGTTCATCTCCAAACCGTTGACCTCCTCGTTTGGGGTTCAGTGTTTTTGATGAAATCAAAGGAAGTTAAGAAGCTGGACAATTTCCTGCACAAATGAATACACATTAGTGTATTCATTTGCTTATTTTTTAATTTGCAGTCATTAAAGGTCAATGTCTCTACTGATGAAGGATAAAGATAACAGGACCTATCGCCTGAGGATTCATCAGTCTTCTTGTTAGGGCCTCCTTGAAGCTGTCCTTAGCTTTGTGCGAAGCTAGCATACGGAGTACATTTTCATTCATATTTGATTTTCCGTAGCGGTCACACTTTACTGTTGGCATATTGTGAATATCTGCACTGGGCATCATACATTATCATGAATCCCTGCAAGACATACAGTACCAGTCAAAAGTTTGGACACACCTACTCATTCCAGGGTTTTTATTTATTTGTACTATTTTCTACATTGTAGAATAATAGTGAAGACATCAAAACTATGAAATAACACATATGGAGTCATGTAGTAACCAAAAAAGTGTGAAACAAATCAGAAATATTTGAGATTCTTCAAAGTAGCCACCCTTTACCTTAATGACAGCTTTGCACACTCTATGTCAGTTTAACTATCTTCATTTCATCTTCATTCTCCACGAAGCACACAACAAAAGTGCCATGGTGTTTGATGCATTTGTACGCATCTCAGCACGTGTGACTGCTCTTGTTGGGAGAGGCTCAAATTTATGTTGACCCTCTGCGAAGGGCATCCCACTTCTGACACCAATTTCAAGGTTCATCCAAACAGTGGTTTTAGGGAGGCCCTCACACTCTGGCTAGTTTCCATTCGGATTTGATGATCGGGGGATCCAGAGGACCATGTTTCCCTAATGGAACCCACATGGGATGACCACAAGCTACTTACCCCTGTTGTTTCTCTATCATGTGTTAGGCCGTTATGAAGGTGTTCTGCTGTGGGGAGAAAAAGAAACGGTTTGAAACAGCAACAAGGATATTTTTTCTTTCTCTTTCTTTCAATGCCTTCTACTACCACCATTATTAATGGGCTGTAAAAGGTCACTTTGGTCTCGGAGCGGCCGTTGGCGGTAGGGGTTTGTTTTCTCCCACACGGCACCCATCGGAGTTGGACTGAGCCAGAAACACTGTTGGGTTGGTGACAGAGAGTGCCATGGATAGGGCCTCCGAGGGGGAAGTGAAGAACTGAGCCGTAGTGCCACCGGTTGGGTTGTCACTGAAGCTTTTGGACAGACTGAGATGACTTCAAGATAACTTGAAGTAGACCTGTAGGCTGTAGCTTGAACAGAGTTCAAGGATTTTTCTGTTCCCAATGTTGACATTTAGGTGGAAAGTATGGTAATGGATTACTCATTCGTGGTAGTGTGTTTCTATCAAGGTTAGGTTAAGGTGAGGGTTTGGGAGTAGTGTGGGTTCTATGACAGCGTCCCACATGCAGTTCTGTTTTTCCCCGTTGCAGAAGTTCTGTGACAACTAATATAGTCCTCTTGTCTACCCTCTAGAGATGTGGTCAGAGATGGCTAATACGCAGCTCAGTACGGTATGTGCTAGTCTTCTGCAAAAGTCTGAGAAAATACAGTATGTATGGAATGTGTCATTTGTCATGGCTTGACAACTGGCATCCATTGGAAATGGCTTGGCACCAGTTGGCCATAACATTTTTGTCTGTTTATGTACACAATGGCAAATCTCCAGGAATGCTTCTTGACATAATCCATTTGTGATACTATGGAAGCAAATATGAGTCAGGCTTTTCTGCTCTGAGGGCAAAGACAATTACGTGAAAGCTTTTGGTTATATCGATTGTAATCAGAGTATTGATTACAATGCCACTAGCATATTACTTTTCCCCGCTCGGTGTCATGTTGGAAAAAGTATATACAAAGAGTGTACAAAACATTAGGAACACCTGTTCTTTCCATGACATAGACTGACCAGGTGAATCCAGGTGAATTATTGATGTCACCTGTTAAATCCACTTCCGTCAGTGTAGATGAAGGGGAGGAGACAGGTTAAAGAGCCTTGAGACATGGATTGTGTATGTGTGCCATTCAGAGGGGGAACGAGCAAGACAAAATATTTAAGCACCTTTGAACGGGGTATGGTAGTAGCTACCATCCTCACCGGTTTGAGTGTGTCCACCACCCATAGGACATTCACCTAACTTGACACAACTGCAGGAAGCTTTGGAGTCAACATGGGCCAACATCCCTGTGGAACGCTTTCAAAACCTTGTAGTCCATGCCCCAGCGAATTGAGGCTGTTTTGAGGGCAAAAGGGGGTGCAACTCAATATTAGGAAGGTATTCATAATGTTTTGTACATCCAGTGTATATCTGAAATCATCATAATGTTTCCCTATGGTTAGAATTAAGCACAAATGCATTTGAAACATATTTCTATAGGGTATGGTAATTTTAGTTTTAACTACACAGTGCATTCTTACAATGCCATTACATTGGCGAGACTAAAGTATGTGTTATCATTTCGCCATTTCCTTTCAAAACCTCCCTGCCCTCGCGTGATAACCATTGGCCATTTGTAGTTTTGCTGCCACTTAATGAAATAGTGGATAACAGAATGAACGAATGCATTTTTTTGTGTTAGCGTGGCTGCCACTGCCTATCCTATCAGATAATTAACTTTCACAAATACACTGCACCGACTACCGAGCAGAGAAAACCTGCTGCACAATTAGAATGACTTATCGTTGCACACTACTATTTCCACAAATCGGAAAAACAAACAAACAAAGTCAAATGTCATACTTCTTGGCCAACCAATCTTCCGAACCCCTTATTTGTCACCCAACCAGCCCGCAAGTTCGCTTTTCAAACACAAATGACTGAATAATGTATTAATTGGAGATTCAAGTCTTTGACAGAAGCGACGTATTTTCCGTGTTATTTTGCTGCATTCAACAAGTCAAGACTAGATGTTTTGATTTCCAACAGGAGGGCTAATGTTTCCCCCTCCAACCTCGTTTCACTACTGATGACCTCATGCCGTCACTGGCCCAATTCAATATGTATACGCCTCCTTCTGTTGGATTTCCACCGCAAAGCAAGGTTTCTTTTCTTGTGTGCTGTTGCCACCGGGCCGGCGATCCGGTTCCATTTGAACAAATCCATCTGTTTGAGTGTGGCGTTTTTATTAAAGATCCAGTGCAGTCAAAAACACAATTTCCTGTGTTTATATATATACAGTATTTCCACACTATGAGGTTGGAATAATACTGTAAAAGACCGCCTGTTTTGGCCTGCCTGGTGAAATTGACCAGGTAAATTAGTTAATAGACCAATAAGAAAGAGTTCTAAACCTCTCTGCCGATAACAGCTAGTTTTCAGTGTTCCCCTCCCCACTCTGACTACTCCCAGACAATACTTGCTCTTTGCAAAAAAAGCGTTTTTTTTCTATTTTAATTCAAAACAATCATAGTAAGGTACTTAATTGTTACCCAGAAATGATTTGATATTGAGATAAAAACAGCTTCATTGGACATGTAACCGTGAGACGGTGGTGGAAGGCAGCGGTTGGTGTGCGTGTGTCTTCGTGGGCAGACTATCCATAGGATGGTTTGTGCTGCCGACTCTTTCCACAGGACACTTTTTATCCCATATTTCAAACATGCTAAGAAACTCTGAGGAATAGGCTGTGGAGCACAATAACTATTATAGATTCAGTTCAATAAGTGGGCATTGGAATACATTATAGAACTTGGAGCCTTGTCTTTATTCTTCAAAGACTAAGGCATAGGAAACTATATTGTGTATTAATTCCAATTTGGCTTATTTGACAAAAAATAACTTAGTTTTAAGATCATTTATGGGGTTGATTTTCTACACTGACCACTGTAGCCTCGAGACACATTGCTGTAATCATAGAGCTTACTAAGTGGTACAGTGTCATTACGTAGATAGTCACATTTGCTTAATGAACGCTTCCAGGGACAGTCTTTTTCCCCTCTTCCTTCTGGAAGGTTTTAAAGGCGGAGAAACCATTAACTTTTCATGCCATCCGCAGTCCTCTTTCCTCCCATTCCACAGTGCTCTTCCTCCCTCTCTCTCCCACATGCTAGAATATTGTCACACCTCCTCTCCACCCGCTACTTGGGAAAGTATAAAAATGTGTTTGTGTTTGTTTAGTTCGGTGTGTGGAGCATCCAGGGGAGGCATGTAGGACAGAGTACTGTAGTGTAAAGTACTGCCGAATGAAAGACGCCAGACTATTATCTACTCTTTCTCTGAAGCGGTTGTATCTTTTGTACAGAGTGCCCCTAGAGCCCCAGAACTCAGACCTCACATAGCAGTCCCACAGAGCATGAGTAATGCAGCCTGTCTATGGCTAAGAAAAGTCCTATTGAATGTGTATGGGGTGGAGGGGTTGGGATGAGTGCTGGTGGTTCATGTTTGGGTCGTGTTATATGATTTGGCCTTTCAACTCCTAGAATATAATACAGTTATTGTATTTCTTATAATGTTGTTACGTTGACCCCTTGCATTTGTTACTGAACTAATTCCACGTGTTGTAATTCTCTGTGCTATACTTGAGAGCACGTAAGCAGTTGAGAGGCTCGTATTATTAACTTCCTTAGGTATTGACGGAAGAGCGGTCTCCTCAACAGTACTGTACTAAACATCCACAGTGAATAAATGCACTATTCCGGATCCAGTAATTAACCGTCATTCGGGGGCATGTCCCTTTTCAAGTAATCACTAATTGCAATAAGAATTTCAGTTCCATTTTAGGCGAGATAACCGATGAGCATGCAATGCAAATCAGTGAGCGTTTCAAATGAACCCTTGCTTCCTCCCTCTCGCCTGGCCCTTTGTGAGCACACACAATGTTGTTTCTCCGTCAGCAACGAAAAAAGGCCCTTTGTTTCATCACTAATGTGCAGATGTAAAGCTGTTTTGTGTTGCTCAAAAAATGCTTAACACTTAGGAATGCCATGTGTGTTGTGTTTAGGGCGTTTGATGGTTGAGAATACTTAGCACCTCTGAACGTAATTTGTAAATTGAGTGCTCACCGATTTCACATGTAGAATTGCATAAAAAATATCGGCAGTCAGAACGATTGGCATACAAAACGCTAGATCCGTATGAGTATGAGCCTTTGTGCGTTTTCCTCCTTGTCGAAGTGTGTGTGTGTGTGTGCGTGTGTGTGCGTGTGTGTGTGTGTGTGTTAGCTGTCCCCTCTTTTTTCTAGGAAAGGGATTTATAAAATAGGATCATCGTTTTCATCATAAACAATGCAGAGAGAAGCTAGAGCTCCTGCAGATGCACACTCACTAACATGACTTTGCACATCTGTAGTAGTCTCTCTTGCCTGCATATTGCTCTTTGGACATTTATCTCAGGGAGTTTCCTGACCAAATGACCCGGCCAAGAAAATGTCTTGCCTCTAACTTGGGCCCAGAGTTTGTTCCCACTCTGTTCACGTGGTCAGGATTAACTCCTGTTCCTTTTGATAACCTAATATCCAAGATGCATTATCTCTGATGCTTTAATCAGTTCCTTAGCAGTAAGAAAAAGGGATTTGTCCAAATCACTAGCCTTCGTGCCATGTTCAAACACCACCAGCCTCTTGCCGCCATTACACCGCTTCCCTCCTCTTTCTTCCTGGCCAATCCGATTTTGTTCGACTGGGCAAAACTACGATCAGTCATCAATATTTCTGAACTGACACGGCGTGTCTTAAAGACATCAAACAAGGTTAATGGCGTCTTTAAAAGTTCCCTTTCTCCCCTCGTATGTACAAACGGAGCGGGTATTTGTCAGAATGCCACCCAAATTGTTAGGATTAATTATAGCCAATGTTCCCTCTAAGCTGCACGCAGCTTCCCTGGGACTCTGCCGCACAGAAGAAATGTCAGCCTGTGCAGAGAATCACGTGATTGAATTACACTCAACTTTCTAGAGTTTTCCCTGTTTGTTAACACTACCAATGATTCCCTTTCCTGTGAAAATCGTGATCGAATCAACCCAATATTAGCCACTTTCAATGCAACATACCGAAACAAATCGAACTATGAAAGACTTAGTGTGCAAAACGAACTATGCATGAGATTTTGTTGTAGGCGAAACGCATCTGAGTAGGATTCTATTGCATCGACTGGCAAGACTCAGCCCCTTACTCTACACAGACTAGTGCACCATAACCAATCAGAGCTGCAGTAGGCCTATATGCATATAGACCATTGCCATATATGGATCTCCGCCATTCACTTTGAACTGGGCTGTTTTTACAGCATGAGCAGTCATGCGCTTGTTTTGAGATCAAAGCAAGAGCTATATGTAGCAACATGTGTTCATATCCTTTGCTAGTTAGTGAGTTATTAGGACCGTTATTGATCATTTGTAGTCATTAATGGGGGAGTGATTGCTTCTTACAAAAGCACAAAACATGTGCATTATTTTGTCTTCAAGGGGCATTTTGAGACTTGAATTAGCTAAGCAGACAGTAGGCAGAGGGTAGCATCATTTGCCTGATTCTCAGTAGTAATGGTATGGGAATAATAATGAATTTTATTTTGTAAATTAGTTTCTTGCATCCAACAACATTTTCAGTCAGGACCTCAAGGAATCTAGGCCTACATTGAACACCGCACATTGGCTGCTGCTATAGGCTGAACGCTATTTATTTCCATGTTAAAATGATAAGGGATGCATTTTCTCCATTGTTCTTGATAGTAGGCCACTCTGGTATGCCTACATTATGATCAAATAGCCCCAGTAGCCTACTTGACCACTGTTAAAACTAACTTAAAACTTGTACAGCCTCAGTGTTCACAGTAAATGTGCTCCGGAAATTGCACAGATGTTTCACAACGTTCAGGTTTGCAATTCAGTAGACCTGAAATTTAGAGGGAACATTGATTATAGCCTTCCCCTTTCCTCACCTCGCTCTGCGCACCCACCAAGGGCAAAATTCAGACACGGAAATGGGCCCTTTCACACAAATGAAATTGAATATGTAACTCAGTATAATTTTTTAAATGGTGCGGTCCTGAACCGGGTGTCTAGTGTGGAAAAGAGGTCTGAACAGAAATGTGGGTTTATTAATGCACCCTTCTCGACCTCTTAATTCATACTCTTAAATGGTCTGGCAGTTAGAACACTAGCTGTGGCGAAGGCTCAATAGCTTTGCCATTACGAGTGGAGTTGAAGCTCCGCTTTCAGATCATTTTGAAGAGAATGTCTCAGGGCTATGTTTGTCTGGACACTAAGCCAATTTCAAACAAACGGGCATTGAATGGAGACTTTTTAGCCCCCCCCCCCAAATAAAACAGAAGCACTCCCTGAGGAGAATTTGGCAAAAAATATAATAATTTATTTCTTTCCACAAAGCTTTGAATATCCATTTGGTCACAAAGTTATGAACTGATATACTTTCTTCCAAATCAAATCAGTTTAAAAGCAGACTGACCTCCAGATGATTCCTATAGTTTTGCCAAAATGACGTCCCTGTTGCATGCCGCCTCTGCAACTTCTATAGAAAGGATAGTTAAAAGGCAGTCCTAAATCACACAGCCCTAATACAATAATAAAGCAAAAGAATGGGGACTTCTTGCCAACTCCTCTCAAAGCACTTTCACACTAATACCGGGGTCTCCATTGAGCTAATAAGCATTGAGAAAGCAACGTATGATTTCTGTGCAGCAGCTGCCACTACAACAACGTCGGCCATATTTCGGGTTAATCTCCCATAATGCTCCACATCATCCCAACTTTGATCCCGCTATGACCTCATTGGCGGATCAGACTATTACTTCATGTGAACTAGCTGGGGGAGGAGTGGTTAAAATGGATGTGACCAAATGATTATAATGAGTTCTGGTGGAAACCTGTATAGATTAGAATAAAACCTTTACGACCTGCAATGTTTTATTTGTCTGCCCCCTTTGAGACATTAAGGCAATGACATAAAAAACATCACATTTAGCAGTACGAGGAATAAAGCTCGCAAAAAGGCTACAGAGGAGGTGGTGAAGATCCTGCCATAGATCACCTGCTCTGTTAAAAAAAGTTATCAAGCCCCCCTTTTAAGATCCAGCATTAAAAACCCACTGGCCTGTCGGGAGTCTCTCTGCTACACCCCCGGACACAGTGTTCCAAAGAGGAGTACAGGCTTTTCAGTCACCAAATTATTAATACTGTGTCTACCCTGGTTAAATTGAAAAAGGGAGCAGGGGGATGCTTTGAAGCGTGGCTTTTTTTTCATTTAACTTAGTGAATACGTACAAGGTTATATAATGGCCCGCAGCAGAGTGGAATGGCGGTAGCATGGGCAGAACACCACTAATGTTTTAGCTTGCACCGGGCTTTACACTTTTCATTTGTTTGTGGGCGACAGCTTAGCAGCGGATTAGCAGAGCTAGCCTCAATAATTTAGGTTGATTTAAGGGGAGCCCAGCGAAGAAGCTACCGAGGCACCTTTCCAAAGTGGTGACAGGGGATAGCGAGGTGTGAGATTGTTCGGTTTTTGTTGCCAGCATCCCCTCCTTTAATATTCTGACCATAGATCGACAAGGACCAAATTTGTTTTTGTTTTTAACTCTAAAGCAATTTTTCCCCCTTGTTGTACCCATTGGCCATAAGCTCTTAAGTAGGGATTTTTTTAGACACCCAAATGGCATTAGTAACAGATTTTATGACAGCACACTATTTGATGTCACCCTCGTCTTGACTGATACTTTCTAAACTAAGATGCAGTGCAGTCTCTACGTATTGCACAGTTATGGCGCGGCAGGGTAGCCTAGTGGTTAGAGTGTTAGACTAGTAACCTGAAGGTTGCTAGTTCAAACTCCCGAGCTGACATGGTACAAATCTGTCGTTCTACCCCTGAACAGGCAGGTAACCCACTGTTCCTAGGCCGTCATTGAAAATAAGAATGTGTTCTTAACTGACTTGCCTAGTTAAATAAAGGTTAAAAAAATATTTAAAAATCCCTTTGGTTTCTATCGTGCCCCCTCTACATCTAAATGTACATTTTGACAATAGCCAGTAGCAAAGGCACCCCCGCATCAAAGTCTGCCTCTCTCCTGAGATATCCCTTTTCGTTCAATGAGCATAACAACAGATCGTAGCATGTTTAAAAAGTGACAGGAGTAGTTAGAAGACACTGGATCTGACACTGAGTCAGATACAGTATGTTCTGCTCCCCCCTTACTCCCCAATGGTAAAGGTTAGGGTAATCTGATCCTAGATCTGTGGTGATCTTCCTCAATACCTGCGTCAACATATCCCCGCCAACAAATCCCCACAAAAAGCTGTTTTGCGTCACAGCCAGACTTGAATAGGGGTTTGATCATGATATCTGGCGCCCTTGTCTGTGAAAACACCATTTCTTCCATGTCACGCCTCAATCATTCCCCATTGTGAGATGACTTTTCCCCTCCCTCTCACCTCCATTGCGAATCCCCATTCGTGTCATCATAGTCCATCACAGCCCACGCAGGGAGAGGCGTTGAGCCGTAATAGATGGCCCCCCGAGCAAACAGCCCAACAGCATATCAATTACCCATCCAGCCCTGTTCAACCAGACGCCACGATGCAACCATTCCCCAGCCCAGCAGACAATAAGATACTGTACAACGCATATATTACGCCATCTTTTCTATCACTTACAAATTGTGTGCTGTAGACCCGGCAGCACACCTGTGTGTGTGTGTGTGTGTGTGTGTGTGTGTGTGTGTGTGTGTGTGTGTGTGTGTGTGTGTGTGTGTGTGTGTGTGTGTGTGTGTGTGTGTGTGTGTGTGTGTGTGTGTTTGGTGATTTCCTAGTCGCCTTTGACAATGGAGAGCCATCTGCCAGCCTGTTGTTGTTGTGCCCTTTTCATTGCAGGCAACATGTCTCATGTCACTTCTCTATAAACCCTTCAGGTTACACACACACACACACAGTACTGCACACACACACACACACACACACACACACACACACACACACACACACACACACACACACACACGCACGCACGCACGCACGCACACACACACACACACACACACACACACACACACACACACACACACACACACACACACACACACACACACACACACACACACACACACACACAGCAGAAGTGATTCAGCCGCTCCTGGTATTATTGCAGCTGTCTGGCCCCTAATGACCACTGAAGTGATCAAATAAAAGGAAAACAGTTGTTCGGCACAGGGACAGATGGAGTCATACCTCAAAACCCATCTTGCTTCTCAGGCTGAGGTGGTATGTCTCACGACCTGCCTTGGTAGACTATCCTATAGTCTCAGCAGCTGACTGGCGAACTTAAGCTATTAAAACCCTAACATTGCATTTTTACATAAAAGAGGACAGATGAAAAATGAACATGTGTAATGGTCATAACAATGATCATGATGATAATGATGTTATCATTTTAATCCTCTTAGGATTTCACCTCCACTTCTGAGAGCGATGACGTCTTTTTTAAGGTGAAATCGCTTTCATGTGTTGTAGTGATGGGGAAAAAATGTATACAGTTACATATCCCTTTATTATTTTGGACGATGTCATATCGATACTTTGTAAAAAAATATATATTTGTGAAAAATATATTTAGATTTTTGTTAGATTTTTGCTAGGTAGTGTTAGCTAGTGCCAAAACTCAGATATTTTTCATCCTATAGCTTAGTTCTCCATCTTCTTTTTAAATAGTGAGCCGATATGTTTTCAGCACTTTATTTCCATGACTGATCAAAACAAAGTTTTGAATTTTTCTCATGCACTCTCTTCTCTCTGCAGCAGACATGTAGTGAGCAATATGTTTGGAACATCAAATTGCAATAAAATCACAGTATTAAATCACAATACATATAGAATCAGGAGAATCGCAATACAACTTGTATCCTAAGTATTGTAACAATATCGTATCATGAGGTCCCTGGCAATTCCCAACCCTAATGTGTTGTGTGTCCATTGGGCCATGCGTGTACATGTACAATACATTTATTCCTTGTAAAATTGGGGTTTCCTTGGACAGATCAACAATAAATCAACCGATTCATTTTGTAGAATTAGATGTTTAATTAAACAATATCCCCAGATAACGTGGGTACGAGGTGCTGATCATGAGCAAAGTTAAAAAGGTAGGGATTTACAGTTCTTAAAACTACACTTCTCTGACTCTTGTGACAATGGAAATGTAAAACGAACAATATCATATAGTGTGAAATTCCATCAACTGTCAATTTCTCATGGCTGTCCACACATGCCATGGTCGGACAAAGAAAACGCTGTTCCTATCTCCTATTCTCACTGTCCTCCCCTGCATGTTTTACATTTCTGTCCCTTATTGCCTTTACACTTGACTAGTTGTGCTGAATCGCGAGCACCAATTAGGGCTTAGAAAACCCTCGCATGGCCAATCAGATCCTTGCCAGAGCTCTTATCAAGAACGGTTCTCATTTACGCGGGATACAATCCCCAATGCCAAGTGGGTGGTTTTCCAGGGATAAAAAAATGTGAGATAGCAATATGTTCTCCACACACTGTTAGACAAGTCTGTGTGGTCATGGCTGTTATGTGGGATAGTTATTCAAAAGTTGTTTTATTCTATAACAAGGGTTATAAAATCTTCCTCCAGCCCTCCTCCTGGACAGTCTACTGTCTGTACAGCCTTTTGTTCCAATATTGTTCTAGTATACCTATTTCTACCACTAGATGCTCATTAGTATCTTGATTAGCTCAACTTGCATAGCCAATAGCTATCCAGAAGGATGTTTAGCCACACCTGTTCTGGAACATTCTGAGTTGGGGGGAGGGGGGGCAGAGCTGGTTAGAGCTTCTCTTCTGTTTTTTGGGAGGCGAGCTCAGTCCAATTTCAGTGTTAACTTTAGCATGCCAGCTGCAAAGACCCATGTTGAGCATCAATCATCGCCTGCCTTCTGTTTCTCTGTAATGTTTGGAAAAAGTTGGGCTCGGTCATTAGAGACCAAATGGGGGTCAAGGGGCCACGAGATGTATGTCCCGTAAAACAGCACATACACTTAATGCACTGTGTGTTATGAAACAGCTTGCCTAGACGGATGTGGGTAGGAGCGTTGAATTATATATATATATATTTAATATGACCGTCTCACAGTGACCTTTTGTGTCACTAACGTTGAGGATACTAGTAACTCATGTTCATACACAACAAGAGAGGAAAATAGTTAGACAACTTTGCAACTGTTTCTCTTGCCAATGATTGCTAAATGGCATGATTCACTACTAATATTGTGCAACTATAGGAAGCACCAGCAAAGTAATGTGACAACAAATAAATAACTTGTTATCCAATCTTATCCCCAATAACACACATAAAGTACCTTTAAAAATGAATTTAAAGAGTTTAATTCCAAAACACTAGATATCAATTTTCAGAAATATTGGTCAATTAGCTTTTATTTTTTAAAGAAATTATGAAAACGATTGGTGTGATTTTTCACTATCTAGACATGTATTTGTTTAAAATCTATCACTTGATGGTTTCATTTCAGAGACAAATAATCATGTCAAATGTAACAAAAAATACATTTTAATAAAGAACTGTACAAGAACTGTACAAATGATACATTTTTGACATATATATATATATATATATATATATATATATATATATATATATATATATATATATATATATATATATATATATATATATATATATGGATTTGGAGAGTCATTGATGTCTCACAGATCGGGTAGGAATATAAATATATATATATAATAATAATAATGACTTACAGTTAGTGCATTCATCTTAAGATAGCTAGGTGAGACAACCACATATCACAGTGAAATATACTGGAGACGAACATTCCTTTCCAGCTAAACAATGGATATATGTATCGTTCAAACATTCAGCAGACATGTCATCCAACATATGTCAGGTAGTGCCACACCCCTTGACTTTTTCCACATTTTGTTGTGTTACAAAGTGGGGTTAAAATGGATTTAATTGTCATATTTAGTCGAAGATATACACAGAATACTCTGTAGTGTCAAAGTGGACAACTATTTTCAGGTCTTGCCATAGATTTTCAAGCAGATTTAAGCCAAAACTGTAACTCGGCCAGTCTGGAACATTCACTGTCTTCTTGGTAAGAAACTCAAGTGTAGATTTGACCTTGCGTTATACGTTATTGTCCTGCTGAAAGGGCTTACTCTGTGAACTTATTTTTAGAAACAAACATTGAATATCCCTTTGAGCATGGCAAAGTTATTGTTATTATTGACACTTTGGATGATGTATCAATACACCCAGTCACTACAAAGATACAGGCGTCCTTCATAACTCAGTTGCCAGAGAGGAAGGAAATCGCTCAGGGATTTCACCATGTGGTCAATGGTGACTTTAAAAACTGTAAATGTTACATAGTTTAATGCCTGTGACAGGAGAAATCTGAGGATGGATCAACAACATTGTAGTTACTCCACAATACTAACCTAATGGACAGGGTGAAAGAAGGAAGCCTGTACATAACATGCATCCTGTTTGCAACAAGGCACTAAAGTAATACTGCAAAGAATGTGGCAAAGCAATTCACTTTTTTTCCTGAATATAAAGACATTACTGAGTACCACTCTCCATATTTTCAAGGATCATTTTATGGGTATGCTTGTAATTGTTAAGGATTAGGGAGTTTTTCAAATGGAGCTAAGCACAGGCCAAATCCTAGAGGAAAACCTGGTTCAGTCTGCTTTCCACCAGACACTGGGAGATTGATTCACCTTTCAGTGGGATAATAACCTAAAACGCAAGGCAAAATCTACACTGGATTTGCTTACCAAGAAGATAGTGAATGTTCCTCATGGGCTGAGTTAGACTTTTGAATGAAATCGGCTTGGAAATCTATGGCAAGACCTGAAAACAGTTGTCTACCAATGATCAACAACCGATTTGACAGAGCTTGAAGAATTTTGCAAATGTTGCACAGTCCAGGTGTGGACTGCTCTTCGAGACTTAACCAGAAGGACTCACAGCTGTAATCGCTGCCAAAGGTGGTTCTAACATTAAGTGTCTATTCAGTATTGTACTCTAAATTGATGACTTGATTTACAACACCTGCCATAATATGGACATGGTCATTTACCAAATAGGGCTGTCTTCTGTATAACACCCATACCTTGTCATGGCAAAACTGATAGGCTCAAACACATTTAAGAAGGAAAGAAATTCCACAAATGTACTTTTAGCACCTGTTCATTGAAATTCATTCCATGTGACTACCTCATGAAGCTGGTTGAGAGAATGCCAAGAGTGTGCAAAGCTGTCATCAAGGCAAAGGGTGGCTACTTTCAAGAATCTCAAATATAACATATTGTGATTTCCATAACACTTTTTTGGTTACAACATGATTCCATTTGTGTTATTTCATAGTTTTGATGTCTTCACTATTATTCAACAATGTAGAAAATAGTAAAGAAATTAAGAAAAACCCTTGAATAATTAGGTGTGTCCAAGCTTTTGACTGGTACTGTATATATTCCTACTTCTCTTGATTGCATCATTTTACAAGTACCAGATCTTATGTTTCCACTCACATTGAGAAGGCAATGCAGTCTCCAAACGGAGTCTGGCTTGACCTCCAAAGACAATCCTCTTAGCGATAACATGCAAGTGCTGAAATCTGCAACTTTGTGACTTTCTGGTCTTGGCGCGTTCATAAGGAAGATAAATCGCTTGCTGTCTGCAACGATTAGCACCTTCGATAACTATTTATGTCCCCTCTCTCTCTCTCTCTCTCTCTCTCACTCCCTCTCTCTCCAGCACCACCAAAGTTTTTGAGAACCCCCAATGACCAAACGGGCGTGCAAGGAGGCGTGGCATCATTCATCTGCCAAGCAACGGGAGACCCACGCCCCAAGATAGTTTGGAACAAGAAGGGGAAGAAAGTCAGCAACCAGAGATTTGAGGTATTAGGTCTATTGTTCTGATGTAAAATGCTCGACAAAACGGGAATGCTCAACAGTGCTTTTGGTACACCCATCCCCCCTTCCCGTCCCTCTCCAAACCCCTAACACATAATCCATCCCCCGATCTCCCAAATCACACGCCCGCCTTTGCCACCACGCATGAGCAGGCTTTAATAATCTAACATGCATGAGATTTAATGAGCAAGTACACAGCGATCTGGGACATATTTGTAATTAAATAAATATAGAAAGAATGATGGGGAGTGAAAAAAAGAAAAGGGGGAAGAAATGGTGTGACCCAGATACCTATATTAACATCATGCTGCATTTAGCTGCTTATGCAAAACGAGGGAGAAGTATCTCTGTAGTTCAAAGGTCTTTTGCTTCGTGGCATCTTTATCTAAATGCATGTCCCCCTCGCTGTGTTGTTTGGCTGCAAGCTTTGATTTGTCCATTTCTTCAATCGCCATGACAAATAACACATCTTCTTCGAACACTGATAAGATTTCTATACATTTCTGTGTCATTCCCTTTCGGAGTGTATCGTAGTGTGATATGAACAAACACCTTCCTCTCTCCTTGCCATACTACTACTCAGCAGTAATGGGTTATCTGGATTTGGAGAGTCTTTGGCGTCTCACAGGTCGGGCAGGAATCGAATCTTATCAGAGTTCATCACATTTGTGCCGCTGCACGTACTGAATGCTAATGCACTAGCTCGCTAACTCACCCATCGCCACTGCGAGGCTTGCTTGCCACGCCCTTATTCCCCCACTCACTCACTCGGCCGGCTCCTCATCCCTAACAAAGCCCATTTCCCTTTACAGAAACACTGAGACTTTCTCAACCCAATTTTCTTTCTCTTTGAGTTTGAAATGGGAAAGGGAGCACTTTTACTTACCATCATCACGCGCTCTTGCAATGATTGCCCGAATGTGCCCTTGTCGCTTGGCCACTGAACCGTCAAGGTGTTTTGTTCAACTAACACATGAAATGATATGCTCTGAACTGTACTAGTGAGTTGAGGCCGGCCTTTCTGCGTGTGTGTTTGTGCTTGTGTGTCTGTATATGATGCAGAGGTTCTTAACAGTCAACTTCTTTTTTAAACCTACCTAAAAATGCTTAAAAATGAGTTATGATACAGGGCTTTCTAAAAACAGTGAGTATACAGCATGGAACGATAGCTGTAAAAGCTACAAAACACCCGTTTGTGAACATTTTACGTGTTGTATGTCCAAAACAATTGGTCATGTCTTTTTGTACTGCAATCACGTCATGGTGATAACAATTGTTCCTCACTGTTTATCTAACCACATTTAATTGTTTGTTATTGTTCTGTCCCATTGAAGTATTTCAATGTTTTTAATAGTTTGTTAACTTTAAGAGTGGGGCGAACCAAAATGTACATGCAATATAAAACAGACATAAAAGTCCAAACGATTCGTTCTGGCTAATGGATACTTTCCCATTCTTAAAGTTAGTTGGCATCTTTGATTATCTTCCCAATAATTGATACACAAGATCAGCTCATATTTTGGATCCAAAGTTGATGTCGGAGAGCTGTGAGCCATCTTTGAATTTACACGACATGGCCAAAAGGATGCGGACACCCCTTGAAATCAGTAGAATCGTCTGTTTCAGCCACACCCATTGCTGACAGGTGTACAAAATCAAACACGCAGCCCTGCAATCTCCAAAGAAAAACATTACCAGTAGAATGGCCCATACTAAAGAGCTCAATGAATTTCAACATGGCACCGTTATAGGATGCCACCTTTCCAAAAAGTCAGTTAGTCCAATTTCTGCCCTGCTCGAGCTGCCCAGTCAACTGTGAGTGCTGTTATTGTGAAGTGGAAACGGCTAGGAGAAACGACGGCTCAGCTGTGAAGTGTTTGGCCACACAAGCTCACAGAACGGGACTGCCAAGTGCTGAAGCGTGTAGAGCGTAAAAATTGTCTGTCCTCAGTTGCAACACTCACTACCGAGTTCCAAACTGCCTGGGAAGCAACGTCAGCACAATAACTTTCCATCAGGAGCTTCATGAAATGGGTTTCCATAGCCAATCACAATGCCAATCGTCGGCTGGAGTGGTGTAAAGCTCGCCAACTTTGGACGCTTTACCTTCTGGCAGTACGACAGAGCAATCTGAGTTTGACGGATGCAAGGAGAACGCTACCCCCCGAATGCACAGTCCCAACTGTAAAGTTTGGTGGAGGAGGAATAATGGTCTGGGGCTGTTTTTCATTTTTCGGGCTAGACCCCTAAGTTCCAGTGAAGGTAAATCTTAACGCTACAGCATACAATTACATTCTAGACGATTCTGTGGTTCTGGTGGTAAAAGTTTGGCGATTGCCCTTTCCTGATTACATTGCCCCTGTGCACAAAGCGAGGTCCATACAGAAATGGTTTGTCGAGATCGGTGTGGAAGAACTTGACTGGCCTGCAAAGAGCCTTGACCTCAACCCCATCGAAGACACCTTTGGGATGACTTGAAAAAGTGACTGCTAGCCAGGCTTAATCGCTCAACATCAGTGCCCTACCTCACTAATGCTCATGTGGCTGAATGGAAGAAAGTGTCCATATACTTACTTTTGGCCATGTGGTGTATATTATATTTAATCTTCCAGTACATCACTAGATAATAAGATGCATATAACTAATAATGGCTCTCTGAACACAACTGATCTGGTAATAACTATACCAATGGATAGTCAATCATAAGTACAAACAACAGTCTAAGGCCATGACTAGCCATGCAAAACTTTGATCAATAGTCACAATGATGACATTATTATCCACAGTTGAAGTCGGAAGTTTAAATACACTTAGGTTGGAGTCATTAACTTGTTTTTCAACCACTCCCCAAACTATAGTTTTGGCAAGTCGGTTAGGACGTCTACTTTGTGTATGACACAAGTCACTTTTCCAACAATTGTTTACAGACAGATTATTTCACTTATAATTCACTGTATCACAATTACAGTGGGTCAGAAGTTTACATACACTAAGTTGACTGTGCCTATAAACAGCTTGGAAAATTCCAGAAAATGATGTCATGGCATTAGAAGCTTCTGATAGGCTAATTGACATAATTTGAGTCAATTGGAGGTGTACCTGTGGATGTATTTCAAGGCCTACCTTCAAACTTAGTGCCTCTTTGCTTGACATCATGGGAAAATCCAAATAAATCAGCCAAGACCTCAGAAAAAAAATTGTAGACCTCCACAAGTCTGGTTCATCCTTAGTAGCAATTTCCAAACGCCTGAAGGTACCACGTGCATCTGTAAAAACAATAGTATGCAAGTATCAACACCATGGGACCACACAGCTGTCATACTGCTCAGGAAGGAGACACGCTGAGGCTTGCAAGCTGAAGAACACCATCCCAACCGTGAAGCACGGGGGTGGCAGCATGTGGGGTGCTTTGCTGCAGCAGGGACTGGTGCACTTCACAAAATAGATGGCATTATGAGGAAGGAAAATTCTGTGGATTTATTGAAGCAACATCTCAAGACATCAGTCAGGAAGTTAAAGCTTGGTCGCAAATAGGTCTTCCAAATGGACAATAACCCCAAGCATGCTTCCAATGTTGTGGCAATATGGTCAAGGTATTGGAGTGGCCGTCACAAAGCTCTGACCTCAATCCTATAGAAAATGTGTGGGCAGAACTAAAAAAGTGTGTGCATGCAAGGAGGCCTACAAACCTGACTCAGTTACACCAGCTCTGTCACGAAGAATGGGCCAAAATTCACCCAACTTATTGTGGGAAGCTATTGGAAGGCTACCCAAAAAGTTTGACCCAAGTGTAGCGATTTAAAGGCAATGCTACCAAATACTAATGGAGTGTATGTCAACTTCTGACCCACTGGGAATGTGATGAAAGAAATAAAAGCTGAAATAAATCATTCTCTCTACTATTATTCTGACATTTCACATTCTTAATATAAAGTGGTGATCCGAACTGTCCTAAGACGGGGAATTTCTACGAGGATTAAATGTCAGGAATTGTGAAAAACTAAGTTTAAATGTAATTGGCTAAGGTGTATGTAAACTTTCGACTTCAACTGTACATACTACAGATGTGGTATCTCTTCCTCAAACAATCCTTCCTCTCCTTGTCTCCCCCCTTCACCTGCTCTTAATTGAAAATACATGACAGGGGAAAACCAATTTGGTGGAAGCGTGATTCAGGCTGGCTTTCACCTGGACACATCTTTCAGGAGAGGAGGTGAAGGATGGATGGTCTTTATAGACAATTGAGAAAAGAGCCAAACACTCACTCAAATAAGGAGCTGATGTTAGGGTATACTAGCAGCTTCCATTGTTTTCTGATGGGAAGCACAGTGTGTTTTGCACCATTAGTGTTGTAGGACAAATGTGTTTATACTTTTCTGCAGGAGTGGTTGGAATTGCACTGTGCAAACTTCCGTCACTGATTGTGAACAAAAAAACTCCTTTAACATATCTTGTTTCTCGCACCTGCAGGTGATTGATTTCGATGACGGCTCTGGCTCAGTGTTGAGAATTCAGCCCTTGCGTACGCCCCGAGACGAAGCCATATACGAGTGTGTTGCCTCCAACACTGTTGGAGAGCTGAGTGCTACTACGAGACTCACTGTTTTACGTGGTAGGTGCTGCTTTCTCCACAACCAAAATGCTAACTCCTCTTCCTTTAACTCTCAGTTTCTTCAACTAACCAGGTAAGCGAGACTTTCTTTGTTTCTATGTCTGGTCTGTCTGTCCTGTCTGTCTGTCCTCTTTCTTTACTTTTTCTCACACTTTATTGTACACTTAGTTGAATCTCAGTTTTTGCCACAGTATTCCACTCATGTTGAATTTACTGACTTAATTGGTCTTACTCCATTAGCGACTTAGCCAAATATGGATTTTCTAAATCAATTAACACATTTCTTACAGTTTCCTGACACAATAATTAAGATGCTGGTTGAGTTATGCAAAGTATTTTTCCATTGCAGGCTCTTGGTGTTCTAATGGAATGCTGAGTGCTATTCAATTCAGATTTCATTTTACTTATCTGCTCTTGCTTTAATATTCACTTAACTGGAGAAAAAGGTATGACTCTTTGAATCAGGTTTAAAACTAGTTGCTAATTTCATCATATTGTTCATGAAATATCATACTTTAGATTTTTTTATAGTTTTACCATAACCTAAGTAAGTGAGATTCCTGTATTTTATTTTATAAAAAAATGTTCAACCCTTTTTTCTCCCTAATTTCACGGTATCCAATTGGTAGTAGTTACAGTCTTGTCTCATTGCTGCAACTCCCGTACAGACTCGGGAGAGGTGAAGGCCGAGAGCCATGCGTCCTCTGAAACACAACCCAACCAAGCCACACTGCCCATTCAACCCGGAAGCCAGCCGCACCAATGTGTCGGAGGAAACACTACACCTGGCGACTGTGTCAGCGTGCACTGCGCCCGGCCCGCCACAGGAGTCATTAGTGCGCAATGAGACAAGGATATCCCTGCCGGCCTAACCCGGACGACACTGGGCCAATTGTGTGCCGCCCCACGAGCCTCCCAGTCGCGACCGGCTGCGACAGACCCTGGACTTGAACCCAGAATCTCCAGCGGCACAGCTAACACTGTGATGCAGTGCCTTAGACCACTGCACCATTCAGGAGGCGAGATTCCTATATTTTGTTGTAACTTTGTAATACTTACAGTTACTTTGAATACTGACAACAAAAATTGGTCTCGAAAGTTATCTGCTGATACCACAGTCATAACCACTGCCACATACCATACATATAAAAAGCAAATGTTTATCTTGATTACACACATCTTATTCAAACGCAAATGCTTACTGGCCCCGGACTCAAAAATACATTGTACTTGTAGACCTATCTCTCTAAAGCAGAGACTTGTTATGCTCTGAATGGAGAATTGGCTCTAAAATCCCTTGACACTGAATGAGGTGTGCTCCATTATCCTCCACAATTACACAACAGCTATAGACCTATAGAAAAGAGCCAGCTCTGTATATTCTCTCTGAAGCGCCTTGTCCTCTCTTCCTTATCACCACCACCGAGATGAACAAAAGGCCCCTGGCACGGTCCCCAAGGGCCCTTTGAAAAGGAAAGGTGGCAGATTCTCATGCAATCTCTCCCCTGTTAACGCTATGTCTCTTCACGTGTGTGTTCGTGTTTATGTATGTGTGTAGAAACACAATAATGTGCACACACACACACACACACACACACACACACACACACACACACACACACACACACACACACACACACACACACACACACACACACACACACACACACACACACACACACACACACACACACACACAGAGACTGGCGAAGGAAATGAGTGTCACAGCATCTGCTTCACTGAACCTGTGCCTCTCAGCTCCAATGCCAAGGCATTAGCATGTATATTACCATTCCATTCCACTTTGTCCCTAGCTATACCTACCCCTCCTTGTATCCCATCACCAGTTTGAAGGTGAGCGAAACAGCATATGCCGCAGCAAAAAGCCCTTCCTGCGTTGCAATAAAGTGATGCTCTCTGGTCAAGACAGAGGAGAGTATGTCTATCACTCACTCATGCAGAGACCCAGGCATACACACACTTTCACATCCCATCCACACAAATCCTCAACAGACCTGCCAATTTCTACCTGAATGAGAATATTTACCAAATAGTTATTTTTCGGGGGCTTTATGCCTTTTCTCTAGAATGTGTATTGTAACCAGCACAACCAGCCAAATTGAAACATTGTCAAAGTTGAAACGCAACTTATTTTGGAGGCCTCATGTCTTATTCATGTAGTCTACTGAGCTGGGTTACAAGGGTGAACTTTTACATTAGAGTGCAGGGTGGTGGGTATAGCTTGAGGACCATGTAAGGGTCGTGTACTTTTACAAGGTTACATTTCAATGCATAATACATAACACAAAAAGCCATAGAGATACCATTTTCTTTCTGCCTTATACCAACAATACTCTACGTATCTCTGACATGGTTCTGTATCTCCCTTGGAGAATACAGTATGTCTGTATTTGTACGCCAAGATTTATTTCGGAAATTCCTCCGCCAGGTTCTTTATTTGGTGTTTGATACCACCAAAAATTCCAATCTGAGTTGAATCTGTCGGCGTAGCTAGGAGCTTTAGAGATTCGCTATCCCACCTTGTATACCTCTTGCCGAGACGCTACAGCCACACAAGGCTGCAATAGATACATAAACTAATCACCTGATGAAGACACTGCTAAGTAATACATATAAAGTGACTGTTCATTTAGTTCATTTGAGCTCTAGTGGCCTGTGCTAGGAGATTGGTTAGCATCTGTTTCTGGTAGCTTCCTCCAGGAGGAGATAATGGCTAATTCCCATAAAGGGGGAAAAAGTAAAATTGTTTTAATTGCCACAGTCATGAAGCATCAGGGCTGCGAGGTGAAGGATCCAGTGGCAGAGATATTAGCATTTGGATGAGCCACGGACTTGATGGGAAATGCTATTAGCAATGAACTTTCCTGGCTTAAAGAGAGAAAGTAATTTGCATGAAAGGCGAACCGCTAGCATAATGATGTTCGTACCCGAAATCTACTTGTCCAATGAATGAGGGCCCTAGTTTGCATATTGTACTTTTTTTCCCCCTTGGATCTCTTTCTCCCTCTGTTTTGATTAACTCAGAGATGACTTAAGTCATATGTGATATGGGTGTTTGAATTAAGGTTGTCTGATTTGAAATTGGAATTGGAAAACGGTAGGAGATGAAGGGTGATAAAAGATTAAAGAGAAGCAGATAAAATGGTACAGGAGTCATAGTGTAGTTTTGATACCACGTATAGCATACAGTACCACCTTATGAGTCATAATACCCATAAAACCTATCGGTCAAACGGGGAAAGGGTTCCAATCATTTTTCCACCGTTCATTTTTCCCATCAGGGATTTTAGAAACACTTAAAATAAAGGCTGTGTTTCATGTAGGTTTACCCTGGCATGATGTTTAGATAACTGTGTAAATCTGTCTTAGACAAGGTGACTTTTATCAATTTATTTGCCTGTGTTTACCCCCCCAAAATGTAATGCCAATTAGCTGCTAATGTGGCTATCATAAAGAACGACAAATGCCATGATGATCTGGACGAGACTGCTGAATCGAGGCGAAGATAAGTATCTCTTGATTCATTATCTAATGTTAGCTAAATGTAGTCATTAATGTGAAGTGTATTGTGTTTGACCACTAGGTTTTATGGGTATTATGACACCTCCAATGTGGGGCTCTATTGGATTTGAACATTTGATGTTTTTCATCTGATTTTACGACATGTGTTCTGATACAGCAGGACATTTAGCATATTCCCCCAGGACACAATAATAATAATAACACATAATAAGACATAGATCCTCAAAATGTTCAAGTTGATTGCACCAGACAATGTGTCAGCCAAGTGTCCACACTCTATAGATGGAGATAAAACCATCAGATTATCATTCTATTCTATATCCATTACATGTCAGCTGGTGCAATTAGCTATAGTTTAAATAGTGGGGAATTCAATTAAAATAATTGCCTTCCTAGGTAGGCACCCAAACACAAGCACATACCTCATTTTACAATCGCACAATCGTATGCTATTATCACGTGGTATGGCTGTGTCAACTTTCTTCGCTGCAGATTCGCTGCAGATTATGGAAGTTAATGTATCCATATATTCCCATTATACTGTGAACAGCGATTTCTCTCGCCATTCTCACAAGCATGCAGAGTTGTGCTGATGTGCTCAACTTGATAGTAAGAGTGGAAAATAGAAAGACTCTCTAGTGTGACGGAAAAAAGCCCTAAACAAAATCCATTATTTCTGTTTGTAAAGGAGTGGTGCAGGGTGCTCTCGCTCTGTAAAAGTGACCACGTTGTAGGAATGGATTATCTTTTCACCCATAGCCAGAAGAAGCCTGTAGACTATAGCTTATGTTGCATACGTAACTTTCTACACTTTCCAGTCTTCAGACACTCAAGAAGAATATAGTTTGAATAGTGCATATCCATAATACGGAATGAGAGAATTCCTCAGAAAACTAAGGTTGAGTATACACAGGCAGCCTAATTCTGTTATTTTACCCAATTATTGGCAAACGATCTGATCTGATTGGTCAGAAGACCAATAGTGGAAAAATATCAGAATTGCCTGTGTAAACACAGCCTAAGTGCATGAAGGAATTAAGTGCATTTGCTTCTGTAAAGAGAAGAGGAAGATAATATAATTCCACCCACGTAAACCAATAAGAATGTCCATTGAAAATGGATTTGTTTGTTGGTACTGTATGTATTTGTACGCCTTACTGACATAGATTCACAACAGTGATAAACTTAAACCAATGTTCCCAGTCTGAAGTTCAGAGTCAGAGTAGAACCCAGACAAATAATATCCTGTTCTTTATTTTATCATTCCCCCGAGATGCAGTGGCCAGACTACGCTTGCTTTTTTAAATGCAGCAAGGAACAGAATAAGTCTAGACCAAGAATATTCGTAAGCACCACACAGACATATCACATCTTTTTTTTTTTTTTACTCCTTTTCACCATACTACTTTGCATGGATTTGCATTTCAAATCCACTAGGAACTACTTTTCTGTGTCGTGATGTAGGGTCTTAATACAAATTCCTCACATTACTTTGTTTCACTGCAAGTTTCTCTACTCTGTACTCTACTCTGTATCTCAGGTTGTACTTAAAAGAAGCACAGCCCGAAATAAAAAACAAAACATTGACTGAGTGCTCAAATTGCTCGTGAAGCAAATAGCTGGCTCAGCTGTCTTGGACTGCCAGAGCAAGGCATGCAGTGAGGGTGAAGTGGCTATTGTAAAATTGCAGAGCCTGAGATCACTATGCTTGCAAAAAGCAATGCAGGAGGTGAACAAGGCAGCATAGGGGGCCAGGAGCGAGAACGCTATTCAGTTTGGTTCACCGGCAAGTTCTGTAGACGCCAAGACCCAGGCTACAATACAGAAGACTCGGAACACTCAATTGTGCTGCAGAAGTACTTTTTTCAATAAATAGAGGCTTTCAAAATCCCGCTGACTTCAACATCGGGTGAACTCCTTTTGAGGGGAAGAATACATGGAAGAATTATAAAAGTGCCTGAGACAGTCGTTGTAAGTGTATCAGAAGTTCTGTAACCTTATTTGTGCATGGGTGAAAAAAGAACCTCCATCATCCCATACTCTTGTCTGAGATGTTTGACCCATTCATGTTTCCTAAATCAGCAGAATTGTGCATTTCTTTCCGGTTCCCGGGCAGTTGAGTAACAGGTGGAGCGTGGCAGTTGGTTATTTCCATCAGGGCAAAAAGTAGTCATTTGTAGGGAAATTCCAACAGACACAGATTATTCAGACTTCCCATTATGGATTTTCATTACACCCTCTTCTAAACGCGTCCGTAGACTGAGGTATTTCATCAATATTGTCAGATTGTCCCTGTCTTCTATAAATCTGTCCAGATAGATAGCTTTTGCAATATGTGCGTTTTTCAAACAACCACAAGCCTCTGGATGACTGTAAAAACTGTGGCGACTCTGCACATTATAATATAAATCTGCTGGACAAAAGAAGAGTCTTGTATTGGCACTCCCCTCAATTCTAAATCCCAGTCTCGTTCATCACCAAAAATGGAACAGATAATGACACGTTATTTATGATTGTAATTAAAAAGATTGAATCAACTGTCTTCGAAGAAATTGATATTTCGGTGGAGGATAATTCTCAAAATGTCTCTGCTTAATTCATCGAGGGGGAGAATCGGTATTTGTACAGTACTGAGCATGATTTAAGACGGAAAATAGCGCTGACGTGGTGTTTAGCAAAAAATGACCCACGTCTGGCTGCTAACAAGATGGATGTGAAGCTTTACGGTCCAATAGCGGGTGCGGAAACATCTGCTGAAGCCACAAAGGGACTGGGATTGCACTGTGAAAAGGATAGATAACATGGTGGCCAGGATGGCACCGTATGTTCTTATTATTAAAGTAAACACAACCCCCTATACATGAATCATTATCAATTCGGAGAGATAGGGACAGTTGTTTTCTGTTTGGTGCTCCCAGACATCATGCAGTGTCCTATGTAACAACCTCAGGTTGCAAAATTGGGGGTACAATTAGTTGCTTTAATGATCGAAAATGCTAATGTCTTGTCACATCTCCTGACAACAATCATTTTACTTGTTAATGGCCCCAAAAGGTTGGAGAATACAAAAAAAAAAGCCAACCAACTAATCTCCTACATGGACACGCCAGACAAGGCCTTTTACAAGCAAATTCCAAGGCCTAAACATTCCAATGCCCAGTATACGCTGTATACAACAGTATACGCTGAGTGTAAAAAAGCATTAGGAACACCTGCTCTTTTCATGACATAGACTGGCCAGGTGAATCCAGCTGAAAGCTATGATCCCTTATCGATGTAAATTCATTTCAATCAGTGTAGATGAAGCGGAGGAGACATATTAACAAATGATGTTTAAGCCTGGAGACAACTGAGACATAGATTGTGTATGTGTGCCATTCAGAGGGTGGATGGGCAAGACAAAATGATTAAGTGCCTTTGAAAGGGGTATGGTAGTAGGTGCCAGGTGCACCAATTTGAGTGTGTCAAGAACTGCAATGCTGCTAGGTTTTTCACACTGGAGTCAACATGGGCCATCATCACTGTGAAACGCTTTCGACACCTTATAGAGTCCATGGTGTTCATAATGTTTGATATACTTAGTGTATTATGCAATTTTGGTGAGAGATACCTATCTATGAACATACTGTAGGTTTCATTACACTGATGACACTACCATACAAGTCAAAGGGCGTGTCAGGAAATGAATAATAGCTCAATCATTTCAATTATCTCCATTAGTAGCATTATAACATGTCACAAAGCTGGAGAGGCTTATCTTTTGCGTATAAGTAGCCACCTGCACACACCAGTCACAATCATCGAATTGACAAGGGGCTCTTTGGTGGAATTTGTCGTCGTCGTCGTCATTACCCATGAACATTCCGTGGGCTGTGGGGACTTAAAGGTCGTCAAGTGGGAGTGTATCAGTCTGACTCAAGGGGTGCTAATGCAGGTGCTTGACTTTGATCTTGGCCATACTCAAGTCATTTTCTACTAGATTAATCGGGCACTTCAGGGTCACTCCTAATGCATCTAACGATGCTCTCGAGAAACCTCTTCAAGCCTGCCTACAAGGGTATTGCTAATTAAAGCCAAACAGCTTTAGACTGGCAAAAAAACAAGGTATGGGACAACCTAACTTTAGTTGAATTATTTCAAATGTGTTATGCAAAAGTATTTAAGTTATTTGCGAGGCCACATGACATTCTTTTCTCATTCTGCTGATTTTTGTGGCTGTATAGAATACATTGAGAACAAGTCTCTCAAACCAAAAGTTTACCACGAGTTTCAAACTCACCTTTCAAGGTTCAAGTGTCCTATGACAAGACCTTGAGCCTAGAAATAGCCATTTGTGTAATGCATGCCTCAAAACCACCCACGTCCCGTGGAGACACCCCAACTTCTGCCGCAGTAAATTCTGTCTGCTTAATTGATAAGCATGATGTAACCCGGTTCCATTAAGGCCTGTTGGGACACAAGTTGTCCGTTCTTGTTAGTCCAAGAATGAGTAATCTCCACTTTCTGCAGCAAGCTCTTAGCCCCAGTCTTTTCAATTATTTATTTACCGTTTTCTTCTGGCCATTTATTGAGCACTGCCATTCTCAGGTGGACATGAACTTGTATAAAGTCTGTTTTCTCAGACATGGATGAGCACTGAGACATGACCTGTAAAATATCACAGTGTTGTTATACTAAAAAGGTGAAGTTCAGGGAGAAAATTGGGAAGAGTTCTTACATTTAAGAGCATGGCTTGCCTTACATAAACAAAAGCAACCTGATTTTTAACTAAACTTGTTGCACATGGTCTTTTAAAAATGTATCTGTCCAGCTAAAAAACAAAGTGATGAATACTGCAGGAAAATAATGTGCTTCATGCACAGTTCACACCAGGTCATTAGGAACACCTGTTTGACCAAACTGACCCGTTTGTTTCTGAATGTAAGGCACATGAAGGTTAATGAACCAATATGATATCTTACAGGCCGACCTTCTGTCTTGTTTTCCTGACCAGCAGGGAGGCTAACCTTGTCTCCGACACTGCCCTGGCCTCCTGCTGGGACGGGCTTCTGGCCTGGGTCTGTGTCAATGCTCCCTAACCAGATATACACTACCAGTCAAAAGTTTGGACACGCCTTCTCATTCAAGGGTTTTTCTTTATTTGAACTATTTTCTACATTGTAGAATAATAGCGAAGACAACAAACCTATGAAATAACACATGTAGCAAAATATGTTTTAGATTTTACATTCTTGAAAGTAGCCACGCTTTGCCTTAATGACAGCTTTGCACACTTGGCATTCTCTCTTGGCATTCTCTCAACCAGATTCACCTGGAATGCTTTTCCAACATTCATGAAGGAGTTCCCACATATGCTGAGCACTTGTTGGCTGCTTTTGAAACACTCTGTGGTCCAACTCATCCAAAACCATCTCAATTGGGTTGAGGTCGGGTGATTGTGGAGGCCAGGTGCAGCACTCCATCACTCTCCTTCCTGGTCAAATAGCCCTTACACAGCCTGGAGGTGTATTTGGTGTCATTGTCCTGTTTAAAATCAAATGATAGTCCCACTAAACGTTGGACTCATCAGACCAACGGACAGATTTCAACCGGTCTAATGTCCATTGCTCATGTTTCTTGGCCCAAACAAGTCTCTTCTTATTATTGGTGTCCTTTAGTAGTGGTTTCTTTACAGCAATTTGACAATGAAGGCCTCATTCACAGTCTCCTCTGAACATCTGATGTTGAGATGTGTCTGTTACTTGAACTCTGTGAAGCAGTTATTTGGGCTGCAATTTCCGAGGCTGGTATCACTAACTAACTTATCCTCTGCAGCAGAGGTAACTCTGGGCCTTCCTTTCCTGTAGTGGTCCTCATGAGAACCAGTTTCATCAGGGTGCTTGATGGTTTTTGTGACAGCACTTGAAGAAACTTTGGAGAAGTTTTTCAGATTGACTGACCTTCATGTCCTAAAGTAATGATGGACTGTTGTTTCTATTTGCTTATTTGAGCTTTTCTTGCCATAACATGGACTTGGTATTTTACCAAATAGGGCTGTATTCTGTATACCACCCCTACCTTGTCACAACACAACTGATTGGCTCAAACGCATTAAGGAAAGGGATTGCACAAATGAACTTTTAACAAGCTGTTAATTGAAATGCATTCCAGGTGACTACCTCATGAAGCTGGTTGAGAGAATGCCAAGAGTGTGCAAAGTTGTCATCAAGGCAAAGGGTGGCTACTTTGAAGAAACTCAAATATAAAATGTAATTTAAAATATATATATATATATATATATATATATATATTGCACTTTTTTTACTATGTGATTCCATATTTGCAATGCCTTCACAATTATTTTACAAAAATGAAGAATGTTCTTCATACATAGACCTTGATGAAAAGGTAGTGTGTCAACTAGGCAAATGAGAAAGCCAAAGCAAGACTACACGGAGGTCCATGAATGAGTAGGTGTGTCCGAACCTTTGACTGGTACTGTATGTTGTGGAACAAAATGTACTAGTTAATGATTAGTGGATGTGATTGTATTCCTTATCTCAAGACTGGGGAGGGGTAAGGTAATTGTCTGATCTCTACTTTACCTTGTTGGAGTTTCATGGGAATACAATGAAAGATCAACTGTTATTGTTTATCTCAATGCTACATTTATTCAGAATTTTTTACAAGAGACCTGGAATACCCAAACTTCATTAAGCATACTGTACATAGACTGAGTGTACAAAACATTAAGCACACCTGCTCTCTCCATGACATAGACTGACCAGGGGAATTCAGGTGAAAGTTATAATCCCATATTGATGTCACTTGTTAAATCCACTTCAATCAGTGTAGATAAAGGGGAGGAGACAGGTTTAAAGAAGGATTTTTAAGCATTGAGACAATTGAGACATGGATTGTGTATATCTGGCATTCAAAGGGTGAATGGGCAAGACAAAAGATGTAAGTGTCTTTGAACGGGGTATGGTATTAGGTGCCAGGCGCACCGGTTTTGTCAAGATCTGCAAAGCTGCTGGGTTTTTCACATTCAACCGTTTTAGGAATGGTCCACCACCGAAAGGACATCCAGCCAACTTCATACAACTGTGAGAAGCATTGGAGTCAAAATGGGACAGGATCCCTGTGGAACGCTTTCGACACCTTGTGGAGTCCATTCCCCAACGAATTCAGGCTGTTCTGAGGGCAACTCAATATTAGGTGTCCTTAATGTTTTGTACACTCTATACACCTAAATACAGCTCAAATACAGTTCTTCAAAGTAGAATGTACAATACATAGCCCAAATGATTTTGAGCAGGTTAGACGTACAATAATAGACACATTAAAACATGAGGAGAATTAAATGAATGAAAGTCCTCATGGCATTAAGCATGAAATCCTCAAAAGGGCTTCATCACAGACCGGAAAGCATCTTTATGAAAGAAACACCAGTACTACTCTATTTATGTATTCCTAGCCACATTCTTTATTTACAAATGTTTATTGTGCTCAAAAGGAGAGATTGGAGGTTGATGGACTGTTAAAACCAGAGCTCCCTAGCGTACGCCTCCCGGATGATGAAGAAAAAAATAAAGTCTCGCATCTCTGATTTGTGTTTGGCAAATAGCTCTGAGCTTTTGTGAAGTAGCTTTTCTTTTTCTTTGCTCCTCCTCTGAATATTACTAATCATAACAGAAAAAGTGCTGATGGCAGATAAGATGACGAATAAGAATTTTTTACCCCACGCTAAACAAATGAGGTTCCGTTTTCGAAGGAAAATTGATTCATCCCTCAGGGTAACTGACAGCAAATGGAATATGCTAAGTGAAAACCTAAACAGACATCGGGAGCGAGGGAAGGAGGGGGGGGAGATGTGGAGACACCCAGACAGAAAGAAAGAAAGAAGTGGATATAAAAGGATGAAAAGACAAACTCATGTAAAGATAGGAGGCTGGAGTCACAGGAGGACATTCTGACAAGAGAGAGGTAGACAAACAAAAAGCGTCTACCTATTATTCTCTATAAACCTCTCTCTTTTCAGCTTTCCCTCCCTCCCGCCACCCTCCATGCTCCCTCAGGTGATCTCCACCACTCAAAGGTAGTACATCTGTCTGAGCTGAAGTGCAGTCTGCAAAGCTTGGTGAGCATTTAAGTCAAAACAGAGCTTTGTGCCTGCCTGCCTGGCCAGGCCTGTGGAGAGAAGGCCCCAGTGTCCGTCCTTCTCCATCTCTCCTTTTCATCTTTCTCTTTATCCGTCCATTTCAGCCCAGCTGACCCCCGGGGCATCCGACACACACTCACTCCCGACCTCTCTACCTACCCCCCTCTCTCTCTCTCGCTCTGCTCTCTGTGCTTAAGTGTAAATAGAGGGATATCATGGCCAACTTATCATGTTTATGAATGTCGCAGCTCTGAGAATACGCACAGGCCCCTTGCCAGCAGTGCAGTGGCATTACATACAGGTAGGTAACTGCCAAAATAATGGAAACACTTGAGTAAATGGGAGTAAATGGGAGATACAAAGTATATTGATAGCAGGTGCTTCCACACAGGTGTGGTTCCTGAGTTAATTAATTTCCCATCATGATTAGGGTCATGTATAAAAATGCTGAGCAGGCCATTATTTGGCTACCATGGATATGACCCCTTAGGATGACAATGCTCAGAGTTGTCATTGTCATCCACAGAGTAGTCATTGTCATCCACAAGTGGTCACTGAATGGTTTGATGAGCATGAAAATGATGTAAACCATATGCCATGGCCGTCTCAGTCACCAGATCACAACCTAATTGAACACTTCATTCTGGAGTGGTGCCTGAGATAGCATTTTCCACCACCATCAAAAAAACACAAAATTATGGAATTTCTTGTGGAAGATTGGTGTCACATTCCTCAGATATAGTTCCAGACACTTGTAGAATCTATGCCAAGGTGCATTTAAGCTGTTCTGGCTCATCATGGCCCAATGCCCTGCACCCAAGGGGTGGCAGTGTAGGCTAGTGGTTAGAGCGTTGGACTAGCAACTGAAAGGTTGCAAGTTCAAGTCCCTGAGCTGACAAGCCACAAATCTGTCATTCTGCCCACTGCTCCTAGGCTGTAATTGAAAATAAGAATTTGTTCTTAACTAACTTGCCTAGTTAAATAAAGGTCAAATAAAAAAGACACTGTAAATTGGTGTTTCCTTTATTTTGGCAGTTACCTGTTCATCTCTGTTGCACTCAGGTCAGCTGATGTAATCTACTAGCTACTGGCCATGACAGATTGGTGACTGGGCTACAGGGACTGCAGGCATGGAGGAACAGTGTGTGGAAGAGGCCGTTTCTTCTAAAAGAGCAGTCATTTGTCCTGGTATTGACAAGAGCTAGCGTTTTGCGTACATTTATGCAGGGGAAAAAGTTTTAAAAAGATACAATTAAAATCAATTTTTATTAGTCACATACAACAGGTGTTTACCTTGAAATGCTTACGGACGAGCCCTTTCACAACAATGCAGAGTTAAAAAGTAAGAAAATATTAGGGGGGGGGAGTAAATAGTAACACTATAGAACAACAATAACGAGGCTATGTACAAGGAGTCCCGGTACGAGGTAGTTGAGGTAATTAAGGAATAATGTGCATAATGTAAATAGGGGTAAAAGTGACTAGGCAATCAGGATAGATCATAAACAGAGTAGCAGCAGCGTATGTGAAGAGTGTGAAAGGGTTTCTATGTGTGAGTGTGTATGTGTGTGTGGCGTCAATATGCATGTTTAGTGTGTGAATGTGTTTGTATATGTCTGTTGGAGTGTCAGTGTAGTATGTATGAGAGTGGGGGTAGAGTCCAGTGAGTGTTATAGAGCCAGTGCAAGAATGTCAGTGCAAAAAACAAAAGGGGTCAAAGCAAATAGTTCAGCAGTCTTATGGCTTTGGGGTAGAAGCTGTTCAGGAGCCTTTTGGTCCCCGACTTGGCGCTCCAGTACTGCTTGCCGTGCGGTAGCAGAGAGAACAGTCTATGACTTGGATGGCTGACACCGCCTTGTATAGAGTTTCTGGATGGCAGGGAGCTCGGCTCGGTGTGTACTGGGCCGTACGCACTACCCTCTGTAGCTCCTTGCGGTCGGAGGCCGAGTAGTCGCCATACCAAGCATTGATGCAGCCAGTCAAGATGCTCTCAATGGTGTAGCTGTTGAACTTTTTGAGGATCTGAGGGCCCATACCATTGATGTGCGCCATGACCAGCCTTTCAAAGTGTTTTATGATTACAGATGTGAGTGCTACAGTGCGATAGTCATTCAGTTACCTTGGCGTACTTGGCACTGGGGCTATTGTGGTCTGCTTGAAACATGTAGATATTACAGACTGGGTCAGGAAGAGGTTGAAAATATCAGTGAAGACGCTGGTCAGCACATGCTCTTAGTACGCATCCTGGTAATCCATCTGGCCCTGCGGCCTTGTGAATGTTAACCTGTTTAAAAGGTCTTATTCACATCAGCTACGGAGAGCGTTATCACACTGTCATCCAGAACGGTTGGTGCTCTCATGCATGGTTCAGTGTTGCTTGCCTCGACTCGAGCATAGAAGGTATTTAGGTCTGATAGGTTTGTGCCACCAGACAGCTCGCGGCTGGGTGGTGGCACAATTATTAATCCATAATCATTTGCAGTAAAGGATTGTTATTGTTGTTAGCTAATCGGTTTTAAACCTCCTTTCTATACATAGACTCCTGGACTTTTAAATGCAAGTTTTTCAGTGTCATCCTGAATGAAGAATGACTGGGAGTGTTCTTCTATGAGTGAGGTTTTGGAAAATAGAAAATAAACAGCCAATGATTAATTGATTGACTCTGCAACAGAGTCCCCATAATCTTACGCATTAGCCAAGTGTGTTTTTATAGCAAATAAGAACCATTCAATGAATTATGGAATCTCAAAGGGGATTTATAAGAAAACAATCAGTGGAGAGAGCGAGTGGGGAGAGGATGATATTTTTCACTGAGACAGAATGGCTTAGGTTAGAGAGATTTCTCCTCCCCCACCCTCTAACCTCTCTCTCTCTTCCCTACTCTCTCCGTGTCACGGCTGACTATGTGTGTAGGTAGGAATCAGGTTGCAGAGAGCAGAGACTTCCGGCGGAAAAATTCACTTTATTCCGGCACCGAAAATGGTAATGCCCAAAACACAGGGCACAAACGCTGACCAACCCAAACACAGGGTAAACACGGTCCGGGGCACAACAACACCTATGACACAAACGTGATCACAAAAATAATCCTGCACAACAAAGGGAAATCAAGAAACACACATCGGAAACAGGTGAAACTCATAAGACAAAACTAACAGAAAAGGCATCAGTGGCGGCTAGTAGGCCGATGAGGACGACCGCCGAGCACCGCCCAAACGGGGGAGCCAACTTCGGCAAGATTGTGACACTCCATCTCTCCCTCTCTCTCTCTCACCTTCCCTTCCTCTCTCTCTGCCTCACTTTCCACCTTTTTTCTCCCCTCCCTCTCCTCCCTCCCCCTCCCTCCCTCCCTCCCTCCCTCCCTCCCTCCCTCCCTCCCTCCCTCCCTCCCTCCCTCCCCTCCCTCCCTCCCTCCCTCCCTCCCACACTCACTCCCTCCCTGACTCCCTCTCTCCCTCCCTTCCTCTCCATGCTAAAGAAATTCCCATGCACATTTGTAATGGGATACCTAGCCTCTTGTCAAAGCTGATACATTATGTTAATGAGCAGAACGGACACAATTTCACAACTCATCCTGTTCAAACCCACAGGCGATGGAAGGTGAAAAACACAGCAGAAGTAGAAAATGCACTCAGTCCCAGCGATTTTCACAAATGTAACTTTGTGGTCTGTAAATTAGCTGCGTAATTTTTAAGAGGAACATTTGTTGTGCAGGGTACAGTTGATGCCAATCTCTGTTTGGGAGGCATGGTAGAAATACCACAGTCCCTTACTACTGCACTTGGAAATAGGCAAAAGAATCGATTTGTCTCCTACTGTACAATTGTTTAATTGCCTTTACTGTCTGCTTGGTAGGACCTTGAATACACTCACCAGTTACAACTATGTCACATGTAACTCAGTTACATACTGCATAGATAGTATCAGTGCTTCCCAAACATTACTGTATAGGGTCCCAATGTCTGCTAATTTGTCGAGATGCTGTCTATTACTCAACGCATGGTACGATTACACGACTATCAACACCAGCTGTACTTGGCTCACTGTTCCAAATACCTGATACTGTTTACCCAGGGTCACCCAATCCCAGATGTTTACACAGCCGAGGAAACTGGGCCAGGGGCTTTCACTGCAAAGTTGAACTATTCATTTCATCTCCAAATCCCCAGGGGATTACGGAGCACCGACAATTCCCGCATGCATTTGTGAATGTCAATTGTCGGGAAGATTTTATTTAACCCCCCCTGTCTTTTTTGCTTCAAAGCCACTAGTGTAGTATTTTCACCGATCAGATGTTATCAAATGTGGATGACTTCCCACGATGTAACATCAATGACTTCCCACGATGTAACATCAATGACTTCCCATGATGTAACATCAATGACTAAAATGAGTTTCGAACCCCTCCCCTCCCACCCAAAAAAAGACTGGAGCCCAAAAAACCCTGCTGTGTTTTCAGGCAGTTTGTGTTCTCTGAGCTTTGTACTGGTCTACCAAGTACAAGCCTGAATTATATATTAGGGAAATCCCCCATGCATGCTGTGCCTCGTTTACTCAGTGCTGGTTATGAGGATTGCGTCTGCCATGATTGTATTAGTACTTTGACGGTTATATAATGCCTTTTGATGTAAGGAAGCTTACGGGGGGATGTTGCTAGTCATGAAGTCGAGTGATGTGGCTTGAAGCATATCATCTGATGCTGTATAGGATGGATTTAAATTCCTAAATGTAATGTCCTAATCAGACGAATATGATGCTGCAATACACCAATATAATTCATTCAGTCACATGATCTATCTGACATATCTCGATGTAAACATCAAATACTATTTTGTGAACTGTTATTGTACTGTATGTGGTGTGTGCTGTCTTGAATTATATTTAGTGCTCCATCCCAACCTTGAGAACCTTGTAGTTCTCAGTGGCAGTTTTGACGTGTGTTTCTCTGCATGGTTTGCTACACCAGCCCCTCCGTGAGATACGTGACTCCATTGATGGTCAAAGATCATCACTTTCACTTGCATCTGACGTACTCCAAGTATTCTGTGTCGAGGTGACATTGAGACGTTTATAATCTGACAAGGAATCCAACAGAATCCCACAATCGAGGCGGATCCAGTTCCAGTGTGATGGACATACATGTTATTACAATTTTCTCAGTCACTGAGTCTTAAACAAGCCCTTTGTGGACAGCAGTGTGTATTAAAGGGATCTGTTGTGTTTGAGTAGCTTGCGCTGTGTGCTATCAGTAAAGAGAAGTCAATTGACAATGTCAGTATCGCAAAACTCCTAGTGGCCAATAGCCATTCACGCCAAAGAACTCAAGCCTAATCTCTCTCTCTTACACACACGAACACACACACACAACCATTATCCTAGTCCATAACGAGACCACACCGTCAGCACACCTTTTATCGGTTGTGATGCGTCAAACATTGTACAATTCCTGCTTCACATGAACTATTATCTGTTTAACACAAATAAACATAGAAAATGTGACCATACATTTTGGATGTGTCACAAAAGCATAGGTGATAGCTTTCCTGTTTCAGACGGTGACAGAGACAGAAGGCCTGTGAAACCAATATGTCAGCATCAGGAAATTGTTATGACTGTTTTATATTGTGTCAATTCTAGACCCTTTATTCATTCTCTGCTTCCTCCACATGTTCTGCACTGAAACATGAATAATACATCAATTTTGAAATCAATTTATTTCATTATAAGATATAAATTGTATTAAGGCAGATTTCCTTTGGCCAAAATAACCCGGGAAGGGTATGTTTATAAGGGAAATCTAATTTCCAAGACCTCTCTTAGCCTGTCGTCCTATTTCCTGTTTCAAAGAAGCTCATTTAAATCACAGTCAAACATGGACAAACTATTTTCAAGCAATACAAAGCCATTTTTGCTAACCCTTGACCCTTTTCCTAAACTTAACCTCAGTCTCCTAACCTGCTAGGTTAATTCTCCTAACCTGCTATGTAAAAATCACTTTGGTATCGAAGTGGAGTAAGAAGAGTACGTACGTAGAATGTATGCACACATGACTGTAAGTCGCTTTGGATAAAAGCGTCAGCTAAATGGCATATATTATTATTATTATTATTATTAAGAGTGTTTCCTCAGTCAAACATCTGTGCATGCACGATAATTCAGTAATATGTGAGTGACATCACAATGCACTTTCAGGGTCCAAAAATTCATACAGGGACAAATTTCACCTCTGTAAAGGGATATGGACAAAATGATGGATGGATATGTGGAGAAACACAGCTCTAGTCTGTCTATCAAAAGGCTCTCTTTGAGGTGGAACTGTCACATTTTGGAATATCCCAACCCAGCTGTACGTTGCTGATAAAGCAAAGGTGGGTAGATTTAGAGGCCTGTCATCGTTGATGTGCTCGACTGTAAAATATCACATTTTTATCGCTTTGAGAACTGCGCCTTGTAAGTAGAGTGTGGGGGAAGACAACAACGGGACTGTGAAAGATGTAGGGGAAAACAGAGATTGAGAGATAGAGAAAAGGAGAGCAAATGACGTCATACGATTAACACAAAGAGGCATTAGTGTCTACCTTTGTTCATGAAGAACTCTTACATTTGGTCGAGTAATTTTGCTTGAGAGGAAACAAAAGCATAATTAACAGTTCCGCCTCAAATGCCAAAAACAACATAATTGAATACATCAGTTGAACTGGTGCAGAGAGAGGAACATTTTGTTGAAGAGGATTCAGGTTTGCCATTTAGTTGATGTACTAACACGTTTGTATTGAACTTTATGGAAATGTAAACAGTTTGTCAAATTAGGGTGAATGATGCCATCATTGTACAATAAGCTGTTCTATTCAATTCCACACAACGTTGCTTATTTTTCTTCAAAAGTTTGTCTCAACCATTAAGCACCTTCAAGTAACATACTGTATAGTCCATGGCCAAAAAAAATCAACACTGTTTTTCCATCACAAAAGGATACCAAATCCTAGGCATGCTACACTGCTACGTAAACACCTGGGTCACATGCTGTATTGAAACAGAGGGGCTGGCACAGACTCTATAACGTTAGTGTTTCACAGTCCGTCGTCTTTGTCGAAAGGAATTTACCCACACGTCCCACACACTGTTGGACATCTGCCAGCGTCCTGGGATTATGGTCAAGTCCTGAGTGCGTCATGGCTCCAGTCATCCTTAGATGGCCTTTTCTGGCAGATGTTTTCGGCCTGCAGATTTCACTCCTTCATCTATGTCCTGAGAGATGATTTATTACATGATTCATCCGGTGCTCCGGCATCATTTTTCATACGCTAAGACCATTTCCATTGAGTCCTCTCCCGAGGTCACTGCACTCTGTCTTTCATTCTCTCGTTCTCTCTCTCTCTCTCTGATCTGTGTGCGTTGCATGCCTGCACTATAGGTCACTATTGTCCAAGTCCATAAAGCAACCAATACTTAATTAGAACCCATTTACAATAAATGCCCAATCAGCAAGCCAGGCCAACTCAATTGTCATTGGAGGAGTGTTATAGAAGCAAAAGAGACAGTTGGTTAACACTACTAACCTGGGGAAATTCTTCATCTTCCAGGCTGTTGCTTCCATTATTTGGCGTTTTGATAGCAGATACATTTCTAATCAGTGTGCCTTAACTGCACATTACACGCTATACTGCGAGAAGAAACGGCTGTGGTTGACGCTGCTGTGGCATTTACGGAGGAAAGCAAATAGTTTACTGTCACATTTAAAAGGAAATGGAAAATGTTTTGTGGGCTTTTTGTGCTGGCTGAAAAACGTTTATCTCGCGAACACCGAGAAGAAGACTAAGAGCGCATCCTAAGCTGGGCATGCTGTACAACAAAGCTAAAAGGAGTGAGACATTTTTAACGGATGGGTGTCACACTTGAAGAGTTCCCCCGCTGACATTCCAGCATTCCGATAATCCGCCATTTTCAGGCAGGAGGGATTCCCAAACCACAATGCGTCTCAGCACGCTCTTTCTCCTGCGTGGGCTCACAGCAACTAACCTGTGACAGCCTCTTTAAGTAGATTGTATCCGCTCAAATACGTCCAACAAATATATCTTATTATGGCCTGCGGGGATTTTCCCAGAAGAATAACCTCAAGCCTGAGGTGAAAAGTTTTGTTCCGCCTGGGGGGGAAAAGACCTGACTGGATCCAATCCCCCGTGCGGCAGGCACGAAATTAAAGCCGGAATGTGACCGGAAAGGTTTATGTCTTTATGGATTCATTTTTTGGGGGGAGAGTACACCGCACCGCAGCAAAGGCTTATTTCCTTTCCTCACATCCCTTTGTACTTATTAGGTCATTTTGGAGTTGAATGCAATGTGATTTATGGAAACCTATGCCCCGACCATCGCTGTATTAGAAGTGTTGACTGACAGATTTACACAATATTCCACAACCCAATATTCTAGTCAGGATCATGTGAGGGTGACAAAGAATGTCACACAGGAAGTGCACTGTTCCTGACTTCCTCTCCCCAGGTCAAGTCTTTGGAGTGTCAACAGGAAGCTGTCTGTCAAAGAAGTGGTGTATAATCGTTCTGTTAATCTTCTGTCAACGTTGAGCAAATATCAAGTGGCAGAACTAGACATTCAGCCCCTTGGTTCAGCCGCACTGTCACCTCGCTGTGCTAATGAATCGCTTCCCGTCGAGATAACCACATTAGGCCCTCAACGTTCTGTAAACAGGGTTCCCCCTCCTCTCTCCCTCTATACACCATTACGCAAACTGGGCTAAGTTGGTCGGGTAAACAGTAACTAATCACATCCCAAATGTTAGTCTGGTCTGTCGAGACTCAAATTAGCCAGATTTAATTAGCGGTCCTCCCAAGGAGAATATTACTTATGTTTGTCTGTTGTAATTACATGACTGTGCAAAGGGGGTGTCATGCCAGCGTGTTTTCTGAGAGTTCTTTGGGGTTAGGGGAGAGGGGTTTGGTGGTGGTAGTTGAGACATTTACAGGGCTGGTTAGTGTTACCAAATTATTGTTTTTTTTTATATACTTGTATGGCTACCCATGTCATTGTAGAGAAGCATGTTGTTAGGGAGACACTGCAGAGACATAAGAGTGAACGATAGACATCATTTGCTAATAGCCTGAGCTTATGTCCAATGACCTCATGTATTTTGTGAAAATATGCTCACTGAGGTACTATTTGAGCCAATGTCTTTTTTTCCTACCCTCGCATACTTGGCACCAGGTTCCTATAGTGCCTGATGGCCTGACTGGTTAATGTGTGCAAATTGTCATTGGGAGTCCTTTTATATCAAGCACCAGTGCTCAGCATTTCTTTCGAAGGTGACTTCAGCATTACTCCCCTCCATCTCATTTAGTGTGTAGATCCATTGTTGAATACAGTATGGTCTTGAGCAAAGTTATAAAACTTCCCTTGTCTGAAACTGTCCTTGAGCTTTCAGGTTTTTTTCTTCCAGTGACGTGAAAAAGAAACCGCACAGAGGCCCCTTTATGCTGCATTTCACGTTTTACTTCAATCCACAGAGAATGGTGATGTCATGCATGCTGTACTCAGACACACAGAGAACACACTCACAAACATTAGCACATACAAGTGTAAAGGACATCATGCTGCTTGCTTAGCGAGTACCACTTCCTCCCGATTCAGCCCATACCTGGCAAACTCGGGACCTCTGCCTTGCTAGCACACGTGACCACCCTCCTGAAGCGTCTTACCAGTCTGCGCCACGCAAAAAGCTAGCTAATCGCTGGCGGAAATGGGGACGCCTCAGGCTGAATAGTACGTTTTACACATGCCCATGTGCTACACAAGTGTGCACACACAAACACAAATTAAAACTTATCCAATTTCCAATTCTATCACAGGAAACAGCCAATAGTTCCCTGAGTGGTAATGAATTAGCCCGGGTTGATCATTTATGTAACCGCAAGTCGAAAACCCAACCCAAGCCCTGACTATTCGCAGAACTGCAAACATAGCACATGGTCAAATTGCTATCCGCTCTGCCCCCTTTGATGAATTAATTCATTGTTTATTATTTGTTTTGTCTGTAACTCCACAGTTTTTCAAAAAGGAATACAACAAACATCAGGTCTGCCACATAAATGAACTAGCGATTACTCTTGTTTAATTTGGTTCTCTCGGCCTCCTGAAGAAAATGCTGCCGCAGCTTCGGACGATTTGAGTTGTTAATCACACCAGAGGTGGAGGAAAGGTGTTTCAGTTCCTCCTTTATTTATTAGCGCAATGCTAGTTTATTCTGTGAGGTAAACGAATGTACTGGGAGTAGCAGAGGAAGGCGAAAAGGGACTGTGGGAAGATATTGTTATATCACCTAGGGTAGTTTTAGAGTTATGGCCAGGCAGTGTCTGCAGAAACCTCACAGCTGATGTCATGACAACTTAGCTGTTCTGGAGGAGCACGACTGCACAAAAGGACTGTAAAATCATATTGTGAGGTCCGCAGGAATGTGTTCAAAAGGCCAGAAAACGTTTTGTTACCAGATCATTGGTTTCAGACCGACCAATACAGCAGTCTCAGCTGCCCATATGTTATTGGAGTTGAACCAAAGGGAAATGACAGGGATGCCAAGGCATCCTTGAACATTACTTCACTTCAAATTGTGCAGCGTGTAGCGTGCATCATAAGCAACAAATTGAACAGGCAATACAGCGGTTTGTCTGACATGAAAGAAAAATGCTATGACAAACCTTAGATCTCTCACACTTAGTTGATATGGTGTCAAACAATATAATTCTGACAAAGACCTTACAGTGGATATATTTAAACATGGAGCTGACTTTACAAGGTTATTGCTTTTGCCAAGCATGAGAGCAATTTTGATTGCTCAGAGAAAGGCTAAAATATGATCTCCTGAGCACTTTTTTGTCCCTTCATCGATACATTGTAGTTTTCGACAGAGTTGTTTTTTAGGCTGCACGGATAGTCACATCGCATTATGATTTTCAACATGCGTCCATATTCCGAGGCATGTTCCTGGCTATTGTGTTCCAGCAGGTAGCTTTGGATTCGCTTTAGAAATCAACTGATTTTTCCGTTCGACCTTGCAACGGGCTGTGGGAGGCTCGGGAGTGGGAGCTACCTCGCACAATTAATTCCTCCTCCTCTCCCTCCTTTCAAATGAAACACCTCTGCAAACCCATTCTCTTTCATTAGGCTATTTCTTTAATGGCACTTTAACACAGAGGTTCTTTTTATGAAAGAGAAATGTACCGACCTTTTCTTTTTTTCCCTGTCTTCTTTCTTTCTTTTAACTTGGAATCTAAAACCGTTTCCTGTGTCTTTTATGCAGTGTGGGCAACGGCTGTAACCAGTAGATGTATTGTCACATTTGATGTATTAATCCGCAAAGCTAAGCTTTTAAGGCTTTCTTCTTGCCCAGCATTCTTATCTGTATGCCCCTAAGTCATGAGAGGTGGCATTTTTCTAAATAGTTTTTATGTATTACATATTTGTGAGAGAAATGTTAATGTTAGGCTCCCTATTTTTCTCATAACTTCTTCTCATAATTGTTGTTAACAACTAAAAGTAAGTAATTTGACTAAAACCAGACTCCTGATCATTTCGTTGTACAGATTCTAGACTATCAGTATTGCATTTGATGGGCCTGCATGAGTATCCAACATTCACATTTTATAGCCTTATCTGATACCAAATCCCTGCCTTTAGCTATGGATAATTACCATGCAATGAGAGAGCATGTCTTGTGGTGACTTCTTTTTATATAATAGCCTCCGTACTATATAGACTCCATACGATACAGACTCCATACTAAACAACAGTGGACGTTTTGTATTTCTTCTTAGCAAACGCTGTGGGTCTTTCTCATGTCCTTCTCCCTCTCTCTGTCACTAGTTGCCTCAGTTTATACTCTCCATTTGCTTGCAGCGTGATTGATTTGTAACTCAAGGTGTTAATAGAGTGCACGTAGCCCGTAGTGTCTCCCCAACAGGTAGCTCAATATGCCGCAATGGAGCTAAAATTAGTGGCGCACTAAGCTGTGGTATTTATCGACTAATGAGAAACACGTTCAAGGTTGTGTGAGCGTGAGGGTCTTCGCGTAGGACGAGGAAACACGACGCCAGGAAACTTTTAATAGGACCAGCCCCCAGGGCATACCTAATTTCCTTAATGGCCAATGATCAAGAAGAAGATACTTAGGATACATCATACGTACCACCTTGGATTGAGGATTTATGCTAAACTGTGTGTTTGTGACATGTATTGCTAATGACACTTGAAATAGTGTTGTCATAAGATTCCTTACCCCTTTCCTTAATTGCAATTACTCTGAATCACAAAGACTTGACAATTAGTTTCAGCCACCCCAAAGACACTCCCCAAGTTGATTTTTTAGCAGTTGACAGTCAAACCTATGTGAATATCAATAGAATGTCATTCTATTTCTGTGCTTATGCCCTCATAAATAGCATCCAATCGTTAACGTAAACCTTGGTTCAGGTTGCGACACTAACTTGAAGAGGGGAAGTTAAGAAGCTCAAAACAAAGTTCCTCATTTGTAATGAAGTCCAATTCTTGAAAAGGATTTACCCACCAAGGTGTCCTCTCCTGCCAGATACCCGAAAGCATCATTGGAAGGCAGCCACGGCTATCGTCGGCTGCACAGACACAGCGGCTGCTCAAAGCTGTTTCCATCCTGAAGTGTGTCTCATGAAACTTTAATGAAGAGAGCGACTCGAAATAGGTGGCGTTTGGGAGAAGGGAGGGAAAGACGCTAATTAGGCATATCACAACAGGGAGAGCGAAGCTTTATGGTGTGCTTCAGCCTCATTGGTATGCCAACCATGTTCCATATTAGCACTTTAGCAATAGCGGCTACCTGAACAAAGCTAAAGCAATAGCCATTTTGGATGGGATATGTTACCCAGTGCTCTCTGTAAGTCTTCTCTCACTGTGAAAGGAAGTCAGCTTCCTGCTAAGAGCTTCAAGGGGCCAGACAAGCTGATATAGGCCTTTGATTGTCTTTGTTTGGTTAAAATGATTATTTTTTTGCACAGGAGCTGGAGCTGCGGTAGTTATCTTGTCTCGCATCTCAGAGAACAGGAAGGGGAGCAGCCCCCCTTTCTAATAGCAGCACTTTGTGGTGGATACAGGGAAGAGACAAGCTTACGCAATGTGGCAGAGACACATGCACACCCTCCTGTCACACCATCCAATATGCACTTGTAAACACGCTCAATACAGTACAACTACTCAAAACACACCCATTGTCAAGTGTCAACTGTCTAAAAAAGCTGTTAAGTTTTGTGTCACATTTTGTGAATACAGAGCCTTGCTGAATATTGAGACTAGTGGTTATCTAAATGTTCAATCTCCATATTATTTTTATTTTCTGTCCATGTCAATATAATAGCCTGGTAAATAAAGGGAATGTTTCAGCAAAGTATATCTCAGTAGTATGATGTCACTGAATAACTCTTTAGAACTTGACAATAGTATGAACACAATGCACACATCTCTCTATATGCCACTTTGCCTTGTTCTCTCTCTCTCTCGCTCTCTGTCTCTCGCTCTCTCTCTCTCTCTCTCTGTCTCTCTCTGACTCACACACATGTTGTTGTTGATTCTAATTCTCTACACACACACACACACACACACACACACACACACACACACACACACACACACACACACACACACACACACACACACACACACACACACACACACACACACACACACACACACACACACACACACACACACACACACACACTCAGTCTACCTCTCTTTCTCTCTCCTATTGCTTGTAATTATTTCTGCCATCTTCCTTTGGCTCTCTCCTCTCTCACTCCTCTCACTTGCACTCAATGAGCTCACAGCTATGGTTTTCTCTTGATTTTCACAGAGGACCAACTGCCCCCTGGTTTCCCCACCATTGACATGGGTCCCCAGTTGAAAGTGGTAGAGCGAACTCGTACGGCCACCATGCTCTGTGCCGCCAGCGGCAACCCTGACCCAGACATCTCCTGGTTCAAAGATTTCCTGCCCGTCAACACCACCAACAACAATGGACGTATCAAGCAGCTCAGATCAGGTAGGGTGTCACTTCCGCCACCAGAACTAAACCGGGAGTACTCTTTCATTTTTGTACCCTAATCCCTTCCGTTTCTGTACTCTCATTTTCCTTCTCCTCTTCTTCTTTGGCTTTGATTTTATAGGAAATGGCATTGTTTCTACTGCTTCTTCTTCCTTCTCTACTGTGTGTGTGTGTATCCTGGTGTGTGTCGTCTGTTCCTCCCATCCCTGTCTCTGGTGTTGTCATGGCTCCGTCGGTTGTCTCTGTGTGTTTTGCCGCTTCAGTCTGACTTCCACATTGCTCACTGCTGTGACTGTTCTTCTGACGAGTTAATTTTCTTTTGGTTAAGTTTAGTTGATTCCCTTTGACTGCCTTGATGCAGTGTTTGATGGATCCATTCTCTTTTGTTTTTATCTCTTGTTTTCTCTAAAACGATGAATATTCAACATTGGGCTTCATTCAGAACTTGCAAAGGAGCACCTGTGGTTTTTAGTAATTTTGTTGTTTTTCAAGGCTCCAAGAGAAAATTGCAGAACGGAGTGAATAGGAAGACATTTAGGCTATTTCCTTTTCTAATTCTTTGTCGTTTTTTGTTGTGATTTAAACTAACTGTTGTATTAAAACAGAAAATAAGAACTTCAGTCGAGGCACCTATTCCTTCCGGAATGTTTTCCGGTCTTAAGTAGCCACAGTAGTGTGTGACGCTTGTGTCTAGCTTTCCCAGTCCATTATTGACTCTCTCTGGATCTACTCCCTGCTTTCCACGTAGACTCCAGATTTTTATTCTCTTTGCCTGTGGCTTATTCCCAATACTTCCTCATCCCATTCCTCTGAATATTCCAAGTTTCCTTTTAATGCGGTAAAGCATTAGAAATTCAGAATCCATCGGATATATGCTAGCGCTACTTAACTTGTAGTTTGGCTAGCAATATTTACTATTAGCATTCCTATTTGAGATTTTGCACTACTTCTGGTACAATTAGTCTTCTATGTTTGACCACCTGCCTTTTCAGATTTCACAGCTGTCCTTTGTTAAAATGTATTGTTAACCCTCCTTTACCTTATTATTAACGGAATTTGTTTAAATTAACCCTCTTTTTTTAATGTGCGACTTTGATTTTCCTGTGACGTAGAGTTGATAAAGTTTTAACTCAAAAAAACTAATGTAACTTAACCTAAGGAATATAATAATATTTTTATGCTGTCTTTCTTCTCTCCGTATTTAAATCTACAGAATCCTTTGGTAAGTGCTTAGTTCTGAAGCACACTTCACTCCCAACTAATTTTTCTTCATGTTATAACTATTAATAAAATGCATGGCATGCATTTTACTAACAGTTAGTGTAGACACAAAGATAACGCTAGTGGCACACATACTTTCCCCCCACAAAGCTTTCCCGTAAGCAATACAGGCACCTTTTCCAGAGCACACACATTTCACCCAGCTTTAGCCCAGTAGATGCCATATCCCCCACCTTAGTAATAAAACCTACCTATCTACCCTCACTGTATGGTCAATCACTCACTCACCTACTCACAAACTCACTCACTCACTCACTCCCTCACTCAATACTGTATAGCCTACTACCACTACAGAGATTTAAGCAGATGTTTAGCGATTACTAGGTCAAGCTAAAGGGTTCCAGGTCTCTTAAACGAGTCTCTTCCCTCTCATATTCAAACTCTTCCAAGCCTTCCCTTCAGTAGATGGTCTTCAGAATCCATGCCACTTCCAAAATGGCACTTCCCCTGTGGCACACCACTGTACAACGTTCTCTGATCTTCTCTGATCTATGATACCTTCCTAAGATGAATCCTGTCTTTTTTTGCCAATAGAGTACAGAGTTCTCTCTCTTTCTAGCTCTCTCTCTCTTTCTCATTTCTCTTTCCTCTAGTCCGCTTTATTTACGTACTCTGTTAAGTCTAATTTGATTCTTCTTCCAAAGCCCCCAGCCTGTATCTTCTCCTACTAATGATTCTTCTTTCTAATCTTATTTGCATTCATATTATCCACCCAGGTGGTACACCAATAAGAGGTAAGAGTGCTGAACTGATGTTCACAGAATGAACAAAACTAATTCATTCTTGCTGTCGCCCCATCCATCCGCCCGTCCGCCTTCATTTTTGTCCTGTTTCCCGACTCCAAATCCCATTTCGTTCCCATTATCGACCTTCCTTCTTATTTGTCCTGTTCTGTTGACTCCATCCAATCTCCATTTTTTTGTCTATGCTTTATTTCCTCCTTTGAATTTTGATTTGAAGAGCCTTTTTCAAAAAACTCAGTTGCGATATGCTTGCTCCGGCTCAAAGAAGCATATCCAATGACAACTTTTTTTTCAAACTCTAATTGTTCTTTCATTTTTTTGTTTTCTTTTTGGCCATAGCGCTCATGTGTCCCTCTTTTTGTCCAACTAAAACAACCAAACATTTTTCCCCCTTAGCTGCTCTTGTTCAGCACTAAAATTATGCACAGATGCTGTGGAATCACGCAGGCATGCTGAAGACAACATTTCCTTTACTCTGCTTTTTTCTCCCAAAGAATTCTTTCTATCTTTGCAAGCCTTTTTTTTATTTATTCTATTTGCTTTCCTCTCCTGTACCTTGTGTAAAAAAAGCCCAAACAACTACTTTTTTGATAAAGTTTCTACGGGTGCTTTTTTCCTCTTTCACCTATTTTTCTTACTTTTCTTGGGTTTGAAGGCTATTTTACTTTTTGACGTTTTTTTATTCTTCAGGGTTTGGGGGAAGGCAAACAGTTGAGTCTGGCGAGGACCTGGCAGGTCCATTTTTGCCGTTTGGGAATTGGAGAGTGATTGATGCATAAGCCATTTTTCCCCTGGTCATATGACACCACACTGCGGATCCCATTGGTGGATTTTTATGGGTGTCTTTTGTAGCTTTCACAAGCTAACGCAGTGGTTGGTTGCCTTCTTGTCGGATCAAGGCCACCATTTTGAATTTTGTCTTCTAATACAATTGCATTTTATTTTTCAGCTAAGGGTTGTCAAAAGGTTGTAAGTTGTGCCGACATACATTTCTTGCTCTTTGGACAAGATCTGCATGTCAAACATTTTGTGACAGAGGGTGATATATTGGTAATACGATATTATGATGAGTATTTTTTCACATATCTCAGCAGCATTTTTTTTCTCCATTTTTTTTGTAAGTGCTGCATTTTTCTAACCGACCTTGACTAGATGAAGTCCTAAATTTATTTGATTGATATTAGATCTGTGATTGAATATGCTAAAATTCATACCCAAATTAATTTTTGAATTGTCCTCCCTTGTTATGCTGCTTTTGTATACTGTAAACCTCTTTTGTTTGATCCATGCTTCCTTGAAGCAGTTTCACTCATCCCCATATTGACAGTCCGGTGAAATGTTGTACATTGCAGGGCTTGCCCCTATCCCTCAAAGTCGAGCTATACTATGACACATTTTCACACTGGTTTTAAAGTTGAGTGCCTTTTTAGACCCTGCAACATGTATGTAGGTTGGTTTTTATCCTCTGATGTCAACAATGAGGTAAATGTTAAATGTTAAATATTTTTCCATGGTTGTTAAATGTTTAGTTGTTCGCCTAAGATTTCTGTAGGCCTGAAAGTAAAGCTATCTGACTAAAACTATCCATGATTGATGTCTTTTTATAATTACAGAAAATATATAATAAAGATGTCACACATTTGATATATCAGGCTGGGGTAATGTTAGGGGAAAACTGTCAAGTTACAAGAAGAATGACTATTTGCGAAACAAATAAGGTTGTGTTGGTCAATGGTGAAGTAAACTATCCTCTGTGCAAATGATCCCTACAGATACAAAAAAAATCCCTCTACGCTAGTTACAATGGTATCCGATTTTACGATGTACCCTCATCGATTCATAAAAAGAGCAAGTCTAGGAGTGATGGGGCTTCAATAACATGTTGGCCCCTGACCAGTCAAGCAAGTTTAAAAAATAAAATAAAATGTTTGTTAACTATATAAAAAATGGCTGACACTAAACCAATAGTGTCCGGCACCTACCTTCTATTCCCACGCAGGGGCCCTCCAGATTGAGCAGAGCGAAGAGTCCGACCAGGGGAAGTACGAGTGCGTCGCCACCAACAACGATGGAACCCGTTATTCTGCCCCCGCCAATCTATATGTCAGAGGTAGGAAAGTGACAACAAAACAACAACGGCATTCTCATTTGGAAGCAGGTTACCCACATTCTGATAAGAAAAAATAAATAGAAGAAAACATTAAAGTGGTATTTGGTATGGTATATTATTGTACAACTGGTGAGATGGGTGTTCAAAACGGGGTAATTTGGGGGTATTGGAGTTAGTGATCCAGTCCAAATGTCCGTGTCCAGTGATGTACTTGTAAGTATGGCTCTTTTGTTCTATTTGACCTACCTGCACTGATTTGAACCTGTGTGTTCTGTTTTCTGTTTTTCTGTTATTTTTCCTATCTAACTCCAATGACTTGACTGCTTGGTGTGTTTTACCTACTAATTGCCTTTTACTCCCAAATGTACCTTGAGGGGAAACGGGTGGACAATCCCTCCACCAATCCCCTCTGTTCATAGTAGCAGATCCTCTCTGATCTTTCTGTTTCTTTTCTTTTTTCTCTTTTGAGCAACATTGGAAGGACACCTTTAACTCTTTGTCAATACAGTTTTAAAAGTGCTGAGATTATATGTAATAGTGATTGTATGTAGTTATCAGATAAATGTAGATTTTCTAAATAATGACTTTTAAGTACATGTTGAAAATCAGCTATTTTTTTGCAACAATTTAAATGTTTAAGTTAATGGTGATAGCATCAGCACATACATTTATTTGCCGATTTTCTTATAAGTGATACTTCCTTGAAAGGTAACACTAGCACCTTCTTGAGCTATCACAAATCTTTGTTTCCAATTATCATGAACTGTCTTGAGGTTCGGCTTTCGATGTGAAAGTCGCATTACATAGTTTAAGTCCATTGTAATAATATTATTGTGTGTTTACTGATAAGAATAAGGCCATTGTTACATTTTTATATCAATCTTTGAACACCATTGGATATTATTATTATTTTAAGTTAAATCGTTTTTCATTAATTTAATATGAATATTTTAATTGCCAGCTGTAGCTATTTTTCTTTAAAAACTATTATCTCTAATTCTGTTCGAGTCTTGTGGTTTGCAGTATCATCACAGATCATTCATTTAAATCACAGTCAATGACGATATTTAGAATACTGAATAATGATGAGTTAACAGATATTTTATTGGGTGGAACAAAGTGAAAGTGGATATTTACCAAATTGAACAGCGATATCTTTCTGGATATCATATTAGGACTTTTTGCATCACTCACATTTTCAACATGCAGAACATTTGTATGTAAAACCCAACCTACACATAGCACATATATGTTCATCCTTAGCACTCGATACAAGCCAACCACATGACTGGGATAGGATTGTAATTATATGCTAAACATAGCAAATGATTTCAACCCTCAAAATGCTTAACATGTTGAAGTGGTGCTAGTGAAGACGTCTGCCTCTAAACCAGGGTATGAGGGCGATGCAGCGGACTCCCTGTCCCCATGTGACAGGACGTCCTTCACAGTAGCATTTTGAACGCCTTGAACATGGCCTTTTTACTCTCTCTGTGTTTCCCTTGTTTTCTTCTCCTTTCCTCATTTCATTGTGTTCTGCATCAAACCCCCTACATCCCTCAGAGCTGCGAGAAGGTTGGTGTTTTTTTAAACTTTTATACCGCCTTACAAAACTGAAACTAAAGAAACTCATTTATTTGCAACCGTAAAAAAAAAAAAAAACTCAAAATCTCAAGAATACAAATGAAGTGAATGTACAGTAGTTGCACCTGCGTGCCATTTTTCTCTCTCGTTTTGTTCTCTCCTTGGTTCATTATTATTTATAGCCTTGTATTATTATTGTTTCTGCTTAGTTGCTCAGTACATTTCTTTCCATGAGGAATTCCCTTGGTCTTGGCTACGATGCTTGACTGTCCAAAAAGTGGTGCATGTAATGGAGGGGATAGTGCAGCTTTAGTGTGGTGGGAGGGTGTGGGATAATATTTGCATCTTCGGGAGTATTTGCATGGTGACCTGTTTATGCTCAAGCTAGAGATCCCCCCCCCCACCTCTGTTCTCAGCCTCACCCCTACCCTTTGCCCCCGCCCCTCGGTGTCCGTAGCTTGTTAGTGTTCCTGCTTGGTAACTCAGGTCAACGCCGTGACAACGGCAGGCGGCACAAAAAAGCACAGCGCCAACTTGAGCCGCAGCACCGGAGCAGGAAGGGTGTCCTCTATCACTACAGGCTCCTGGAATGAAGCGCTGCCACACTCTGCGGCCTGCCTAGGCACATGAAAATGAGCAAAGAATTCCCACTGAGCATCCATTTCACTAACTAAGACTGGATGAAAATGTTCCCTCTATTACTCTTCGTCATAGTGTCAGAGAAATATATATATTTACATTCTCCTTTGTTATAGTCAGTGGCGAGGTCTAGCTCTCAGCTGTTAAGGTAGCATAGCCTTGTGAGATGAAAGCATAATGTATTTGTGGCAATAGGCGCAAGACTTGACAAATGTAATGATATTCAAATGAGTATGATAATATTATGTCTTGGTGGATTGTGATCCAATTGGATATTAATTAAATATTAAGCGAGTTATAAGTTGTATTTAATAATGCAAGGAGTTCTCTGAAATTCCTTCTCTCTGGAGAGGAACAATCTGCTTAGCAGAATGTGCTGTATGAAATGTGAATGCGGTTGAACACGTTCGGTAATGCTACATGTAGATTCAGGCTTGCAGCGTTAGCAAACAATGCTATTAGCCAACAATGCTATTAGCAAAAAATGCTATTTTAGCTTATGCTCAGTTTTACATCACATCATGTTAATGTGTATTAATGGCCACATACAGCGAGAAAATCCAATGGCTCTTGCCATTACATTAGTCAAGGCTCATCTTTGTGCCCCATATATCGAGAGAGAAGCTTGTTTAATTTTAATTAAAAGTGATTGGGAAGATGGGAGTGTTTCACTCTTTATTAGTATCACCGAGGTTCACCGCCAAAGCACCAGAGTGATTCATCTTTCCAAGGCGCATGGAAGAGCAAACAACATTCCCCAAATACTCCCACCATTACGTCTCTGAGTATCCAAGGAGATTGGTCTATTGGGGCCTTTATTCATTCTGAGTACTATAAGCAGTAACACTGACTTCGTTCCTTTAATATCATTCCTCCTTAGAAATGTATTAAAATCCAAACCCAGTTCCTGTATTCTTCTACCCCTTCTCCAGTCCCTGTCCCTTAAATCCTCTTACCTTATATGTTGTGTTTGAATCATGTGTGGTTAACTACCTAAGTCAAACCTCAGAAAACATTGTGATTTGTGTTAAGATGACTCCTTTGCCTCTCCCTGTCCTCTCCTGTCACACTAGAACCTCCCCATATCTGTTCAGTGACGCTGTCCATTCGTCCTGCCCTGGCAACTCTATCTTAATAATAGCCAGTCGTGTTTATTTCCGTGCAACCCAAAGCTGCCAGCCTAACCCTAGGCACCCTCCCCATGTTTGATATCTGTTTTTTGTATGTCTGTGTTAGTATTTTTTTTCCCTCTCAATCCTCCTCTCTCCTTCCCATTCCCAACCATGGTTGCCTTTCCAAACCAGCTATGTGCTTGTGTGCATGACAGAGAGCCCAAGCCCCCACGACAGGACCCTTGTATCTTTCCATTTGCATGACAGAGAGCCCAAGCCCCCATGACAGGACCCGGCCTTGTATCTTTCCATGTGCATAATGCTGCATCATTTATTTTCAATCAATTTGTTTTTGGATCGGTTTCAAATTTTGATTTGGTTTTAGTTTCTACTTCGAACGTGGTTATTTTGGAACGTGTATCCACTTTTTTGATCTGAGAAGCAGAGTTGCACCATATTCCATGTACTTGTACCATAGTTGGATGTGTCTCCACCACGGAGCATCTGTATGTGTGATGTGAGAATGTGACGCGGCACATTTACGCCACATCAACTGGAAGAACGCAGCATTGAAGTTGTTCTCTTGATCACTTCACTCTGGCATGCTGTCGACCCTCCAGTTCCTCTGTGCTGTTCTCTTAATATCTGTATGAATGGTATCATTTATGCATGGTGTTTGTGATTGTTAGTCCGTAGCTAGTCCCATCTCTGAGCCCTGCTAGGCCTGGACCGAGTTGTGTGTGAAACTGTGTGTTTTACTCTCCATCCAACCATCACAGAATAAAAGATCCGTGTCTAAATATATTACATTAGATATAAAAGTAACATTTCTGGCAAGTTGTAAATATATTTGTTATCCTTGTATATGACTTATGAGTTTCTTTTTTTCTCGGCCGTTGATGGGAAACCTTGGCCTTGTGCAGCTTGTATGAGTTGTTACCCCTACCCTCTGTCTTCTGTAGTGCGCCGGGTGCCCCCGCGGTTCTCCATCCCGCCTACGGACAATGAGATCATGCCTGGAGGCAGCGTCAACATCACCTGTGTGGCTGTGGGCTCCCCCATGCCCTACGTCAAATGGATGCTGGGAGCCGAAGACCTGACGCCCGAGGACGACATGCCCATAGGGCGAAACGTTTTGGAGCTCACTGACGTCCGCCAGTCTAACAACTATACCTGCGTAGCCATGTCCACTCTCGGGGTTATTGAGGCGGTGGCGCAGATCACGGTGAAAGGTAGCACCCGTTTACTTCTTCCTGTCATGTTTTGTTGGCCTCAGAAGGAGGGTTCCTAAAGCCTGGGATGTGTTGACATCAGCCTCAGTGCATTAGATGCTAGATTGAGAATCAGTGAAAGGGTTATCTTTCAACCAGGGGAGTTAAACATGGGGAGTTCTACATGGAACCCAAAAGGGTTCAACCTGATGACAGCTAAAGAAACCTGTGTGTGTGCATGCGTGCGTGCACAGTGGGTATTGTTTGGTCTTCTCAGAAGGCAGGGTTCTTATCGGATTGTAATCATATCTCCTCCGCTGCATACTAGAGAAAGATTCCAGATTCTACATTAGAGGTGGCATATAACGACAATCCATCGCTCTCATGTCTTTCAATTCATGCCACCGGTGTAACAGCAGAGAAAAGCACGTCTTTTGTTGTACTTGGGAGGCTTCCAGGACTTTTGGCCCTTTATCGGTTTTACAATAGTTCAAATATGGTTATAATGCACTGACGTGGCATACTAATCAGTAAGGCAAGGTTAAAACAAATATGACCTTTTATAATGTACAGTCTGAAAATAAATCTACAGTATGAAGGGGAGGAATGCTATTATTGTAATCGTTGCACAGCCAGCCTATTTGTGGAAATGTGATAATGCCTGAGGAATTCATATGAAATGTTCAAGGCTTCTGTCTATTGTTAGTTATTATAAGTTTCACGTGAGGATATCCCGTTTTCCTTGGATAAGTCACGAATAAGTCTCCAATATTCTCTTCTTTATAACAAATAAATAGCGGAGTTATTCCACAGGAATTTGGCCCACAACTGTTATTTGTACATTATAGTCATTTGTAGATTAACCATGTATATTGAGCATGCATATTTTAAATCATATCGTATTTGTTTGTTATTCCAGCATTGCCCAAGCCGCCCGGCATTCCCTTGGTGACGGAGCGCACGGCCACCAGCATCACGCTGACATGGGACTCAGGCAACCCTGAGCCAGTCTCCTACTACATCATCCAGCACAAGTCCAAGATCTCAGAGGACACATACAAGGAGATCGACGGCGTGGCCACCACTCGATACAGCGTGGGCGGCCTCAGTCCCTACTCGGACTACGAGTTCCGAGTGGTGGCGGTGAACAACATCGGGCGTGGGCCGCCCAGCGATGGCATCGAAGCCAAGACGGCCGAGCAGGCACCTAGCACGGCGCCCAGGCAGGTCAGGGGTCGTATGCTCAGTGCCACCACAGCCATCATCCACTGGGACGAACCAGAGGAGGCCAATGGGCAGATTATGGGCTACCGTGTGTACTACACCATGGACTCTGCCCAGCACGTCAACTTGTGGGAGAAGCAGATAGTGCGTGGGTCAAACTTCCTCACTATTCAAGGCCTCATCCCTAACAAGACCTATTACATTAAGGTCCTGGCCTACACGTCGGTGGGCGATGGACCTCTGTCTGCAGATCTCCAGATCATTGCCAAGACGGGGGGTAAGATCTATGTGTAGCCGGCTTTTTGTGTGATTTTGTTTGGACCAAAGCCTTTACATGGACAATAACATTAACTGTATGTGAGCTAGTCAATACATTATTGTAGGAGCTGAAGCTCTGCAATGTTTGAGTTATGAGTAAACAAGCGCATCAACCAACTCTACAATGGAGAGTATCAACAGGCTAATTCGACAGCTAAGTGTCTTTCTGGGAAAACACTTCACTCACTCTGTCCTGTTAGTCAGATAAAAGTCTCTTCATCTTTGACCACAGCTGTAAACACTTGAAATCTCTTTTGGCTCTTGAGTGCCAAGCAATTTCCTTTTTAATTTGCCAGTCTGATTGACAGAAATCACAGTTTAATAAACAAGATTGGGGCCTTGTTTACTTCATTCAAATATATAAAGCAATATTAGCAATGACAGGTAATAGAAATCATGTATTAATAACAGGTTACTACCAATGTTATTATTAGTAAAAGTAGCCACAGCAGTACCAGCAGCAGCACTCGTCAAATATGTTTTAGCAGAGGTACGATGGAAGTGACAATGAGTAGCATTGGTGTAGTGGACCAAATGTGTATTTGTATTGCTTTCCCAGTCCCCTCTCAACCGACCGACTTCAAAGGGGAAGCCAAATCCGAAACAAGTATACTACTATCGTGGATAGCCCCTGCACAGACCGGACAAGACAATCAAATCATGGGATATGAACTTCTGTACAAGAAGGGGGACGACAAGGAGGAGGTAACTGGTTTCTCATATTCAATATATGGCTAGCTATACTGGCCCAATGTATCTTACACCCAATGGTATACCTTTTTCTTAATGTTCTGATCTGATGACATACCATTATCTCAACAGAAACGAATCAGCTTTGAACCAACCACCACATACCTGCTGAAGGACTTGAAACCCTTCACTACTTATACTTTCCAGCTAGCCGCGCGCAGTAAGCATGGTATCGGAGCCTACACCAACGAGATCTCTGCAGAAACCCCTCAAACACGTAGGTCCTCTTCCATATCTAATCTCTGGCCAGACAGTTTACCACTGGATGTGGAAACACCTTGGAGAGAGAAAAATCAAATCAATTTTCAAACGCATCTACCTTTGCCAATTTAGAATTGCAAATGCTAATTCTACAACCTTTTGCCCAAAATATGTTCATGACATGATACAAAGTAAATGTCATTGAAAGAGGTGGATGACTTTTAATAAAAAAATGTATGTAATCGAAAGAGGTGGGTGACTTTGAAAATTGACAAGTTCTGCAGCGATTGGAGCTGAAACGGGGTGTTTGGAACCTGACCATGCACCTATTCACTTTCAAATAGCTGCATGGACAGCGTTCACCAGGGCTCTCCTGTGAAGTCAACTGACAAGGTCACACTTTCTACAGAAGCTACTCCTCTTCAACACCTTTGATGTGCAAAACATCCCAACTAAGGCCAATAATAGATATGTGAATTATTCATTTCAATTTCAATTTTCTCTTTGTCTGACTGTCTGACAGTTTTGATTAGGGGAAGGGCATGTTATCCCACTATTAAAAGCCTTGTCTCTTGACTTTGCGTGTCAGCCACGTCAGAATATTTGCGTATTGAGACTGAGCTTTCTATGGAAATACAATTCTGCACCTTTTATCTGGAGGTCAGTGGAGTTTCCCTTTCTCAGTATAATTAATCATTGGTGATGCCAACCCCTTAACAAAAGAATAAAATACAAAATTGGATAGACTACAAATACTGTAGAAAGCTCAAAAGCAAGTAGTATCACTGACGATAGAGAATTACCTTATTTTACACACAATAAGCCCTCAGGTTTATTGAAATTACTAAAGTATTGGCCAATTTGTCAAGGCACCAAATTGAAAGCTAAGGACAAAAACATAGTGTATTTAGATACTTAAAATAAACCCGAGGTCTGTGTAAGACAAAAAAAGAGAACAGAGAACAGGTAGGTATTAAGTTCAAAAAGTCCAAACTCGATGGGAGGTACCAAGAAAAGATGTCTGCATTGAGACTTTGAAAAGTCATTCATATCTCCTTGGGAAGTTCTCTGCTGTACAGTCAGGCTTTTACCACAAACCAACAGGCTTCGGAAAGGTTGGTGACCAATACAACTTTTTACACTTTGCTAGAGTTGAAGCATCAACCTTTATGTTTTTGGATTCGTGGTAACTGCTTGCCCAATGTTTGATATTTGTTTGATTTTATTTGGATTTTATGTGATCCAGTGAAATTTTACTGAGCAGTAATTGGATACGTTTATATTAAATGTGAGTTTTAGTCATGCTGATAACAGCTTTTAGGAAAGAATATGTAAGGTATTATTTACAAAGGTAGGTTAACTATTTTGAAGGTGTTCTATTATCTCATGACAACCCCATCCATACATCCTCAGTGTGTGTGATTTTATTTATTGAGTTGACCCTGTTTTAAAAAGTGTTAGTCTTTTGTCTTTGCCTTTTGTCTCGTGTTAATTTGGGAAACCTCATTGACCTTTGATACCATTTCTTTGCAAACATTGTTTCAGTCCTTGTGGTTCGTCCTCATTTTGTGTCATATTTATTTTCCCTTTCCCTTTTTTTTAATTGTTTGTTCGTTTCCAACACCATCATCCCAACCCCAAAAAACTTCAACCTACCTGTGACACCGCTCGAAACAAACAAAATAAAACACCCCAACTGAAATGGTTGATCCAATCAAACAAAACCCTGCTCGTCCTCAAATCCACTCCTCCAATCAGAGCCCTCAGCCCCACCTCAGGATGTGAAGTGCTCTAGCCCCAGCTCCACCAATATCCTGGTAAGTTGGCGGCCGCCCCCTACAGAGTTACAGAATGGGATCATAACCAAGTATGCCATCCAATACGCTGCCACTGAAGGGGAGGACACCACCATCCGACAAATATCCGACATCCCTCCCGAAAGCGCCCAGTACCTCTTGGAAAACATGGAAAAATGGACCAAATACCGTGTGACAGTGACTGCTCACACAGATGTCGGTGAAGGACCTGAAAGTTTACCACAACTTATTCGCACCGAGGAGGATGGTATGTTTTTCTGAAACCGCTGCCCTGTTGCAAATCCAGTCCACCCTCTAACCTCTAACCCCCTTTAGATACTGTCTAACAGCATCTACAGTCCCTCTGACCTAGCGTCCCTCCCTGCTTCTTCCTCCTGTTTCTAATAAAGCTGACTCCTAACTCATGCAACTTTGTTTTTTTTACTGAACAGACTGCGACTGACTTTTTTGTAAATCTCAATTAACTTTTTGTCAGTATTTTTCTGCCTTTATCCTTTTATGCTTTTACTCAATTTCAACATATGGTATGGCATTTTTCTCCTGCACGGAAGCACTTCAGGCCTTTTGACTTCCAGTCCCAAACTGTCATTTAAAAAACTTTTTTTATGAGAATTTTTTTTTTAGTTTTAACTTTTTTTTATAAACTTGACTGAATGGCAAGTTATGGACAGTGGAAAGGACACACTTTGGAAGGTATATTTTTAATGGCCAAAAACAACGATATTTTTTTCAATTTCATTTTTTCTTCACGCTTCATAGCCAAAATTCTTGCAGGGTGCTTCAAACTTTTGAAGCATTCCATTTGGCTCTTTTCTATTTTGACAAACACATTTTTATTCCATGTTTTTAATCCACTACTTCCATTTTTTTGATGTTTCCAGATTAGGTCAGTTGTCAGACCTGTTTTTGGGTTTGTTTTTCTTTTTCCTGTGCCGTTGTTGAAATATTGATGTCATACAGTGCTTGTTGCAGTATGCTCGCTCCCCTTTTCTAGATTTTTTCACCTCAGCATTTTGCTCTTTGGAGTTGGACAGGAATTAAAACGGGAAGAAGGGGTCCTCTATAATCTTGACCTTCTTTCTTTTATCCCATGGTGTTCCTCCAGTTCCCAGCGGCCCACCTCGTAAAGTCGAGGTGGAGGCTGTCAACTCCACATCAATTAAAGTGATCTGGCGCTCGCCGATGCCCACCAAGCAGCACGGGCAGATTCGAGGGTACCAGGTGCACTATGTCAGGATGGTTAATGGGGAACCCATGGGACAGCCAGGCATCAAGGACATCTTGATCGAGGATGCGCAGGTAAGCACCCACCTCCTCCGCTTCCCTCTCCAAACTCGCACATCCTCTCGCCTTGAGACGTTAGTTGACACAAGGATAGCAGAGGATAAGAGTCACACCTGCCAGGGTAAAATTACATAAAGGATATGCTACTAAGCAGTATAAAGTGATGTTAAAACCACACATTTTTATGATATGGTTAAACCTTATGACACAAATAATACTGAGCAAAAATATTAACGAAACATGCAACAATTTCAACAATTTTACTGAGTTACAGTTCATATAAGGAAATCCGTCAACTGAAATAAATTCATTAGGCACTAATCTATGGATTTCACATGACTGGGCAGGAGCACAGCCATGGGTGGCCCTAGGAGGGCATATGCCCACACATTTGGGATCCAGGTCCACCCACTGGGGAGCCAGGCCCAGCCAATCAGAGTTTTTACAAAAAGGGCTTTATTATAGACAGAAATACTCCTCAGTTTCATCAGCTTTTTGGGTGGCAGGTCTCAGGTGATCCCGTAGGTGAAGAAGCCAGATGTGGAGGTCCTAGGCTGGCATGGTTACATGTGGTCTGCGGTTGTGAGGCCAGTTGGATGTACTGCCAAATTCTCTAAAATGATGTTGGAGACAGTTTATGGTAGAAGAACTATCATTGAATTAGCTGGCAACAGCTCTGTGGACATTCCTGCAGTCAGCATGCCAATTGCACACTCCCTTAAAACTTGAGACATCTGTGGCATTGTGTTGTGTTACAAAACTGCACATTTTAGAGGGACCTTACGGTGTCCCCAGCACAAGGTGCACCTGTGTAATGATCATGCTGTTTAATCAGCTTCTTGACATGTCACACCTGTTAGGTGGAATGGATTACCTTGGCAAATGAGAAATGCTCACTAACAGGGATGTAAACAAATTTGTGCACAAACATTGTGTGAAATAAGCTTGTTGTGCGTATTGAACTTTTCTGGGATATTTTATTTCAGCTCATGAAACATGGGATCAACACGTTTATATTTTTGTTCAGTATAATTGTTCTCAGGACCTTTTAAAACCCATTGAGTATATCTATGATAAAATACACATTGTCTACACATGTCTATAAATAGACCTACACAGTATGTGTCTCCTCCTATGTTACTCTCAATATCTGGTTGAGACAATCACAGGAGCTTTGGGGCCTTAATTTAGATCCAATGGATCACACATCTGTAAATTCAATGGAACTGACATAATCAAGAACTTATTGGGGGTCAGTGAAGGACATCTCTTAAGGGTAAAATCATCAGTCAGTATGATATACAGTATGTATCTTGTCTGTGGCAACTATTCAACAACTCTCTCTAGTCTCTACTATCTTACTAGTGACCGGTGACTCTGTACTTAGTCTTTGTTTTGTTTCTTGTTTCCACTCATCTCAAATCGTAATCAGTGGGAATATGATGACTCAACTGAACATGTGAGTAGATTCAGAGACCTGATACAGTGTTAATCCCGTTCCTCCTTCATTCCCCTGCATGCTCTGTCTCCTCTGTTCATGACCTCCCCTTGATTTTGATTGTTATGAACCTCACATCACCTCCTGACTCCTCTGAATCCCGCTAAGACAAAAAGACAAAACATACACTACTTGTTTTGTACTTGTAAATTGAAGTGGAATGGCATGACTAGCAGGAATCCATATTCAATATTACGAGGCTATGCATAGTTTCTTAGCGGTGTTGATTATAATAAGCAAGCTTTTTGATTGGGGAACCTAGTTTATTGCAGAGCCGAGCACATCACAATTCACAAGATGATAATAAGATACCATTGGTACTGCACTACTTACACCCTCTCCTTTCCAATGCATGGGGTGCAAGTAAGCATTTCTTTGGACAATGTATACCATGTGTATCCTGTACATAAGAGTAATGAAACTTTAGGCTTATGGTCCACCAGTCCAGATCGTATGCATGGAGCGAAGGATAATGTGTCAACTAGGCTATAGTTTTAAATACTATATAACAGGACCGTTGTTTTACCAACCATGTTCAATGTCAGTTATTTGCTATTTAGTGAGATAATATCTGTGAGATAATGTATGTCCTCTGAATCAACAGTTTGGTTCTTTGTATAATGATCTTAATATTACACAACATCCCTCATCACTCCCCCCCTCTTATGCCCAAATTGCAGTAAAATCTCAAGCAAGAGTAAAACAAATACAAATCGCTATTCTTCTACAGGAAATGGTCATCTCAGAGCTGCAGGCTGAGAGCACGTACTCGGTTGCCATGGCAGCCTACACGACAAAGGGAGACGGCGCTCGCAGCAAGCCCAAGCTGATCACCACCACTGGCGCAGGTAAGGGACCTGTCACCGCTGTTAATGTACCCTGTGATCATCCAAAAATGCATTTGTCCTGTAGAAAGCTGTGAAATTGCACCCAGTGAAAGGAAGCCCAAAAAAATGGTGCTAAGCAAACCTTTCCGCCCACGGCTATTAAAGTGTGAATGTGGCTAATTGCCACCTCAATTATAACAACAATTGTAATTCCGCTCACCCCCCCCCCATTCTGACATTGGAATGCTCACAGGGGTTAAGGAACTAATGAAAAAATGAGGTGGGGAAATGGGGGAAGAAAAATACTTCCAAATTGAAGGCAGCCCGATGGTCTGTTCAGCTCTCATTGGTTTCTTTTGAGAGAGCAGCATGACAGAATCCAAATGGCAATTCAGAAATACTTTGCTGTGTGTGTGAGACATAATTGCGCTGTCGTCTAATCCGTCTGAAAAGCCTTTCATGCCGCACCTGCCTGGCGTACAGATACAGATGGCTAGTGTGTGTGTGTGTGTTGGGGAGAGGATGGGAGCCTTTACTCAGTAAATGCTTAAAAGGGAGGCCATATTGGTAGGTATCAAAGCAAACAGCATTAGCATTTATGCAAACAGGGTGTTAGCTATATACTGCTCTCTTGGTGGCTTAACACTTTACACATAACAACATCAGCCAGTGGTAACCCTTAACACTGTTATGAGTTGGAAAGGAGATCAGATTGTCAGGGATTATGGCTTGGGTTGTTTTTGGGTTGTCATCATCCTCTCAAAATTGTCATAATGTCTGTCGGTATTTGTATTGAATTTGTATTGAATTTGTTATTTTGTCTCTTAGTACCTGAAAAACCACGACTCATGGTCAGCCCTACCAACATGGGCACTGCCCTCCTCCAGTGGCACCCTCCGACGTTAACCCACGGCCCCCTGCAGGGCTACCGCCTTCGCTTTGGCCGCAAAGATGTCGACCCCCTGACCATCATCGAGTTCCCTGAGCGCGAGAACCACTACACCACCAAAGAGATCCACAAGGGGGCATCATACACATTCCGCTTGTCTGCCCGCAACAAGGTGGGCTTTGGCGAGGAGACAGTAAAAGAGATCAACACTCCTGAAGATGTGCCTAGCGGCTTCCCACAAAGCATTGCGGCCGAGGGTGGCACTACCACCACCATTCAGGTGAATTGGAATCCCCTGTTACTGGCGGAGCGCAACGGCATTATCGTGAAGTACGCCCTGCAGTACAAGGACATCAATAGCCCTCGGAGTCCCTCAGAACTCTTCATCACCGCCCCAGAGTCCACCGTCACCCTGGACGGCCTCAAGGCTGACACCACTTACGATATCAAAATGTGTGCCTTCACCAGCAAGGGCTCCGGCCCCTATAGTCCCAGTGTCCAGTTCAGGACACAGCCCTTGGATCAAGGTAGGACCCCACCCCAATTCCCCCTCCCGCCCCCCAATCCAACTTCACTCCACAACCACCATCAACAGCAACCACCTCGTCAAGCTTTAGTGGCAGAAGAACAAACAGAATGGGATTACTGATCTCATGATTGGTCAAAAAATCTGCTGTATGTATACATATCCCTCCCACCCAATAAGAAAGAAAGATATCATGAACAGGTGGAGTAAGTATATGTGTCCCATGTGTTGTCAGCTAAGCCAAAGGTGAGTCTGTAGATTATAAAGGGCTCCTGTTAATAAAAAGGTAAGATAAAAGAAAGCAAAGGTAAGATGACAGCACTGTAACCCTGCTAAGACCACACTAGTGCTGGTTTCAGACTGCTTGTAAAGAGAAACATGTTCAGGTAAGAGGTTTATTGCTCTGGAATCCTTTAAGGAGGGTTATGTTTGTTTTGTGTCTAAATCATCTGCTCCCCCTTTCTTTTAGCAGTGTTTGCAAAAAACTTTCATGTGAAAGCTGCCATGAAGACATCTGTGCTCCTCACCTGGGAGATCCCAGACAACTATAACGCAGCACAGCCCTTCACAGTAAGAGTTTTTTGATTATCTTCCATATTTTAATAACAATGGTCGAGGATCCAGAAAATATCAAGTGACATGAGCCAAAAATATAGTAGTCACATAAATATCTGAACAAGTCCGGACATTTCCCTGACTAAACAGACCTCATATGTTGGATTAGTGCATCTCCTCAACATTCACACACACTCTCCTAACATTGCAAATACAGATCCTCTATGACAATGGCCAGAGCGTGGAGGTGGATGGCAAGCTCACTCAGAAGCTTATCACGGGTCTGCAGGCCGGGACGCAGTACTCCTTCCTGCTGACCAACCGGGGCAACAGCGCCGGCGGTCTCCAGCACCGCGTCTCCACCATGACCGCCCCGGACATCCTGCGCACCAAGCCCTACCTGATTGGCAAGACCAACTTGGATGGCATGGTCTCTGTGGAGCTGCCCTCAGTCCAGACTTCAGAGAAAGTCAGGTGAGTGGCGGGGATTAAAACTAACGCTAATGCTAATGGATAATTGCAGACTTGTATTTATAGAGCTGGCTATTTAGCCAAATTTGAATTTACTTAATTCAATTGCCTCGGTGGCTGCCCTAATCCATTTATTTACCTTGCGCTCGTCTTTGGGTTCAATTATATCAGCAGGATACCATTTAAGCTTATTTTTCCTCTCAATAAGTGAAAGGGGCAAGATTTGACACTGCCAGATTTTGTGGCACTTTATTTTTTAATACTGTTTGAAAGGTCAGAACATCAGCACTGAAGAGGTCATCGCTTTCTGTAGTGTACCCTGTATATTACATTAATTGCATTGTATCAAGCCTGTTCTTATTGTTCTCTGTTCATCAGAGAGAATATGACACTATGAATTCTCCCATCCAATTTAACCCACTCTCCAGTATTAAGCCTTGTAATGTCTCTTTCAGCCTTTCCAACTAAGCTCTGGGTTGTCAAAAGACCAATGCGCAGATCTGGCACTTCAAACCAATCTAGGGTTTTGATCTTGCTGGACGCACTCGAGCCCACTCTCCCCTATGCCAGTGCTTAAGCTAATTAGCTTCCCATCAGCCTACCACACTGCCTTCCTGGCTGACGCTAACTAGCACCGTGCCCAGTCTGGAGAAGCCCTGAAAAAACTCTGGTAGAGGCCTTTATCTCCCTTGTCGCCCCAATGGAGGGTTGAAAATCCCTCTAATTCCAGCTCCTCTTCTCACTCTCACGGAGGGATACTAATTAGCCCGCGGGTAAAACAGTGCGCCGACTTCTCTGATGATAACGGGCTAGCGTAACTAGCTAATGGCGCGATCATTTGTCATCTTTGTCTCTTGTCCTCCACGCCTCCTACCCTTTTACACCTACAGGATAAGGCTCCTCAGGGACGCTATACATTTTTGTGTATGAAGCTCAAAGCTTTGATCTTGGTTTGTTTTGTTTACAATACAATGGTGTATTGTAAACATCTTATGGAGTGAACTGAGAATGACCTTTGACCTTGAAGAGCTTGAAATACCTTGTCATTCAGTTGTTTTGTTGCTTTTCCTCCCATTTCCAGAGGATACTACATAGTGGTGGTGCCTCTGAAGAAACAGCGCACAGGAAAATATCTCAAACCCTGGGACAGTCCAGATGAAATGAATCTAGAAGAGGTAGGTACCACAAAATGGTCCAAAAAATCTGACAAAAAGTCCTTATTAAACATTAACATTCAATTGTGGAATCTCAGTATTTACTGAATTGCAATGGAATCGACATCAGCCCAAGTTTTACTAAAAAAACAGGTGGTGGGAAGAACTCGACTCTAACTCTGCAGATACGAGATGATGGGGTGGGGAAACCTGGGGATGGGGCTCGTTGATTAACGCAAATAGCTGCAGAGAGAATTATTCAAATGTGAAATAGGTAGAACATGGAGTAGTCATCAAGTGCACTGCAACACAACCCCCCCTTCCCACCCCCTCTCCCTCTCAACGGTAATTACCTGAAGAGTTGCGTCAAGCCTCTGTGTTCTTATTCAAGGGAAAGGTAGCACACTTGCTTATGCACAAAGTACTTGACAACTTTTATATTTAGCCAGTCTAGGTATATCTGAAGCTTTTGTGCTCTGTGTATCCTTAGGTACATTTGGGGATAAGCTGGCGTAATAATTTAGCCTTCAAACAGTGAAATGTGTGTATTCTTTGTGATGCGTCATTCACATATAGACCATCTCTCAGTTATGTTAATGGCCTTCAGCACACCACAAACTCACCTACCTAATGCATGTAAAACATTCCTAACAGTCATAAGATACTGAGGATGGCATTCAATCAATTGCAGTAAATAGGTCTCCAGATAGAGTTTCCGGAAGTGTGTTTGAACTCCCTCTATCCAGGACATGCTGCTGTACAGTACAATGCACTTCCAAAAGCACGATTCAGAAATCCAGTGTCTGCAATTGATCAAATACAATCAAATGTTATTTGTCATACTGCCACAGCAGATCCACAGATGACACAATCTCTATTGCACTCCACACAGCCCTTTCCCATCTGAGAACGGACAGTGCTGGGGCTGTATGTGAATTGGAGTGGATTCCATGGTGTCTGGGATGATGGTGTTGATATGAGCCATGACCAGCCTTTCAAAGAATGTCATGGCTACATATGTGAGTTCTACGGGGTGATAGTCATTTAGACAGGTTACCTTGGCATTTTTGGGCACAGGGACTATGGTGGTCTGCTTGAAACATGTAGGTATTACGGACTGGGTCAGGGAGAGTCTGAACATATCAGTGAAGACACTTGCCAGCTTGTGAGCGCATGCTCTGAGTATGTGTCCTGGTAATCCATCTGGCCCTGTGGCCTTGTGAATGTTAACCTGTTTAAAGGACTTACTCGCATGGGCTACGGAGAGCGTGAACACAACAGCTGGTGCCCTCATGCATAGTTCAGTGTTGCTAGCCTTGAAGTGCCAATAGAAGGTATTTAGCTCATCCGGTAGGCTCGCGTCACTGGACACCTTGTGGTTGGGTTTCCCTTTGTAATCTGTGATAGTATGCTCGCCCTACCACATCCAATGACTGTCAGAGCTGGTGTAGTAGGATTTGATTTTGGTCCTGTATTGTCGCTTTGCCTGTTTGATGGTTAATCAGAGGGTGTAGCAGGATTTCTTATATGTGTCAGGATTAGAGTCCAGCTACATGAAAGCAGCTCTGGCCTTTAGCTCAGTGCATATGTTGCCTGTAATCCGTGGCTTCTGGTTGGGATATGTACGTACAGTCACTGTGGAGACAATGTCATAGATGCACTTATTATTGATGACGGTTACTAATGTGGTAAACTCCTCAATGCCATCGGATGAATCCCGGAACATATTCCAGTCTGTGCTAGCGAAACAGTCCTGTAGATTAACATCCGTTTCGTTGGACGACTTACATATTGAGCGTGTCACTAGTACTTCCTGTTAAATTTTTTGCTTGTAAGCAGGAATCAGGAGGATAGAGTTATGGTCACATTTGCCGAATGGAGGGTGAGGGAGAGCTTTGTATGCATCTCTGTGTGTAGAGTAAAGGTGATCTCGACTCTAGTTGCACGCTGGTAGAAATTAGGGTAAAACGGACTTCAATTTTCCTGCATTAAAGTCACTGGCCACTAGGAGCCCCACCTTTGAATGAGCATTTTCTTGTTTGCTTATGGCCCTATGCAGCTTTTAAAGTGCGGTCTTAGTGCCAGCATTGGTTTGTGGTGGTAAATAGGTAGCTATGAAAAATATAGATAAACTCTCTCTGTAAATAATCTGGTCTACAGCTTATCATGAGGTATTCTAACTCAGGCGAGCAGAACCTTGAGACTTCCTTAACATTAGAGATTGTGCACCAGTTGTTAACAAAGAGACACACATTTACCATGTCCTTGTTCAGCCGCGACTCATAGAAACATAGGATATTACAGTTCTTCAGATCACATTGATAGTATAGTCTCGAATGGAACTCAGTTTTTTCTTCAGGGAGGTATCCAGAGAGTCTCGTCAGGTATCCCACACAACGCTGTCTCCTTCTTCAAGTGTCAGGGATTTGGGCCTGGTCCGCGATAATCATTATGTCTTTCGTCTCCGACTGATTGAAGTAAAAGTCCTCATCCAAATGGAGGTTAGTGATAGCTGTTCTGATGTCCAGAAGCTCTTTTGGGTCATAGGAAATGATGGTGGAAAATTATGTCTAGGAAAAGTTAAGATCAGTGCCACCCCCCCCAACAAAATTGATAAATTGGTCAGGAGCCCATAAAATGGTCTCCATTTTCTCTCGTTACATTATTTATCCCAACCCAAGTGTGAACAGGTTTTAGCCCTTTTTGCGTCACTAGACTTTTTATGCAAGTAGATCGGTTTAGGGATAGATGAATATCTATTTAATACTTTACTTGTCATTGTGGGTAGGTACTTGGGGATGATTTATTCCTAATTCAGTAAATAGAGCAAACAAAAACACTATGAGCATACACTTTATCTCTTGAGAAGAACCATGTTGTTTCACTGAGTCTCATCTGTCTCAAGCCTTGACCAATAACCAGAAAGTCGCCCCCTCCCATCAGAAATAGTTTGTTTGTCAGTATTGGGCTCTCACCTTTTCACAAATTTTCCCAAGGGCGGCTTGTTTTAGCCGTGTTGACAAGGGATAGGATTGAAGACATTATCGAGTAGTGACGATACCCCCAGAGCCAAAGCCAGTGTAGAAACTTGATAGACACACACGCACTCCAGAGAGAGAGATATGAAGTTGGCTCACGTTGATACGACGTGTACTTTTGGGTAGGCTTAAACCACAAACACTGAACAAAAATATAAACACAACATGTAAAGTGTTGGTCCCATGTTTCATGAGCTGAAATAAAAGATCCCAGAACTTTTCCATACGCACAAAAGGCTTATTTCTATCAAAGTTTGTGCACATATTTGTTTTACATCCCTGTTAGTGAGCATTTCTCCTTTGCCAAGATAATCCATCCACCTGACAGGTGTTGCATATCAAGAAGCTGATTAAACGACAGGAACATTACACAGGTGCACCTTGTGCTGGGAACATTAAAGGCCGCTCTCAAATGTGACATTGTGTCACACAACACAATGCCATAGATGTCTCAAGTTTTGAGGGATCATGCAATGGGCATGCTGACTGCAGGAATGTCCACCAGAGCTGTTGCCAGAGACTCGAGTGTGCATTTCTCTACCATAAGCCGCCTCCAACATCATTTTTGAGAATTTGGCAGTACGTCCAACCGGACTCACAACCACAGATCACATGTATGGCGTTGTTTTTCCGAGTGCTCCAAGGTGACGGTGGGGTTATGGTATGGGCAGGCATAAACTACCAACAACAAACATAACTGCATTTTATTGATGGCAATTTGAATGCACAGAAATACCATGACAAGATCCTGAGGCCCATTGTCGTGCCATTCATCCGCCGGCATCACTTTATGTTTTAACACAGACCCATGTTGCAAAGATCTGTACACAATTCCTGAAAGCTGAAAATGTCCCAGTTCTTCCATGGCCTGCATACTCACCGGACATGTCACCCATTGAGCATGTTTGGGATGCTCTGGATTGACAGCAACTTTGTACAGCCATTGAAGAGGAGTGGGACAACATTCCCACGGGCCACAATCAACAGCCTTATCAACACTATGCGAAGGAGATGTGTCGCACTGCATGAGGCGAATGGTGGTCACACCAGATACTGACTGGTTTTCTGATCCACGCCCCTACCATTTTTTAAAGGTATCTTTGACCAACAGATACATATCTGTATTCCCAGTCATGTGAAATCCATAGATTATGGCCTAATGAATGTATTTCAATTGACTGATTTCCTTATATGAACTGAAATTGTTGCATGTTGCGTTTATATTTTTGTTCAGTATAAATCAAGCAGACATATAACCAGTAAGTTGCCTCACACCATTACATACACTGAATCATGTTTTGTTGGCGTTATTGCACCCAAAACCACATAGGTATACTTAGACCTAGTTATGTAGCCTATAGCAATAGCACTTGAGCGTAGACCTGCAT